>NC_064569.1:0-304500 GCF_937001465.1 Orcinus orca | reverse complement strand
GGTTAGGATTAGGGGACGGGTGAGGGTCAGGCTTCGGGGAAAGGTTAGGGTTAGGGTTCGGGCTAGGGTTAGGGTTAGGGGACGGGGACGGTTTAGGGTCCAGGTGAGGGCACGACAATGCTTTAGGGGGAGCGTACGTGTGAGGGCGCGGGTGAGTGTCAGCGTAGGGGTTAGGATTAGGGGACGGGTGAGGGTCAGGCTTCGGGGAAGGGTTAGGGTTAGGGTTCGGGCTAGGGTTAGGGTTAGGGGACGGGGACGGTTTAGGGTCCAGGTGAGGGCACGACAACGCTTTAGGGGGAGCGTACGTGTGAGGGCGCGGGTGAGTGTCAGCGTACGGTTTAGGATTAGGGGACGGGTGAGGGTCAGGCTTCGGGAAAGGGTTAGGGTTAGGGTTCGGGCTAGGGTTAGGGTTAGGGGACGGGGACGGTTTAGGGTCCAGGTGAGGGCACGACAACGCTTTAGCGGGAGCGTACGTGTGAGGGCGCGGGTGAGTGTCAGCGTACGGGTTAGGATTAGGGGACGGGTGAGGGTCAGGCTTCGGGGAAGGGTTAGGGTTAGGGTTCGGGCTAGGGTTAGGTTTAGGGGACGGGGACGGTTTAGGGTCCAGGTGAGGGCACGGCAACGCTTTAGGGGGAGCGTACGTGTGAGGGCGCGGGTGAGTGTCAGCGTAGGGGTTAGGATTAGGGGACAGGTGAGGGTCAGGCTTCGGGGAAGGGTTAGGGTTAGGGTTCGGGCTAGGGTTAGGGTTAGGGGACGGGTTCGGTTTAGGGTTCAGGTGAGGGCACGACAACGCTTTAGGGGGAGCGTACGTGTGAGGGCGCGGGTGAGTGTCAGCGTACGGGTTAGGATTAGGGGACGGGTGAGGGTCAGGCTTCGCGGAAGGGTTAGGGTTAGGGTTCGGGCTAGGGTTAGGGTTAGGGGACGGGGACGGTTTAGGGTCCAGGTGAGGGCACGACAACGCTTTAGGGGGAGCGTACGTGTGAGGGCGCGGGTGAGTGTAAGCGTGGGGGTTAGGATTAGGGGACGGGTGAGGGTCAGGCTTCGGGGAAGTGTTAGGGTTAGGGTTCGGGCTAGGTTTAGGGTTAGGGTTAGGGTACGGGGACGGTTTAGGGTCCAGGTGAGGGCACGACAACGCTTTAGGGGGAGCGTACGTGTGAGGGCGCGGGTGAGTGTCAGCGTACGGGTTAGGATTAGGGGACGGGTGAGGGTCAGGCTTCGGGGAAGGGTTAGGGTTAGGGTTCGGGCTAGGGTTAGGGTTAGGGGACGGGGATGGTTTAGGGTCCAGGTGAGGGCACGACAACGCTTTAGGGGGAGCGTACGTGTGAGGGCGCGGGTGAGTGTCAGCGTACGGTTTAGGATTAGGGGACGGGTGAGGGTCAGGCTTCGGGGAAGGGTTAGGGTTATGGTTCGGGCTAGGGTTAGGCTTAGGGGACGGGGACGGTTTAGGGTCCAGGTGAGGGCACCACAACGCTTTAGGGGGAGTGTACGTGTGAGGGCGCGGGTGAGTGTCAGCGTACGGGTTAGGATTAGGGGACGGGTGAGGGTCAGGCTTCGGGGAAGGGTTAGGGTTAGGGTTCGGGCTAGGGTTAGGGTTAGGGGACGGGGACGGTTTAGGGTCCAGGTGAGGGCACGACAACGCTTTAGGGGGAGCGTACGTGTGAGGGCGCGGGTGAGTGTCAGCGTACGGGTTAGGATTAGAGGACGGGTGAGTGTCAGGCTTAGGGGAAGGGTTAGGGTTAGGGTTCTGGCTAGGGTTAGGGTTAGGGGACGGGGACGGTTTAGGGTCCAGGTGAGGGCACGACAACGCTTTAGGGGGAGCGTACGTGTGAAGGCGCGGGTGAGTGTCAGCGTACGGGTTAGGATTAGGGGACGGGTGAGGGTCAGGGTTCGCGGAAGGGTTAGGGTTAGGGTTCGGGCTAGGGTTAGGGTTAGGGGACGGGGACGGTTTAGGGTCCAGGTGAGGGCACGACAACGCTTTAGGGGGAGCGTACGTGTGAGGGCGCGGGTGAGTGTCAGCGTACGGGTTAGGATTAGGGGACGGGTGAGGGTCAGGCTTCAGGGAAGGGTCAGGGTTAGGGTTCGGGCTAGGGTTAGGTTTAGGGGACGGGGACGGTTTAGGGTCCAGGTGAGGGCACGACAACGCTTTAGGGGGAGCGTACGTGTGAGGGCGCGGGTGAGTGTCAGCGTACGGGTTAGGATTAGGGGACGGGTGAGGGTCAGGCTTCGGGGAAGGGTTAGGGTTAGGGTTCGGGCTAGGGTTAGGGTTAGGGGACGGGGACGGTTTAGGGTCCAGATGAGGGCACGACAACGCTTTAGGGGGAGCGTACGTGTGAGGGCGCGGGTGAGTGTCAGCGTACGGGTTAGGATTAGGGGACGGGTGAGTGTCAGGCTTCGCGGAAGGGTTAGGGTTAGGGTTCGGGCTAGGGTTAGGGTTAGGGGTCGGGGACGGTTTAGGGTCCAGGTGAGGGCACGACAACGCTTTAGGGGGAGCGTACGTGTGAGGGCACGGGTGAGTGTCAGCGTACGGGTTAGGATTAAGGGACGGGTGAGGGTCAGGCTTCGCGGAAGGGTTAGGGTTAGGGTTCGGGCTAGGGTTAGGGTTAGGGGACGGGGACGGTTTAGGGTCCAGGTGAGGGCACGACAACGCTTTAGGGGAAGCGTACGTGTGAGGGCGCGGGTGAGTGTCAGCGTACGGGTTAGGATTAGGGGACGGGTGAGGGTCAGGCTTCGGGGAAGGGTTAGGGTTAGGGTTCGGGCTAGGGTTAGGGTTAGGGGACGGGGACGGTTTAGGGTCCAGGTGAGGGCACGACAACGCTTTAAGGGGAGCGTACGTGTGAGGGCGCGGGTGAGTGTCAGTGTACGGGTTAGGATTAGGGGACGGGTGAGGGTCAGGCTTCTGGGAAGTGTTAGGGTTAGGGTTCGGGCTAGGGTTAGGGTTAGGGGACGCGGACGGTTTAGGGTCCAGGTGAGGGCACGACAACGCTTTAGGGGGAGCGTACGTGTGAGGGCGCGGGTGAGTGTCAGCGTACGGGTTACGATTAGGGGACGGGTGAGGGTCAGGCTTCGGGGAAGGGTTAGGGTTAGGGTTCGGGCTAGGGTTAGGGTTAGGGGACGGGGACGGTTTAGGGTCCAGGTGAGGGCACGACAACGCTTTAGGGGGAGCGTACGTGTGAGGGCGCGGGTGAGTGTTAGCGTACGGGTTAGGATTAGGGGACGGGTGAGGGTCAGGCTTCGGGGAAAGGTTAGGGTTAGGGTTCGGGCTAGGGTTAGGGTTAGGGGACGGGGACGGTTTAGGGTCCAGGTGAGGGCACGACAATGCTTTAGGGGGAGCGTACGTGTGAGGGCGCGGGTGAGTGTCAGCGTAGGGGTTAGGATTAGGGGACGGGTGAGGGTCAGGCTTCGGGGAAGGGTTAGGGTTAGGGTTCGGGCTAGGGTTAGGTTTAGGGGACGGGGACGGTTTAGGGTCCAGGTGAGGGCACGACAACGCTTTAGGGGGAGCGTACGTGTGAGGGCGCGGGTGAGTGTCAGCGTAGGGGTTAGGATTAGGGGACAGGTGAGGGTCAGGCTTCGGGGAAGGGTTAGGGTTAGGGTTCGGGCTAGGGTTAGGGTTAGGGGACAGGGACGGTTTAGGGTTCAGGTGAGGGCACGACAACGCTTTAGGGGGAGCGTACGTGTGAGGGCGCGGGTGAGTGTCAGCGTACGGGTTAGGATTAGGGGACGGGTGAGGGTCAGGCTTCGCGGAAGTGTTAGGCTTAGGGTTCGGGCTAGGGTTAGGGTTAGGGGACGGGGACGGTTTAGGGTACAGGGGAGGGCACGACAACGCTTTAGGGGGAGCGTACGTGTGAGGGCGCGGGTGAGTGTAAGCGTGGGGGTTAGGATTAGGGGACGGGTGAGGGTCAGGCTTCGGGGAAGTGTTAGGGTTAGGGTTCGGGCTAGGGTTAGGGTTAGGGTTAGGGTACGGGGACGGTTTAGGGTCCAGGTGAGGGCACGACAACGCTTTAGGGGGAGCGTACGTGTGAGGGCGCGGGTGAGTGTCAGCGTACGGGTTAGGATTAGGGGACGGGTGAGGGTCAGGCTTCGGGGAAGGGTTAGGGTTAGGGTTCGGGCTAGGGTTAGGGTTAGGGGACGGGGATGGTTTAGGGTCCAGGTGAGGGCACGACAACGCTTTAGGGGGAGCGTACGTGTGAGGGCGCGGGTGAGTGTCAGCGTAGGGTTTAGGATTAGGGGACGGGTGAGGGTCAGGCTTCGGGGAAGGGTTAGGGTTAGGGTTCGGGCTAGGGTTAGGCTTAGGGGACGGGGACGGTTTAGGGTCCAGGTGAGGGCACCACAACGCTTTAGGGGGAGTGTACGTGTGAGGGCGCGGGTGAGTGTCAGCGTACGGGTTAGGATTAGGGGACGGGTGAGGGTCAGGCTTCGGGGAAGGGTTAGGGTTAGGGTTCGGGCTAGGGTTAGGGTTAGGGGACGGGGACGGTTTAGGGTCCAGGTGAGGGCACGACAACGCTTTAGGGGAAGCGTACGTGTGAGGGCGCGGGTGAGTGTCAGCGTACGGGTTAGGATTAGAGGACGGGTGAGGGTCAGGCTTCGGGGAAGGGTTAGGGTTAGGGTTCGGCCTAGGGTTAGGCTTAGGGGATGGGGAGGGTTTAGGGTCCAGGTGAGGGCACGACAACGCTTTAGGGGGAGCGTACGTGTGAGGGCGTGGGTGAGTGTCAGCGTAGGGGTTAGGATTAGGGGACGTGTGAGGGTCAGGCTTCCGGGAAGGGTTAGGTTTAGGGTTCGGGCTAGGGTTAGGGTTAGGGGACGGGGACGGTTTAGGGTCCAGGTGAGGGCACGACAACGCTTTATGGGGAGCGTACGTGTGAGGGCACGGGTGAGTGTCAGCGTAGGGGTTAGGATTAGGGGACGGGTGAGGGTCAGGCTTCGGGGAAGGGTTAGGGTTAGGGTTCGGGCTAGGGTTAGGGTTAGGGGACGGGGACGGTTTAGGGTCCAGGTGAGGGCACGACAACGCTTTAGGGGGAGCGTACGTGTGAGGGCGCGGGTGAGTGTCAGCGTACGGGTTAGGATTAGGGGACGGGTGAGGGTCAGGCTTCGGGGAAGTGTTAGGGTTAGGGTTCGGGCTAGGGTTAGGGTTAGGGGACGGGGACGGTTTAGGGTCCAGGTGAGGGCACGACAACGCTTTAGGGGGAGCGTACGTGTGAGGGCGCGGGTGAGTGTCAGCGTACGGGTTAGGATTAGGGGACGGGTGAGGGTCAGGGTTCGCGGAAGTGTTAGGGTTAGGGTTCGGGCTAGGGTTAGGGTTAGGGGACGGGGACGGTTTAGGGTCCAGGTGAGGGCACGACAACGCTTTAGGGGGAGCGTACGTGTGAGGGCGCGGGTGAGTGTCAGCGTACGGGTTAGGATTAGGGGACGGGTGAGGGTCAGGCTTCGGGGAAGAGTTAGGGTTAGGGTTCGGGCTAGGGTTAGGGTTAGGGGACGGGGACGGTTTAGGGTCCAGGTGAGGGCACGACAACGCTTTAGGGGGAGCGTACGTGTGAGGGCGCGGGTGAGTGTCAGCGTACGGGTTAGGATTAGTGGACGGGTGAGGGTCAGGCTTCAGGGAAGGGTCAGGGTTAGGGTTCGGGCTAGGGTTAGGTTTAGGGGACGGGGACGGTTTAGGGTCCAGGTGAGGGCACGACAACGCTTTAGGGGGAGCGTACGTGTGAGGGCGCGGGTGAGTGTCAGCGTACGGGTTAGGATTAAGGGACGTGTGAGTGTCAGGCTTCGGGGAAGGGTTAGGGTTAGGGTTCGGGCTAGGGTTAGGTTTAGGGGACGGGGACGGTTTAGGGTCCAGGTGAGGGCACGACAACGCTTTAGGGGGAGCGTATGTGTGAGGGCGCGGGTGAGTGTCAGCGTACGGGTTAGGATTAGGGGACGGGTGAGGGTCAGGCTTCGGGGAAGGGTTAGGGTTAGGGTTCGGGCTAGGGTTAGGCTTAGGGGACGGGGATGGTTTAGGGTCCAGGTGAGGGCACGACAACGCTTTAGGGGGAGCGTACGTGTGAGGGCGTGGGTGAGTGTCAGCGTAGGGGTTAGTATTAGGGGACGGGTGAGGGTCAGGCTTCCGGGAAGGGTTAGGGTTAGGGTTCGGGCTAGGGTTAGGGTTAGGGGACGGGGACGGTTTAGGGTCCAGGTGAGGGCACGACAACGCTTTAGGGGGAGCGTACGTGTGAGGGCGCGGGTGAGTGTCAGCGTACGGGTTAGGATTAGGGGACGGGTGAGGGTCAGGCTTCTGGGAAGTGTTAGGTTTAGGGTTCGGGCTAGGGTTAGGGTTAGGGGACGGGGACGGTTTAGGGTCCAGGTGAGGGCACGACAACGCTTTAGGGGGAGCATACGTGTGAGGGCGCAGGTGAGTGTCAGCGTACGGGTTAGGATTAGGGGACGGGTGAGGGTCAGGCTTCGGGGAAGGGTTAGGGTTAGGGTTCGGGCTAGGGTTAGGGTTAGGGGACGGGGACGGTTTAGGGTCCAGGTGAGGGCACGACAACGCTTTAGGGGGAGCGTACGTGTGAGGGCGCGGGTGAGTGTCAGCGTACGGGTTAGGATTAGAGGACGGGTGAGGGTCAGGTTTCGGGTAAGGGTTAGGGTTAGGGTTCGGGCTAGGGTTAGGGTTAGGGGACGGGGACGGTTTAGGGTCCAGGTGAGGGCACGACAACGCTTTAGGGGGAGCGTACGTGTGAGGGCGCGGGTGAGTGTCAGCGTACGGGTTAGGATTAGGGGACGGGTGAGGGTCAGGCTTCGGGGAAGTGTTAGGGTTAGGGTTCGGGCTAGGGTAAGGGTTAGGGGACGGGGACGGTTTAGGGTCCAGGTGAGGGCACGACAACGCTTTAGGGGGAGCGTACGTGTGAGGGCGCGGGTGAGTGTCAGCGTACGGGTTAGGATTAGGGGACGGGTGAGGGTCAGGCTTCGGGGAAGGGTTAGGGTTAGGGTTCGGGCTAGGTTTAGGGTTAGGGGACGGGGACGGTTTAGGGTCCAGGTGAGGGCACGAAAACGCTTTAAGGGGAGCGTACGTGTGAGGGCGCGGGTTAGTGTCAGCGTACGGGTTAGGATTAGGGGACGGGTGAGGGTCAGGCTTCTGGGAAGTGTTAGGTTTAGGGTTCGGGCTAGGGTTAGGGTTAGGGGACGGGGACGGTTTAGGGTCCAGGTGAGGGCACGACAACGCTTTAGGGGGAGCATACGTGTGAGGGCGCAGGTGAGTGTCAGCGTACGGGTTAGGATTAGGGGACGGGTGAGGGTCAGGCTTCGGGGAAGGGTTAGGGTTAGGGTTCGGGCTAGGGTTAGGGTTAGGGGACGGGGACGGTTTAGGGTCCAGGTGAGGGCACGACAACGCTTTAGGGGGAGCGTACGTGTGAGGGCGCGGGTGAGTGTCAGCGTACGGGTTAGGATTAGAGGACGGGTGAGGGTCAGGTTTCGGGTAAGGGTTAGGGTTAGGGTTCGGGCTAGGGTTAGGGTTAGGGGACGGGGACGGTTTAGGGTCCAGGTGAGGGCACGACAACGCTTTAGGGGGAGCGTACGTGTGAGGGCGCCGGTGAGTGTCAGAGTACGGGTTAGGATTAGGGGACGGGTGAGGGTCAGGCTTCGGGGAAGGGTTAGGGTTAGGGTTCGGGCTAGGGTTAGGGTTAGGGGACGGGGACGGTTTAGGGTCCAGGTGAGGGCACGACAAAGCTTTAGGGGGAGCGTACGTGTGAGGGCGCGGGTGAGTGTCAGCGTACGGGTTAGGATTAGGGGACGGGTGAGGGTCAGGCTTCGGGGAAGTGTTAGGGTTAGGGTTCGGGCTAGGGTTAGGGTTAGGGGACGGGGACGGTTTAGGGTCCAGGTGAGGGCACGACAACGCTTTAGGGGGAGCGTACGTGTGAGGGCGCGGGTGAGTGTCAGCGTACGGGTTAGGATTAGGGGACGGGTGAGGGTCAGGCTTCGGGGAAGGGTTAGGGTTAGGGTTCGGGCTAGGGTTAGGGTTAGGGGACGGGGACGGTTTAGGGTCCAGGTGAGGGCACGACAACGCTTTAGGGGGAGCGTACGTGTGAGGGCGCGGGTGAGTGTAAGCGTGGGGGTTAGGATTAGGGGACGGGTGAGGGTCAGGCTTCGGGGAAGTGTTAGGGTTAGGGTTCGGGCTAGGGTTAGGGTTAGGGTTAGGGTACGGGGACGGTTTAGGGTCCAGGTGAGGGCACGACAACGCTTTAGGGGGAGTGTACGTGTGAGGGCGCGGGTGAGTGTCAGCGTACGGGTTAGGATTAGGGGACGGGTGAGGGTCAGGCTTCGGGGAAGGGTTAGGGTTAGGGTTCGGGCTAGGGTTAGGGTTAGGGGACGGGGATGGTTTAGGGTCCAGGTGAGGGCACGACAACGCTTTAGGGGGAGCGTACGTGTGAGGGCGCAGGTGAGTGTCAGCGTAGGGGTTAGGATTAGGGGACGGGTGAGGGTCAGGCTTCGGGGAAGGGTTAGGGTTAGGGTTCGGGCTAGGGTTAGGCTTAGGGGACGGGGACGGTTTAGGGTCCAGGTGACGGCACCACAACGCTTTAGGGGGAGTGTACGTGTGAGGGCGCGGGTGAGTGTCAGCGTACGGGTTAGGATTAGGGGACGGGTGAGGGTCAGGCTTCGGGGAAGGGTTAGGGTTAGGGTTCGGGCTAGGGTTAGGGTTAGGGGACGGGGACGGTTTAGGGTCCAGGTGAGGGCACGACAACGCTTTAGGGGGAGCGTACGTGTGAGGGCGCGGGTGAGTGTCAGCGTATGGGTTAGGATTAGAGGACGGGTGAGGGTCAGGCTTCGGGAAAGGGTTAGGGTTAGGGTTCTGGCTAGGGTTAGGGTTAGGGGACGAGGACGGTTTAGGGTCCAGGTGAGGGCACGACAACGCTTTAGGGGGAGCGTACGTGTGAGGGCGCGGGTGAGTGTCAGCGTACGGGTTAGGATTAGGGGACGGGTGAGGGTCAGGGTTCGCGGAAGGGTTAGGGTTAGGGTTCGGGCTAGGGTTAGGGTTAGGGGACGGGGACGGTTTAGGGTCCAGGTGAGGGCACGACAACGCTTTAGGGGGAGCGTACGTGTGAGGGCGCGGGTGAGTGTCAGCGTACGGGTTAGGATTAGGGGACGTGTGAGTGTCAGGCTTCGGGGAAGGGTTAGGGTTAGGGTTCGGGCTAGGGTTAGGTTTAGGGGACGGGGACGGTTTAGGGTCCAGGTGAGGGCACGACAACGCTTTATGGGGAGCGTATGTGTGAGGGCGCGGGTGAGTGTCAGCGTACGGGTTAGGATTAGGGGACGGGTGAGGGTCAGGCTTCGGGGAAGGGTTAGGGTTAGGGTTCGGCCTAGGGTTAGGCTTAGGGGATGGGGAGGGTTTAGGGTCCAGGTGAGGGCACGACAACGCTTTAGGGGGAGCGTACGTGTGAGGGCGTGGGTGAGTGTCAGCGTAGGGGTTAGGATTAGGGGACGTGTGAGGGTCAGGCTTCCGGGAAGGGTTAGGTTTAGGGTTCGGGCTAGGGTTAGGGTTAGGGGACGGGGACGGTTTAGGGTCCAGGTGAGGGCACGACAACGCTTTATGGGGAGCGTACGTGTGAGGGCACGGGTGAGTGTCAGCGTAGGGGTTAGGATTAGGGGACGGGTGAGGGTCAGGCTTCGGGGAAGGGTTAGGGTTAGGGTTCGGGCTAGGGTTAGGGTTAGGGGACGGGGACGGTTTAGGGTCCAGGTGAGGGCACGACAACGCTTTAGGGGGAGCGTACGTGTGAGGGCGCGGGTGAGTGTCAGCGTACGGGTTAGGATTAGGGGACGGGTGAGGGTCAGGCTTCGGGGAAGTGTTAGGGTTAGGGTTCGGGCTAGGGTTAGGGTTAGGGGACGGGGACGGTTTAGGGTCCAGGTGAGGGCACGACAACGCTTTAGGGGGAGCGTACGTGTGAGGGCGCGGGTGAGTGTCAGCGTACGGGTTAGGATTAGGGGACGGGTGAGGGTCAGGGTTCGCGGAAGTGTTAGGGTTAGGGTTCGGGCTAGGGTTAGGGTTAGGGGACGGGGACGGTTTAGGGTCCAGGTGAGGGCACGACAACGCTTTAGGGGGAGCGTACGTGTGAGGGCGCGGGTGAGTGTCAGCGTACGGGTTAGGATTAGGGGACGGGTGAGGGTCAGGCTTCGGGGAAGAGTTAGGGTTAGGGTTCGGGCTAGGGTTAGGGTTAGGGGACGGGGACGGTTTAGGGTCCAGGTGAGGGCACGACAACGCTTTAGGGGGAGCGTACGTGTGAGGGCGCGGGTGAGTGTCAGCGTACGGGTTAGGATTAGTGGACGGGTGAGGGTCAGGCTTCAGGGAAGGGTCAGGGTTAGGGTTCGGGCTAGGGTTAGGTTTAGGGGACGGGGACGGTTTAGGGTCCAGGTGAGGGCACGACAACGCTTTAGGGGGAGCGTACGTGTGAGGGCGCGGGTGAGTGTCAGCGTACGGGTTAGGATTAAGGGACGTGTGAGTGTCAGGCTTCGGGGAAGGGTTAGGGTTAGGGTTCGGGCTAGGGTTAGGTTTAGGGGACGGGGACGGTTTAGGGTCCAGGTGAGGGCACGACAACGCTTTAGGGGGAGCGTATGTGTGAGGGCGCGGGTGAGTGTCAGCGTACGGGTTAGGATTAGGGGACGGGTGAGGGTCAGGCTTCGGGGAAGGGTTAGGGTTAGGGTTCGGGCTAGGGTTAGGCTTAGGGGACGGGGATGGTTTAGGGTCCAGGTGAGGGCACGACAACGCTTTAGGGGGAGCGTACGTGTGAGGGCGTGGGTGAGTGTCAGCGTAGGGGTTAGTATTAGGGGACGGGTGAGGGTCAGGCTTCCGGGAAGGGTTAGGGTTAGGGTTCGGGCTAGGGTTAGGGTTAGGGGACGGGGACGGTTTAGGGTCCAGGTGAGGGCACGACAACGCTTTAGGGGGAGCGTACGTGTGACGGCGCGGGTGAGTGTCAGCGTAGGGGTTAGGATTAGGGGACGGGTGAGGGTCAGGCTTCGGGGAAGGGTTAGGGTTAGGGTTCGGGCTAGGGTTAGGGTTAGGGGACGGGGACGGTTTAGGGTCCAGGTGAGGGCACGACAACGCTTTAGGGGGAGCGTACGTGTGAGGGCGTGGGTGAGTGTCAGCGTACGGGTTAGGATTAGGGGACGGGTGAGGGTCAGGCTTCGGGGAAGTGTTAGGGTTAGGGTTCGGGCTAGGGTAAGGGTTAGGGGACGGGGACGGTTTAGGGTCCAGGTGAGGGCACGACAACGCTTTAGGGGGAGCGTACGTGTGAGGGCGCGGGTGAGTGTCAGCGTACGGGTTAGGATTAGGGGACGGGTGAGGGTCAGGCTTCGGGGAAGGGTTAGGGTTAGGGTTCGGGCTAGGTTTAGGGTTAGGGGACGGGGACGGTTTAGGGTCCAGGTGAGGGCACGAAAACGCTTTAAGGGGAGCGTACGTGTGAGGGCGCGGGTTAGTGTCAGCGTACGGGTTAGGATTAGGGGACGGGTGAGGGTCAGGCTTCTGGGAAGTGTTAGGGTTAGGGTTCGGGCTAGGGTTAGGGTTAGGGGACGGGGACGGTTTAGGGTCCAGGTGAGGGCACGACAACGCTTTAGGGGGAGCATACGTGTGAGGGCGCAGGTGAGTGTCAGCGTACGGGTTAGGATTAGGGGACGGGTGAGGGTCAGGCTTCGGGGAAGGGTTAGGGTTAGGGTTCGGGCTAGGGTTAGGGTTAGGGGACGGGGACGGTTTAGGGTCCAGGTGAGGGCACGACAACGCTTTAGGGGGAGCGTACGTGTGAGGGCGCGGGTGAGAGTCAGCGTACGGGTTAGGATTAGAGGACGGGTGAGGGTCAGGCTTCGGGTAAGGGTTAGGGTTAGGGTTCGGGCTAGGGTTAGGGTTAGGGGACGGGGACGGTTTAGGGTCCAGGTGAGGGCACGACAACGCTTTAGGGGGAGCGTACGTGTGAGGGCGCCGGTGAGTGTCAGAGTACGGGTTAGGATTAGGGGACGGGTGAGGGTCAGGCTTCGGGGAAGGGTTAGGGTTAGGGTTCGGGCTAGGGTTAGGGTTAGGGGACGGGGACGGTTTAGGGTCCAGGTGAGGGCACGACAAAGCTTTAGGGGGAGCGTACGTGTGAGGGCGCGGGTGAGTGTCAGCGTACGGGTTAGGATTAGGGGACGGGTGAGGGTCAGGCTTCGGGGAAGTGTTAGGGTTAGGGTTCGGGCTAGGGTTAGGGTTAGGGGACGGGGACGGTTTAGGGTCCAGGTGAGGGCACGACAACGCTTTAGGGGGAGCGTACGTGTGAGGGCGCGGGTGAGTGTCAGCGTACGGGTTAGGATTAGGGGACGGGTGAGGGTCAGGCTTCGGGGAAGGGTTAGGGTTAGGGTTCGGGCTAGGGTTAGGGTTAGGGGACGGGGACGGTTTAGGGTCCAGGTGAGGGCACGACAACGCTTTAGGGGGAGCGTACGTGTGAGGGCGCGGGTGAGTGTCAGCGTACGGGTTAGGATTAGGGGACGGGTGAGGGTCAGGCTTCGGGGAAGTGTTAGGGTTAGGGTTCGGGCTAGGGTTAGGGTTAGGGGACGGGGACGGTTTAGGGTCCAGGTGAGGGCACGACAACACTTTAGGGGGAGCATACGTGTGAGGGCGCGGGTGAGTGTCAGCGTACGGGTTAGGATTAGGGGACGGGTGAGGGTCAGGCTTCGGGGAAGGGTTAGGGTTACGGTTCGGGCTAGGGTTAGGGTTAGGGGACGGGGACGGTTTAGGGTCCAGGTGAGGGCACGACAACGCTTTAGGGGGAGCGTACGTGTGAGGGCGCGGGTGAGTGTCAGCGTACGGGTTAGGATTAGGGGACGGGTGAGGGTCAGGCTTCGGGGAAGGGTTAGGGTTAGGGTTCGGGCTAGGGTTAGGGTTAGGGGACGGGGACGGTTTAGGGTCTAGGTGAGGGCACGACAACGCTTTAGGGGGAGCGTACGTGTGAGGGCGCGGGTGAGTGTCAGCGTACGGGTTAGGATTAGGGGACGGGTGAGGGTCAGGCTTCGGGGAAGGGTTAGGGTTAGGGTTCGGGCTAGGGTTAGGGTTAGGGGACGGGGACGGTTTAGGGTCCAGGTGAGGGCACGACAACGCTTTAGGGGGAGCGTACGTGTGAGGGCGCGGGTGAGTGTCAGCGTAGGGGTTAGGATTAGGGAACGGGTGAGGGTCAGGCTTCGGGGAAGGGTTAGGGTTAGGGTTCGGGCTAGGGTTAGGGTTAGGGGACGGGGACGGTTTAGGGTCCAGGTGAGGGCACGACAACGCTTTAGGGTTAGCGTACGTTTGAGGGCGCGGGTGAGTATCAGCGTACGGGTTAGGATGAGGGGACGGGTGAGGGTCAGGCTTCGGGGAAGGGTTAGGGTTAGGGTTCGGGCTAGGGTTAGGGTTAGGGGACGGGGACGGTTTAGGGTCCAGGTGAGGGCACGACAACGCTTTAGGGGGAGCGTACGTGTGAGGGCGCGGGTGAGTGTCAGCGTACGGGTTAGGATTAGGGGACGGTTGAGGGTCAGGCTTCGGGGAAGGGTTAGGGTTAGGGTTCGGGCTAGGGTTAGGGTTAGGGGACGGGGACGGTTTAGGGTCCAGGTGAGGGCACGAAAACGCTTTAAGGGGAGCGTACGTGTGAGGGCGCGGGTTAGTGTCAGCGTACGGGTTAGGATTAGGGGACGGGTGAGGGTCAGGCTTCTGGGAAGTGTTAGGGTTAGGGTTCGGGCTAGGGTTAGGGTTAGGGGACGGGGACGGTTTAGGGTCCAGGTGAGGGCACGACAACGCTTTAGGGGGAGCATACGTGTGAGGGCGCAGGTGAGTGTCAGCGTACGGGTTAGGATTAGGGGACGGGTGAGGGTCAGGCTTCGGGGAAGGGTTAGGGTTAGGGTTCGGGCTAGGGTTAGGGTTAGGGGACGGGGACGGTTTAGGGTCCAGGTGAGGGCACGACAACGCTTTAGGGGGAGTGTACGTGTGAGGGCGCGGGTGAGTGTCAGCGTACGGGTTAGGATTAGAGGACGGGTGAGGGTCAGGCTTCGGGGAAGGGTTAGGGTTAGGGTTCGGGCTAGGGTTAGGGTTAGGGGACGGGGACGGTTTAGGGTCCAGGTGAGGGCACGACAACGCTTTAGGGGGAGCGTACGTGTGAGGGCGCCGGTGAGTGTCAGAGTACGGGTTAGGATTAGGGGACGGGTGAGTGTCAGGCTTCGGGGAAGTGTTAGGGTTAGGGTTCGGGCTAGGGTTAGGGTTAGGGGACGGGGACGGTTTAGGGTCCAGGTGAGGGCACGACAAAGCTTTAGGGGGAGCGTACGTGTGAGGGCGCGGGTGAGTGTCAGCGTACGGGTTAGGATTAGGGGACGGGTGAGGGTCAGGCTTCGGGGAAGTGTTAGGTTTAGGGTTCGGGCTAGGGTTAGGGTTAGGGGACGGGGACGGTTTAGGGTCCAGGTGAGGGCACGACAACACTTTAGGGGGAGCGTACGTGTGAGGGCGCGGGTGAGTGTCAGCGTACGGGTTAGGATTAGGGGACGGGTGAGGGTCAGGCTTCGGGGAAGGGTTAGGGTTAGGGTTCGGGCTAGGGTTAGGGTTAGGGGACGGGGACGGTTTAGGGTCCAGGTGAGGGCAGGACAACGCTTTAGGGGGAGCGTACGTGTGAGGGCGCGGGTGAGTGTCAGCGTACGGGTTAGGATTAGGGGACGGGTGAGGGTCAGGCTTCGGGGAAGGGTTAGGGTTAGGGTTCGGGCTAGGGTTAGGGTTCGGGGACGGGGACGGTTTAGGGTCTAGGTGAGGGCACGACAACGCTTTAGGGGGAGCGTACGTGTGAGGGCGCGGGTGAGTGTCAGCGTACGGGTTAGGATTAGGGGACGGGTGAGGGTCAGGCTTCGGGGAAGGGTTAGGGTTAGGGTTCGGGCTAGGGTTAGGGTTAGGGGACGGGGACGGTTTAGGGTCCAGGTGAGGGCACGACAACGCTTTAGGGGGAGCGTACGTGTGAGGGCGCGGGTGAGTGTCAGCGTAGGGGTTAGGATTAGGGAACGGGTGAGGGTCAGGCTTCGGGGAAGGGTTAGGGTTAGGGTTCGGGCTAGGGTTAAGGTTAGGGGACGGGGACGGTTTAGGGTCCAGGTGAGGGCACGACAACGCTTTAGGGTTAGTGTACGTTTGAGGGCGCGGGTGAGTATCAGCGTACGGGTTAGGATGAGGGGACGGGTGAGGGTCAGGCTTCGGGGAAGGGTTAGGGTTAGGGTTCGGGCTAGGGTTAGGGTTAGGGGACGGGGACGGTTTAGGGTCCAGGTAAGGGCACGACAACGCTTTAGGGGGAGCGTACGTGTGAGGGCGCGGGTGAGTGTCAGAGTACGGGTTAGGATTAGGGGACGGGTGAGGGTCAGGCTTCGGGGAAGGGTTAGGGTTAGGGTTCGGGCTAGGGTTAGGGTTAGGGGACGGGGACGGTTTAGGGTCCAGGTGAGGGCACGACAACGCTTTAGGGGGAGCGTACGTGTGAGGGCGCGGGTGAGTGTCAGCGTACGGGTTAGGATTAGGGGACGGGTGAGGGTCAGGTTTCGTGGAAGGGTTAGGGTTAGGTTTCGGGCTAGGGTTAGGCTTAGGGGACGGGGACGGTTTAGGGTCCAGGTGAGGGCACGACAACGCTTTAGGGGGAGCGTACGTGTGAGGGCGCGGGTGAGTGTCAGCGTACGGGTTAGGATTAGGGGACAGGTGAGTGTCAGGCTTCGCGGAAGGGTTAGGGTTAGGGTTCGGGCTAGGGATAGGGTTAGGGGACGGGGACGGTTTAGGGTCCAGGTGAGGGCACGACAACGCTTTAGGGGGAGCGAACGTGTGAGGGCGCGGGTGAGTGACAGCGTACGGGTTAGGATTAGGGAAAGGGTGAGTGTCAGGCTTCGCGGAAGGGTTAGGGTTAGGGTTTGGGATAGGGTTAGGGTTAGGGGACGGGGACAGTTTAGGGTCCAGGTGAGGGCACGACAACGCTTTAGGGGGAGTGTACGTGTGAGGGCGCGGTTGAGTGTCAGCGTACGGGTTAGGATTAGGGGACGGGTGAGGGTCAGGCTTCGGGGAAGGGTTAGGGTTAGGGTTCGGGCTAGGTTTAGGGTTAGGGGACGGGGACGGTTTAGGGTCCAGGTGAGGGCACGAAAACGCTTTAAGGGGAGCGTACGTGTGAGGGCGCGGGTTAGTGTCAGCGTACGGGTTAGGATTAGGGGACGGGTGAGGGTCAGGCTTCTGGGAAGTGTTAGGGTTAGGGTTCGGGCTAGGGTTAGGGTTAGGGGACGGGGACGGTTTAGGGTCCAGGTGAGGGCACGACAACGCTTTAGGGGGAGCGTACGTGTGAGGGCGCGGGTGAGTGTCAGCGTACGGGTTAGGATTAGGGGACGGGTGAGGGTCAGGCTTCGGGGAAGGGTTAGGGTTAGGGTTCGGGCTAGGGTTAGGGTTAGGGGACGGGGACGGTTTAGGGTCCAGGTGAGGGCACGACAACGCTTTAGGGGGAGCGTACGTGTGAGGGCGCCGGTGAGTGTCAGAGTACGGGTTAGGATTAGGGGACGGGTGAGGGTCAGGCTTCGGGGAAGGGTTAGGGTTAGGGTTCGGGCTAGGGTTAGGGTTAGGGGACGGGGACGGTTTAGGGTCCAGGTGAGGGCACGACAAAGCTTTAGGGGGAGCGTACGGGTGAGGGCGCAGGTGAGTGTCAGTGTACGGGTTAGGATTAGGGGACGGGTGAGGGTCAGGCTTCGGGGAAGGGTTAGGGTTAGGGTTTGGGCTAGGGTTAGGGTTAGGGGACGGGGACGGTTTAGGGTCCAGGTGAGGGCACGACAACGCTTTAGGGGGAGCGTACGTGTGAGGGCGCCGGTGAGTGTCAGAGTTCGGCTTAGGATTAGGGGACGGGTGAGGGTCAGGCTTCGGGGAAGGGTTAGGGTAAGGGTTCGGGCTAGGGTTAGGGTTAGGGGACGGGGATGGTTTAGGGTCCAGGTGAGGGCACGACAACGCTTTAGGGGGAGCGTACGTGTGAGGGCGCGGGTGAGTGTCAGCGTACGGGTTAGGATTAGGGGACGGGTGAGGGTCAGGCTTCGGGGAAGGGTTAGGGTTAGGGTTAGGTTTCGGGCTAGGGTTAGGGTTAGGGGACGGGGACGGTTTAGGGTCCAGGTGAGGGCACGACAACACTTTAGGGGGAGCATACGTGTGAGGGCGCGGGTGAGTGTCAGCGTACGGGTTAGGATTAGGGGACTGGTGAGGGTCAGGCTTCGGGGAAGGGTTAGGGTTAGGGTTCGGGCTAGGGTTAGGGTTAGGGGACGGGGACGGTTTAGGGTCCAGGTGAGGGCACGACAACGCTTTAGGGGGAGCGTACGTGTGAGGGCGCGGGTGAGTGTCAGCGTAGGGGTTAGGATTAGGGGACGGGTGAGGGTCAGGCTTCGGGGAAGGGTTAGGGTTAGGGTTCGGGCTAGGGTTAGGGTTAGGGGACGGGGACGGTTTAGGGTCCAGGTGAGGGCACGACAACGCTTTAGGGGGAGCGTACGTGTGAGGGCGCGGGTGAGTGTCAGCGTACGGGTTAGGATTAGGGGACGGGTGAGGGTCAGGCTTCGGGGAAGGGTTAGGGTTAGGGTTCGGGCTAGGGTTAGGGTTAGGGGACGGGGACGGTTTAGGGTCCAGGTGAGGGCACGACAACGCTTTAGGGGGAGCGTACGTGTGAGGGCGCGTGTGAGTGTCAGCGTACGGGTTAGGATTAGGGGACGGGTGAGGGTCAGGCTTCGGGGAAGGGTTAGGGTTAGGGTTCGGGCTAGGGTTAGGGTTAGGGGACGGGGACGGTTTAGGGTCCAGGTGAGGGCACGACAACGCTTTAGGGGGAGCGTACGTGTGAGGGCACGGGTGAGTGTCAGCGTACGGGTTAGGATTAGGGGACGGGTGAGGGTCAGGCTTCGGGGAAGGGTTAGGGTTAGGGTTCGGGCTAGGGTTAGGGTTAGGGTACGGGGACGGTTTAGGGTCCAGGTGAGGGCACGACAACGCTTTAAGGGGAGCGTACGTGTGAGGGCGCGGGTGAGTGTCAGCGTACGGGTTAGGATTAGGGGACGGGTGAGGGTCAGGCTTCGGGGAAGGGTTAGGGTTAGGGTTCGGGCTAGGGTTAGGTTTAGGGGACGGGGACGGTTTAGGGTCCAGGTGAGGGCACGACAACGCTTTAGGGGGAGCGTACGTGTGAGGGCGCGGGTGAGTGTCAGCGTAGGGGTTAGGATTAGGGGACGGGTGAGGGTCAGGCTTCGGGGAAGGGTTAGGGTTAGGGTTCGGGCTAGGGTTAGGCTTAGGGGACGGGGACGGTTTAGGGTCCAGGTGAGGGCACCACAACGCTTTAGGGGGAGCGTACGTGTGAGGGCGCGGGTGAGTGTCAGCGTAGGTTTTAGGATTAGGGGACGGGTGAGGGTCAGGCTTCGGGGAAGGGTTAGGGTTAGGGTTCGGGCTAGGGTTAGGGTTAGGGGACGGGGACGGTTTAGGGTCCAGGTGAGGGCACGACAACACTTTAGGGGGAGCGTACGTGTGAGGGCGCGGGTGAGTGTCAGCGTACGGTTTAGGATTAGGGGACGGGTGAGGGTCAGGCTTCGGGGAAGTGTTAGGGTTAGGGTTCGGGCTAGGGTTAGGATTAGGGGACGGGGACGGTTTAGGGTCCAGGTGAGGGCACTACAACGCTTTAGGGGGAGCGTACGTGTGAGGGCGCGGGTGAGTGTCAGCGTACGGGTTAGGATTAGGGGACGGGTGAGGGTCAGGCTTCGGGGAAGGGTTAGGGTTAGGGTTCGGGCTAGGGTTAGGCTTAGGGGACGGGGACGGTTTAGGGTCCAGGTGAGGGCACGACAACGCTTTAGGGGGAGCGTACGTGTGAGGGCGCGGGTGAGTGTCAGCGTACGGGTTAGGATTAGGGGACGGGTGAGGGTCAGGCTTCGGGGAAGGGTTAGGGTTAGGGTTCGGGCTAGGGTTAGGGTTAGGGGACGGTGACGGTTTAGGGTTCAGGTGAGGGCACGACAACGCTTTAGGGGGAGCGTACGTGTGAGGGCGCGGGTGAGTGTCAGCGTACGGGTTAGGATTAGGGGACGGGTGAGGGTCAGGCTTCCGGGAAGGGTTAGGGTTAGGGTTCGGGCTAGGGTTAGGGTTAGGGGACGGGGACGGTTTAGGGTCCAGGTGAGGGCACGACAACGCTTTAGGGGGAGCGTACGTGTGAGGGCGCGGGTGAGTGTCAGCGTACGGGTTAGGATTAGGGGACGGGTGAGGGTCAGTCTTCGGGGAAGGGTTAGGGTTAGGGTTCGGGCTAGGGTTAGGCTTAGGGGACGGGGACGGTTTAGGGTCCAGGTGAGGGCACGACAACGCTTTAGGGGGAGCGTACGTGTGAGGGCGCGGGTGAGTGTCAGCGTAGGGGTTAGGATTAGGGGACGGGTGAGGGTCAGGCTTCGGGGAAGGGTTAGGGTTAGGGTTCGGGCTAGGGTTAGGCTTAGGGGACGGGGACGGTTTAGGGTCCAGGTGAGGGCACGACAACGCTTTAGGGGGAGCGTACGTGTGAGGGCGCGGGGTGAGTGTCAGCGTACGGGTTAGGATTAGGGGACGGGTGAGGGTCAGGCTTCGGGGAAGGGTTAGGGTTAGGGTTCGGGCTAGGGTTAGGGTAAGGGGACGGGGACGGTTTAGGGTCCAGGTGAGGGCACGACAACGCTTTAGGGGGAGCGTACGTGTGAGGGCGCGGGTGAGTGTCAGCGTACGGGTTAGGATTAGGGGACGGGTGAGGGTCAGGCTTCGGGGAAGGGTTAGGGTTAGGGTTCGGGCTAGGGTTAGTGTTAGGGGACGGGGACGGTTTAGGGTCCAGGTGAGGGCACGACAACACTTTAGGGGGAGTGTACGTGTGAGGGCGCGGGTGAGTGTCAGCGAACGGGTTAGGATTAGGGGACGGGTGAGGGTCAGGCTTCGGGGAAGGGTTAGTGTTTGGGTTCGGGCTAGGGTTAGGGTTAGGGGACGGGGACGGTTTAGGGTCTAGGTGAGGGCACGACAACGCTTTAGGGGGAGCGTACGTGTGAGGGCGCGGGTGAGTGTCAGCGTACGGGTTAGGATTAGGGGACGGGTGAGGGTCAGGCTTCGGGGAAGGGTTAGGGTTAGGGTTCGGGCTAGGGTTAGTGTTAGGGGACGGGGACGGTTTAGGGTCCAGGTGAGGGCACGACAACGCTTTAGGGGGAGCGTACGTGTGAGGGCGCGGGTGAGTGTCAGCGTACGGGTTAGGATTAGGGGACGGGTGAGGGTCAGGCTTCGGGGAAGTGTTAGGGTTAGGGTTCAGGCTAGGGTTAGGGTTAGGGGACGGGGACGGTTTAGGGTCCAGGTGAGGGCACGACAACGCTTTAGGGGGAGCGTACGTGTGAGGGCGCGGGTGAGTGTCAGCGTACGGGTTAGGATTAGGGGACGGGTGAGGGTCAGGCTTCGGGGAAGTGTTAGGGTTAGGGTTCGGGCTAGGGTTAGGATTAGGGGACGGGGACAGTTTAGGGTCCAGGTGAGGGCACGACAACGCTTTAGGGGGAGCGTACGTGTGAGGGCGCGGGTGAGTGTCAGCGTACGGGTTAGGATTAGGGGACGGGTGAGGGTCAGGCTTCGGGGAAGGGTTAGGGTTAGGGTTCGGGCTAGGGTTAGGGTTAGGGGACGGGGACGGTTTAGGGTCCAGGTGAGGGCACGACAACGCTTTAGGGGGAGCGTACGTGTGAGGGCGCGGGTGAGTGTCAGCGTACGGGTTAGGATTAGGGGACGGGTGAGGGTCAGGCTTCGGGGAAGTGTTAGGGTTAGGGTTCGGGCTAGGGTTAGGGTTAGGGGACGGGGACGGTTTAGAGTCCAGGTGAGGGCACGACAACACTTTAGGGGGAGCATACGTGTGAGGGTGCGGGTGAGTTTCAGCGTACGGGTTAGGATTAGGGGACGGGTGAGGCTCAGGCTTCGGGGAAGGGTTAGGGTTAGGGTTCGGGCTAGGGTTAGGGTTAGGGGACGGGGACGGTTTAGGGTCCAGGTGAGGGCACGACAACGCTTTAGGGGGAGCGTACGTGTGAGGGCGCGGGTGAGTGTCAGCGTACGGGTTAGGATTAGGGGACGGGTTAGGGTCAGGCTTCGGGGAAGGGTTAGGGTTAGGGTTCGGGCTAGGGTTAGGGTTAGGGGACGGTGACGGTTTAGGGTCCAGGTGAGGGCACGACAACGCTTTAGGGGGAGCGTACGTGTGAGGGCGCGGGTGAGTGTCAGCGTACGGGTTAGGATTAGGGGACGGGTGAGGGTCAGGCTTCGGGGAAGGGTTAGGGTTAGGGTTCGGGCTAGGGTTAGGGTTAGGGGACAGGGACGGTTTACGGTCCAGGTGAGGGCACGACAACGCTTTAGGGGGAGCGTACGTGTGAGGGCGCGGGTGAGTGTCAGCGTACGGGTTAGGATTAGGGGACGGGTGAGGGTCAGGCTTCGGGGAAGGGTTAGGGTTAGGGTTCGGGCTAGGGTTAGGCTTAGAGGACGGGGACGGTTTAGGGTCCAGGTGAGGGCACGACAACGCTTTAGGGGGAGCGTACGTGTGAGGGCGCGGGTGAGTGTCAGCGTACGGGTTAGGATTAGGGGACGGGTGAGGGTCAGGCTTCGGGGAAGGGTTAGGGTTAGGGTTCGGGCTAGGGTTAGGCTTAGGGGACGGGGACGGTTTAGGGTCCAGGTGAGGGCACGACAACGCTTTAGGGGGAGCGTACGTGTGAGGGCGCGGGTGAGTGTCAGCGTACGGGTTAGGATTAGGGGACGGGTGAGGGTCAGGCTTCGGGGAAAGGTTAGGGTTAGGGTTCGGGCTAGGGTTAGGGTTAGGGGACGGGGACGGTTTAGGGTCCAGGTGAGGGCACGACAACGCTTTAGGGGGAGCGTACGTGTGAGGGCGCGGGTGAGTGTCAGCGTACGGGTTAGGATTAGGGGACGGGTGAGGGTCAGGCTTCGGGGAAGGGTTAGGGTTAGGGTTCGGGCTAGGGTTAGGGTTAGGGGACGGGGACGGTTTAGGGTCCAGGTGAGGGCACGACAACGCTTTAGGGGGAGCGTACGTGTGAGGGCGCGGGTGAGTGTCAGCGTACGGGTTAGGATTAGGGGACGGGTGAGGGTCAGGCTTCGGGGAAGTGTTAGGGTTAGGGTTCGGGCTAGGGTTAGGATTAGGGGACGGGGACAGTTTAGGGTCCAGGTGAGGGCACGACAACGCTTTAGGGGGAGCGTACGTGTGAGGGCGCGGGTGAGTGTCAGCGTACGGGTTAGGATTAGGGGACGGGTGAGGGTCAGGCTTCGGGGAAGGGTTAGGGTTAGGGTTCGGGCTAGGGTTAGGGTTAGGGGACGGGGACGGTTTAGGGTCCAGGTGAGGGCACGACAATGCTTTAGGGGGAGCGTACGTGTGAGGGCGCGGGTGAGTGTCAGCGTACGGGTTAGGATTAGGGGACGGGTGAGGGTCAGGCTTCGGGGAAGTGTTAGGGTTAGGGTTCGGGCTAGGGTTAGGGTTAGGAGACGGGGACGGTTTAGAGTCCAGGTGAGGGCACGACAACACTTTAGGGGGAGCATACGTGTGAGGGCGCGGGTGAGTTTCAGCGTACGGGTTAGGATTAGGGGACGGGTGAGGGTCAGGCTTCGGGGAAGGGTTAGGGTTAGGGTTCGGGCTAGGGTTAGGGTTAGGGGACGGGGACGGTTTAGGGTCCAGGTGAGGGCACGACAACGCTTTAGGGGGAGCGTACGTGTGAGGGCGCGGGTGAGTGTCAGCGTACGGGTTAGGATTAGGGGACGGGTGAGGGTCAGGCTTCGGGGAAGGGTTAGGGTTAGGGTTCGGGCTAGGGTTAGGGTTAGGGGACGGTGACGGTTTAGGGTCCAGGTGAGGGCACGACAACGCTTTAGGGGTAGCGTACGTGTGAGGGCGCGGGTGAGTGTCAGCGTACGGGTTAGGATTAGGGGACGGGTGAGGGTCAGGCTTCCGGGAAGGGTTAGGGTTAGGGTTCGGGCTAGGGTTAGGGTTAGGGGACGGGGACGGTTTAGGGTCCAGGTGAGGGCACGACAACGCTTTAGGGGGAGCGTACGTGTGAGGGCGCGGGTGAGTGTCAGCGTACGGGTTAGGATTAGGGGACGGGTGAGGGTCAGTCTTCGGGGAAGGGTTAGGGTTAGGGTTCGGGCTAGGGTTAGGGTTAGTGGACGGGGACGGTTTAGGGTCCAGGTGAGGGCACGACAACGCTTTAGGGGGAGCGTACGTGTGAGGGCACGGGTGAGTGTCAGCGTACGGGTTAGGATTAGGGGACGGGTGAGGGTCAGGCTTCGGGGAAGGGTTAGGGTTAGGGTTCGGGCTAGGGTTAGGCTTAGGGGACGGGGACGGTTTAGGGTCCAGGTGAGGGCACGACAACGCTTTAGGGGGAGCGTACGTGTGAGGGCGTGGGTGAGTGTCAGCGTACGGGTTAGGATTAGGGGACGGGTGAGGGTCAGGCTTCGGGGAAGGGTTAGGGTTAGGGTTCGGGCTAGGGTTAGTGTTAGGGGACGGGGACGGTTTAGGGTCCAGGTGAGGGCACGACAACGTTTTAGGGGGAGCGTACGTGTGAGGGCGCGGGTGAGTGTCAGCGTACGGGTTAGCATTAGGGGACGGGTGAGGGTCAGGCTTCGGGGAAGGGTTAGGGTTAGGGTTCGGGCTAGGGTTAGGGTTAGGGGACGGGGACGGTTTAGGGTCCAGGTGAGGGCACGACAACGCTTTAGGGGGAGCGTACGTGTGAGGGCGCGGGTGAGTGTCAGCGTACGGGTTAGGATTAGGGGACGGGTGAGGGTCAGGCTTCGGGGAAGTGTTAGGGTTAGGGTTCGGGCTAGGGTTAGGATTAGGGGACGGGGACGGTTTAGGGTCCAGGTGAGGGCACGACAACGCTTTAGGGGGAGCGTACGTGTGAGGGCGCGGGTGAGTGTCAGCGTACGGGTTAGGATTAGGGGACGGGTGAGGGTCAGGCTTCGGGGAAGGGTTAGGGTTAGGGTTCGGGCTAGGGTTAGGGTTAGGGGACGGGGACGGTTTAGGGTCCAGGTGAGGGCACGACAACGCTTTAGGGGGAGCGTACGTGTGAGGGCGCGGGTGAGTGTCAGCGTACGGGTTAGGATTAGGGGACGGGTGAGGGTCAGGCTTCCGGGAAGGGTTAGGGTTAGGGTTCGGGCTAGGGTTAGGGTTAGGGGACGGGGACGGTTTAGGGTCCAGGTGAGGGCACGACAACGCTTTAGGGGGAGCGTACGTGTGAGGGCGCGGGTGAGTGTCAGCGTACGGGTTAGGATTAGGGGACGGGTGAGGGTCAGTCTTCGGGGAAGGGTTAGGGTTAGGGTTCGGGCTAGGGTTAGGGTTAGGGGACGGGGACGGTTTAGGGTCCAGGTGAGGGCACGACAATGCTTTAGGGGGAGCGTACGTGTGAGGGCGTGGGTGAGTGTCAGCGTACGGGTTAGGATTAGGGGACGGGTGAGGGTCAGGCTTCGGGGAAGGGTTAGGGTTAGGGTTCGGGCTAGGGTTAGGCTTAGGGGACGGGGATGGTTTAGGGTCCAGGTGAGGGCACGACAACGCTTTAGGGGGAGCGTACGTGTGAGGGCGTGGGTGAGTGTCAGCGTAGGGGTTAGTATTAGGGGACGGGTGAGGGTCAGGCTTCCGGGAAGGGTTAGGGTTAGGGTTCGGGCTAGGGTTAGGGTTAGGGGACGGGGACGGTTTAGGGTCCAGGTGAGGGCACGACAACGCTTTAGGGGGAGCGTACGTGTGACGGCGCGGGTGAGTGTCAGCGTAGGGGTTAGGATTAGGGGACGGGTGAGGGTCAGGCTTCGGGGAAGGGTTAGGGTTAGGGTTCGGGCTAGGGTTAGGGTTAGGGGACGGGGACGGTTTAGGGTCCAGGTGAGGGCACGACAACGCTTTAGGGGGAGCGTACGTGTGAGGGCGCGGGTGAGTGTCAGCGTACGGGTTAGGATTAGGGGACGGGTGAGGGTCAGGCTTCGGGGAAGTGTTAGGGTTAGGGTTCGGGCTAGGGTAAGGGTTAGGGGACGGGGACGGTTTAGGGTCCAGGTGAGGGCACGACAACGCTTTAGGGGGAGCGTACGTGTGAGGGCGCGGGTGAGTGTCAGCGTACGGGTTAGGATTAGGGGACGGGTGAGGGTCAGGCTTCGGGGAAGGGTTAGGGTTAGGGTTCGGGCTAGGTTTAGGGTTAGGGGACGGGGACGGTTTAGGGTCCAGGTGAGGGCACGAAAACGCTTTAAGGGGAGCGTACGTGTGAGGGCGCGGGTTAGTGTCAGCGTACGGGTTAGGATTAGGGGACGGGTGAGGGTCAGGCTTCTGGGAAGTGTTAGGTTTAGGGTTCGGGCTAGGGTTAGGGTTAGGGGACGGGGACGGTTTAGGGTCCAGGTGAGGGCACGACAACGCTTTAGGGGGAGCATACGTGTGAGGGCGCAGGTGAGTGTCAGCGTACGGGTTAGGATTAGGGGACGGGTGAGGGTCAGGCTTCGGGGAAGGGTTAGGGTTAGGGTTCGGGCTAGGGTTAGGGTTAGGGGACGGGGACGGTTTAGGGTCCAGGTGAGGGCACGACAACGCTTTAGGGGGAGCGTACGTGTGAGGGCGCGGGTGAGTGTCAGCGTACGGGTTAGGATTAGAGGACGGGTGAGGGTCAGGTTTCGGGTAAGGGTTAGGGTTAGGGTTCGGGCTAGGGTTAGGGTTAGGGGACGGGGACGGTTTAGGGTCCAGGTGAGGGCACGACAACGCTTTAGGGGGAGCGTACGTGTGAGGGCGCCGGTGAGTGTCAGAGTACGGGTTAGGATTAGGGGACGGGTGAGGGTCAGGCTTCGGGGAAGGGTTAGGGTTAGGGTTCGGGCTAGGGTTAGGGTTAGGGGACGGGGACGGTTTAGGGTCCAGGTGAGGGCACGACAAAGCTTTAGGGGGAGCGTACGTGTGAGGGCGCGGGTGAGTGTCAGCGTACGGGTTAGGATTAGGGGACGGGTGAGGGTCAGGCTTCGGGGAAGTGTTAGGGTTAGGGTTCGGGCTAGGGTTAGGGTTAGGGGACGGGGACGGTTTAGGGTCCAGGTGAGGGCACGACAACGCTTTAGGGGGAGCGTACGTGTGAGGGCGCGGGTGAGTGTCAGCGTACGGGTTAGGATTAGGGGACGGGTGAGGGTCAGGCTTCGGGGAAGGGTTAGGGTTAGGGTTCGGGCTAGGGTTAGGGTTAGGGGACGGGGACGGTTTAGGGTCCAGGTGAGGGCACGACAACGCTTTAGGGGGAGCGTACGTGTGAGGGCGCGGGTGAGTGTAAGCGTGGGGGTTAGGATTAGGGGACGGGTGAGGGTCAGGCTTCGGGGAAGTGTTAGGGTTAGGGTTCGGGCTAGGGTTAGGGTTAGGGTTAGGGTACGGGGACGGTTTAGGGTCCAGGTGAGGGCACGACAACGCTTTAGGGGGAGTGTACGTGTGAGGGCGCGGGTGAGTGTCAGCGTACGGGTTAGGATTAGGGGACGGGTGAGGGTCAGGCTTCGTGGAAGGGTTAGGGTTAGGGTTCGGGCTAGGGTTAGGGTTAGGGGACGGGGATGGTTTAGGGTCCAGGTGAGGGCACGACAACGCTTTAGGGGGAGCGTACGTGTGAGGGCGCAGGTGAGTGTCAGCGTAGGGGTTAGGATTAGGGGACGGGTGAGGGTCAGGCTTCGGGGAAGGGTTAGGGTTAGGGTTCGGCCTAGGGTTAGGCTTAGGGGATGGGGAGGGTTTAGGGTCCAGGTGAGGGCACGACAACGCTTTAGGGGGAGCGTACGTGTGAGGGCGTGGGTGAGTGTCAGCGTAGGGGTTAGGATTAGGGGACGTGTGAGGGTCAGGCTTCCGGGAAGGGTTAGGTTTAGGGTTCGGGCTAGGGTTAGGGTTAGGGGACGGGGACGGTTTAGGGTCCAGGTGAGGGCACGACAACGCTTTATGGGGAGCGTACGTGTGAGGGCACGGGTGAGTGTCAGCGTAGGGGTTAGGATTAGGGGACGGGTGAGGGTCAGGCTTCGGGGAAGGGTTAGGGTTAGGGTTCGGGCTAGGGTTAGGGTTAGGGGACGGGGACGGTTTAGGGTCCAGGTGAGGGCACGACAACGCTTTAGGGGGAGCGTACGTGTGAGGGCGCGGGTGAGTGTCAGCGTACGGGTTAGGATTAGGGGACGGGTGAGGGTCAGGCTTCGGGGAAGTGTTAGGGTTAGGGTTCGGGCTAGGGTTAGGGTTAGGGGACGGGGACGGTTTAGGGTCCAGGTGAGGGCACGACAACGCTTTAGGGGGAGCGTACGTGTGAGGGCGCGGGTGAGTGTCAGCGTACGGGTTAGGATTAGGGGACGGGTGAGGGTCAGGGTTCGCGGAAGTGTTAGGGTTAGGGTTCGGGCTAGGGTTAGGGTTAGGGGACGGGGACGGTTTAGGGTCCAGGTGAGGGCACGACAACGCTTTAGGGGGAGCGTACGTGTGAGGGCGCGGGTGAGTGTCAGCGTACGGGTTAGGATTAGGGGACGGGTGAGGGTCAGGCTTCGGGGAAGAGTTAGGGTTAGGGTTCGGGCTAGGGTTAGGGTTAGGGGACGGGGACGGTTTAGGGTCCAGGTGAGGGCACGACAACGCTTTAGGGGGAGCGTACGTGTGAGGGCGCGGGTGAGTGTCAGCGTACGGGTTAGGATTAGTGGACGGGTGAGGGTCAGGCTTCAGGGAAGGGTCAGGGTTAGGGTTCGGGCTAGGGTTAGGTTTAGGGGACGGGGACGGTTTAGGGTCCAGGTGAGGGCACGACAACGCTTTAGGGGGAGCGTACGTGTGAGGGCGCGGGTGAGTGTCAGCGTACGGGTTAGGATTAAGGGACGTGTGAGTGTCAGGCTTCGGGGAAGGGTTAGGGTTAGGGTTCGGGCTAGGGTTAGGTTTAGGGGACGGGGACGGTTTAGGGTCCAGGTGAGGGCACGACAACGCTTTAGGGGGAGCGTATGTGTGAGGGCGCGGGTGAGTGTCAGCGTACGGGTTAGGATTAGGGGACGGGTGAGGGTCAGGCTTCGGGGAAGGGTTAGGGTTAGGGTTCGGGCTAGGGTTAGGCTTAGGGGACGGGGATGGTTTAGGGTCCAGGTGAGGGCACGACAACGCTTTAGGGGGAGCGTACGTGTGAGGGCGTGGGTGAGTGTCAGCGTAGGGGTTAGTATTAGGGGACGGGTGAGGGTCAGGCTTCCGGGAAGGGTTAGGGTTAGGGTTCGGGCTAGGGTTAGGGTTAGGGGACGGGGACGGTTTAGGGTCCAGGTGAGGGCACGACAACGCTTTAGGGGGAGCGTACGTGTGACGGCGCGGGTGAGTGTCAGCGTAGGGGTTAGGATTAGGGGACGGGTGAGGGTCAGGCTTCGGGGAAGGGTTAGGGTTAGGGTTCGGGCTAGGGTTAGGGTTAGGGGACGGGGACGGTTTAGGGTCCAGGTGAGGGCACGACAACGCTTTAGGGGGAGCGTACGTGTGAGGGCGTGGGTGAGTGTCAGCGTACGGGTTAGGATTAGGGGACGGGTGAGGGTCAGGCTTCGGGGAAGTGTTAGGGTTAGGGTTCGGGCTAGGGTAAGGGTTAGGGGACGGGGACGGTTTAGGGTCCAGGTGAGGGCACGACAACGCTTTAGGGGGAGCGTACGTGTGAGGGCGCGGGTGAGTGTCAGCGTACGGGTTAGGATTAGGGGACGGGTGAGGGTCAGGCTTCGGGGAAGGGTTAGGGTTAGGGTTCGGGCTAGGTTTAGGGTTAGGGGACGGGGACGGTTTAGGGTCCAGGTGAGGGCACGAAAACGCTTTAAGGGGAGCGTACGTGTGAGGGCGCGGGTTAGTGTCAGCGTACGGGTTAGGATTAGGGGACGGGTGAGGGTCAGGCTTCTGGGAAGTGTTAGGGTTAGGGTTCGGGCTAGGGTTAGGGTTAGGGGACGGGGACGGTTTAGGGTCCAGGTGAGGGCACGACAACGCTTTAGGGGGAGCATACGTGTGAGGGCGCAGGTGAGTGTCAGCGTACGGGTTAGGATTAGGGGACGGGTGAGGGTCAGGCTTCGGGGAAGGGTTAGGGTTAGGGTTCGGGCTAGGGTTAGGGTTAGGGGACGGGGACGGTTTAGGGTCCAGGTGAGGGCACGACAACGCTTTAGGGGGAGCGTACGTGTGAGGGCTTGGGTGAGAGTCAGCGTACGGGTTAGGATTAGAGGACGGGTGAGGGTCAGGCTTCGGGTAAGGGTTAGGGTTAGGGTTCGGGCTAGGGTTAGGGTTAGGGGACGGGGACGGTTTAGGGTCCAGGTGAGGGCACGACAACGCTTTAGGGGGAGCGTACGTGTGAGGGCGCCGGTGAGTGTCAGAGTACGGGTTAGGATTAGGGGACGGGTGAGGGTCAGGCTTCGGGGAAGGGTTAGGGTTAGGGTTCGGGCTAGGGTTAGGGTTAGGGGACGGGGACGGTTTAGGGTCCAGGTGAGGGCACGACAAAGCTTTAGGGGGAGCGTACGTGTGAGGGCGCGGGTGAGTGTCAGCGTACGGGTTAGGATTAGGGGACGGGTGAGGGTCAGGCTTCGGGGAAGTGTTAGGGTTAGGGTTCGGGCTAGGGTTAGGGTTAGGGGACGGGGACGGTTTAGGGTCCAGGTGAGGGCACGACAACGCTTTAGGGGGAGCGTACGTGTGAGGGCGCGGGTGAGTGTCAGCGTACGGGTTAGGATTAGGGGACGGGTGAGGGTCAGGCTTCGGGGAAGGGTTAGGGTTAGGGTTCGGGCTAGGGTTAGGGTTAGGGGACGGGGACGGTTTAGGGTCCAGGTGAGGGCACGACAACGCTTTAGGGGGAGCGTACGTGTGAGGGCGCGGGTGAGTGTCAGCGTACGGGTTAGGATTAGGGGACGGGTGAGGGTCAGGCTTCGGGGAAGTGTTAGGGTTAGGGTTCGGGCTAGGGTTAGGGTTAGGGGACGGGGACGGTTTAGGGTCCAGGTGAGGGCACGACAACACTTTAGGGGGAGCATACGTGTGAGGGCGCGGGTGAGTGTCAGCGTACGGGTTAGGATTAGGGGACGGGTGAGGGTCAGGCTTCGGGGAAGGGTTAGGGTTACGGTTCGGGCTAGGGTTAGGGTTAGGGGACGGGGACGGTTTAGGGTCCAGGTGAGGGCACGACAACGCTTTAGGGGGAGCGTACGTGTGAGGGCGCGGGTGAGTGTCAGCGTACGGGTTAGGATTAGGGGACGGGTGAGGGTCAGGCTTCGGGGAAGGGTTAGGGTTAGGGTTCGGGCTAGGGTTAGGGTTAGGGGACGGGGACGGTTTAGGGTCTAGGTGAGGGCACGACAACGCTTTAGGGGGAGCGTACGTGTGAGGGCGCGGGTGAGTGTCAGCGTACGGGTTAGGATTAGGGGACGGGTGAGGGTCAGGCTTCGGGGAAGGGTTAGGGTTAGGGTTCGGGCTAGGGTTAGGGTTAGGGGACGGGGACGGTTTAGGGTCCAGGTGAGGGCACGACAACGCTTTAGGGGGAGCGTACGTGTGAGGGCGCGGGTGAGTGTCAGCGTAGGGGTTAGGATTAGGGAACGGGTGAGGGTCAGGCTTCGGGGAAGGGTTAGGGTTAGGGTTCGGGCTAGGGTTAGGGTTAGGGGACGGGGACGGTTTAGGGTCCAGGTGAGGGCACGACAACGCTTTAGGGTTAGCGTACGTTTGAGGGCGCGGGTGAGTATCAGCGTACGGGTTAGGATGAGGGGACGGGTGAGGGTCAGGCTTCGGGGAAGGGTTAGGGTTAGGGTTCGGGCTAGGGTTAGGGTTAGGGGACGGGGACGGTTTAGGGTCCAGGTGAGGGCACGACAACGCTTTAGGGGGAGCGTACGTGTGAGGGCGCGGGTGAGTGTCAGCGTACGGGTTAGGATTAGGGGACGGTTGAGGGTCAGGCTTCGGGGAAGGGTTAGGGTTAGGGTTCGGGCTAGGGTTAGGGTTAGGGGACGGGGACGGTTTAGGGTCCAGGTGAGGGCACGAAAACGCTTTAAGGGGAGCGTACGTGTGAGGGCGCGGGTTAGTGTCAGCGTACGGGTTAGGATTAGGGGACGGGTGAGGGTCAGGCTTCTGGGAAGTGTTAGGGTTAGGGTTCGGGCTAGGGTTAGGGTTAGGGGACGGGGACGGTTTAGGGTCCAGGTGAGGGCACGACAACGCTTTAGGGGGAGCATACGTGTGAGGGCGCAGGTGAGTGTCAGCGTACGGGTTAGGATTAGGGGACGGGTGAGGGTCAGGCTTCGGGGAAGGGTTAGGGTTAGGGTTCGGGCTAGGGTTAGGGTTAGGGGACGGGGACGGTTTAGGGTCCAGGTGAGGGCACGACAACGCTTTAGGGGGAGTGTACGTGTGAGGGCGCGGGTGAGTGTCAGCGTACGGGTTAGGATTAGAGGACGGGTGAGGGTCAGGCTTCGGGGAAGGGTTAGGGTTAGGGTTCGGGCTAGGGTTAGGGTTAGGGGACGGGGACGGTTTAGGGTCCAGGTGAGGGCACGACAACGCTTTAGGGGGAGCGTACGTGTGAGGGCGCCGGTGAGTGTCAGAGTACGGGTTAGGATTAGGGGACGGGTGAGTGTCAGGCTTCGGGGAAGTGTTAGGGTTAGGGTTCGGGCTAGGGTTAGGGTTAGGGGACGGGGACGGTTTAGGGTCCAGGTGAGGGCACGACAAAGCTTTAGGGGGAGCGTACGTGTGAGGGCGCGGGTGAGTGTCAGCGTACGGGTTAGGATTAGGGGACGGGTGAGGGTCAGGCTTCGGGGAAGTGTTAGGGTTAGGGTTCGGGCTAGGGTTAGGGTTAGGGGACGGGGACGGTTTAGGGTCCAGGTGAGGGCACGACAACACTTTAGGGGGAGCGTACGTGTGAGGGCGCGGGTGAGTGTCAGCGTACGGGTTAGGATTAGGGGACGGGTGAGGGTCAGGCTTCGGGGAAGGGTTAGGGTTAGGGTTCGGGCTAGGGTTAGGGTTAGGGGACGGGGACGGTTTAGGGTCCAGGTGAGGGCAGGACAACGCTTTAGGGGGAGCGTACGTGTGAGGGCGCGGGTGAGTGTCAGCGTACGGGTTAGGATTAGGGGACGGGTGAGGGTCAGGCTTCGGGGAAGGGTTAGGGTTAGGGTTCGGGCTAGGGTTAGGGTTCGGGGACGGGGACGGTTTAGGGTCTAGGTGAGGGCACGACAACGCTTTAGGGGGAGCGTACGTGTGAGGGCGCGGGTGAGTGTCAGCGTACGGGTTAGGATTAGGGGACGGGTGAGGGTCAGGCTTCGGGGAAGGGTTAGGGTTAGGGTTCGGGCTAGGGTTAGGGTTAGGGGACGGGGACGGTTTAGGGTCCAGGTGAGGGCACGACAACGCTTTAGGGGGAGCGTACGTGTGAGGGCGCGGGTGAGTGTCAGCGTAGGGGTTAGGATTAGGGAACGGGTGAGGGTCAGGCTTCGGGGAAGGGTTAGGGTTAGGGTTCGGGCTAGGGTTAAGGTTAGGGGACGGGGACGGTTTAGGGTCCAGGTGAGGGCACGACAACGCTTTAGGGTTAGTGTACGTTTGAGGGCGCGGGTGAGTATCAGCGTACGGGTTAGGATGAGGGGACGGGTGAGGGTCAGGCTTCGGGGAAGGGTTAGGGTTAGGGTTCGGGCTAGGGTTAGGGTTAGGGGACGGGGACGGTTTAGGGTCCAGGTAAGGGCACGACAACGCTTTAGGGGGAGCGTACGTGTGAGGGCGCGGGTGAGTGTCAGAGTACGGGTTAGGATTAGGGGACGGGTGAGGGTCAGGCTTCGGGGAAGGGTTAGGGTTAGGGTTCGGGCTAGGGTTAGGGTTAGGGGACGGGGACGGTTTAGGGTCCAGGTGAGGGCACGACAACGCTTTAGGGGGAGCGTACGTGTGAGGGCGCGGGTGAGTGTCAGCGTACGGGTTAGGATTAGGGGACGGGTGAGGGTCAGGTTTCGTGGAAGGGTTAGGGTTAGGTTTCGGGCTAGGGTTAGGCTTAGGGGACGGGGACGGTTTAGGGTCCAGGTGAGGGCACGACAACGCTTTAGGGGGAGCGTACGTGTGAGGGCGCGGGTGAGTGTCAGCGTACGGGTTAGGATTAGGGGACAGGTGAGTGTCAGGCTTCGCGGAAGGGTTAGGGTTAGGGTTCGGGCTAGGGATAGGGTTAGGGGACGGGGACGGTTTAGGGTCCAGGTGAGGGCACGACAACGCTTTAGGGGGAGCGAACGTGTGAGGGCGCGGGTGAGTGACAGCGTACGGGTTAGGATTAGGGAACGGGTGAGTGTCAGGCTTCGCGGAAGGGTTAGGGTTAGGGTTTGGGATAGGGTTAGGGTTAGGGGACGGGGACAGTTTAGGGTCCAGGTGAGGGCACGACAACGCTTTAGGGGGAGTGTACGTGTGAGGGCGCGGTTGAGTGTCAGCGTACGGGTTAGGATTAGGGGACGGGTGAGGGTCAGGCTTCGGGGAAGGGTTAGGGTTAGGGTTCGGGCTAGGTTTAGGGTTAGGGGACGGGGACGGTTTAGGGTCCAGGTGAGGGCACGAAAACGCTTTAAGGGGAGCGTACGTGTGAGGGCGCGGGTTAGTGTCAGCGTACGGGTTAGGATTAGGGGACGGGTGAGGGTCAGGCTTCTGGGAAGTGTTAGGGTTAGGGTTCGGGCTAGGGTTAGGGTTAGGGGACGGGGACGGTTTAGGGTCCAGGTGAGGGCACGACAACGCTTTAGGGGGAGCGTACGTGTGAGGGCGCGGGTGAGTGTCAGCGTACGGGTTAGGATTAGGGGACGGGTGAGGGTCAGGCTTCGGGGAAGGGTTAGGGTTAGGGTTCGGGCTAGGGTTAGGGTTAGGGGACGGGGACGGTTTAGGGTCCAGGTGAGGGCACGACAACGCTTTAGGGGGAGCGTACGTGTGAGGGCGCCGGTGAGTGTCAGAGTACGGGTTAGGATTAGGGGACGGGTGAGGGTCAGGCTTCGGGGAAGGGTTAGGGTTAGGGTTCGGGCTAGGGTTAGGGTTAGGGGACGGGGACGGTTTAGGGTCCAGGTGAGGGCACGACAAAGCTTTAGGGGGAGCGTACGGGTGAGGGCGCAGGTGAGTGTCAGTGTACGGGTTAGGATTAGGGGACGGGTGAGGGTCAGGCTTCGGGGAAGGGTTAGGGTTAGGGTTTGGGCTAGGGTTAGGGTTAGGGGACGGGGACGGTTTAGGGTCCAGGTGAGGGCACGACAACGCTTTAGGGGGAGCGTACGTGTGAGGGCGCCGGTGAGTGTCAGAGTTCGGCTTAGGATTAGGGGACGGGTGAGGGTCAGGCTTCGGGGAAGGGTTAGGGTAAGGGTTCGGGCTAGGGTTAGGGTTAGGGGACGGGGATGGTTTAGGGTCCAGGTGAGGGCACGACAACGCTTTAGGGGGAGCGTACGTGTGAGGGCGCGGGTGAGTGTCAGCGTACGGGTTAGGATTAGGGGACGGGTGAGGGTCAGGCTTCGGGGAAGGGTTAGGGTTAGGGTTAGGTTTCGGGCTAGGGTTAGGGTTAGGGGACGGGGACGGTTTAGGGTCCAGGTGAGGGCACGACAACACTTTAGGGGGAGCATACGTGTGAGGGCGCGGGTGAGTGTCAGCGTACGGGTTAGGATTAGGGGACTGGTGAGGGTCAGGCTTCGGGGAAGGGTTAGGGTTAGGGTTCGGGCTAGGGTTAGGGTTAGGGGACGGGGACGGTTTAGGGTCCAGGTGAGGGCACGACAACGCTTTAGGGGGAGCGTACGTGTGAGGGCGCGGGTGAGTGTCAGCGTAGGGGTTAGGATTAGGGGACGGGTGAGGGTCAGGCTTCGGGGAAGGGTTAGGGTTAGGGTTCGGGCTAGGGTTAGGGTTAGGGGACGGGGACGGTTTAGGGTCCAGGTGAGGGCACGACAACGCTTTAGGGGGAGCGTACGTGTGAGGGCGCGGGTGAGTGTCAGCGTACGGGTTAGGATTAGGGGACGGGTGAGGGTCAGGCTTCGGGGAAGGGTTAGGGTTAGGGTTCGGGCTAGGGTTAGGGTTAGGGGACGGGGACGGTTTAGGGTCCAGGTGAGGGCACGACAACGCTTTAGGGGGAGCGTACGTGTGAGGGCGCGTGTGAGTGTCAGCGTACGGGTTAGGATTAGGGGACGGGTGAGGGTCAGGCTTCGGGGAAGGGTTAGGGTTAGGGTTCGGGCTAGGGTTAGGGTTAGGGGACGGGGACGGTTTAGGGTCCAGGTGAGGGCACGACAACGCTTTAGGGGGAGCGTACGTGTGAGGGCGCGGGTGAGTGTCAGCGTACGGGTTAGGATTAGGGGACGGGTGAGGGTCAGGCTTCGGGGAAGGGTTAGGGTTAGGGTTCGGGCTAGGGTTAGGGTTAGGGTACGGGGACGGTTTAGGGTCCAGGTGAGGGCACGACAACGCTTTAAGGGGAGCGTACGTGTGAGGGCGCGGGTGAGTGTCAGCGTACGGGTTAGGATTAGGGGACGGGTGAGGGTCAGGCTTCGGGGAAGGGTTAGGGTTAGGGTTCGGGCTAGGGTTAGGTTTAGGGGACGGGGACGGTTTAGGGTCCAGGTGAGGGCACGACAACGCTTTAGGGGGAGCGTACGTGTGAGGGCGCGGGTGAGTGTCAGCGTAGGGGTTAGGATTAGGGGACGGGTGAGGGTCAGGCTTCGGGGAAGGGTTAGGGTTAGGGTTCGGGCTAGGGTTAGGGTTAGGGGACGGGGACGGTTTAGGGTCCAGGTGAGGGCACCACAACGCTTTAGGGGGAGCGTACGTGTGAGGGCGCGGGTGAGTGTCAGCGTAGGTTTTAGGATTAGGGGACGGGTGAGGGTCAGGCTTCGGGGAAGGGTTAGGGTTAGGGTTCGGGCTAGGGTTAGGGTTAGGGGACGGGGACGGTTTAGGGTCCAGGTGAGGGCACGACAACACTTTAGGGGGAGCGTACGTGTGAGGGCGCGGGTGAGTGTCAGCGTACGGTTTAGGATTAGGGGACGGGTGAGGGTCAGGCTTCGGGGAAGTGTTAGGGTTAGGGTTCGGGCTAGGGTTAGGATTAGGGGACGGGGACGGTTTAGGGTCCAGGTGAGGGCACTACAACGCTTTAGGGGGAGCGTACGTGTGAGGGCGCGGGTGAGTGTCAGCGTACGGGTTAGGATTAGGGGACGGGTGAGGGTCAGGCTTCGGGGAAGGGTTAGGGTTAGGGTTCGGGCTAGGGTTAGGCTTAGGGGACGGGGACGGTTTAGGGTCCAGGTGAGGGCACGACAACGCTTTAGGGGGAGCGTACGTGTGAGGGCGCGGGTGAGTGTCAGCGTACGGGTTAGGATTAGGGGACGGGTGAGGGTCAGGCTTCGGGGAAGGGTTAGGGTTAGGGTTCGGGCTAGGGTTAGGGTTAGGGGACGGTGACGGTTTAGGGTTCAGGTGAGGGCACGACAACGCTTTAGGGGGAGCGTACGTGTGAGGGCGCGGGTGAGTGTCAGCGTACGGGTTAGGATTAGGGGACGGGTGAGGGTCAGGCTTCCGGGAAGGGTTAGGGTTAGGGTTCGGGCTAGGGTTAGGGTTAGGGGACGGGGACGGTTTAGGGTCCAGGTGAGGGCACGACAACGCTTTAGGGGGAGCGTACGTGTGAGGGCGCGGGTGAGTGTCAGCGTACGGGTTAGGATTAGGGGACGGGTGAGGGTCAGTCTTCGGGGAAGGGTTAGGGTTAGGGTTCGGGCTAGGGTTAGGCTTAGGGGACGGGGACGGTTTAGGGTCCAGGTGAGGGCACGACAACGCTTTAGGGGGAGCGTACGTGTGAGGGCGCGGGTGAGTGTCAGCGTAGGGGTTAGGATTAGGGGACGGGTGAGGGTCAGGCTTCGGGGAAGGGTTAGGGTTAGGGTTCGGGCTAGGGTTAGGCTTAGGGGACGGGGACGGTTTAGGGTCCAGGTGAGGGCACGACAACGCTTTAGGGGGAGCGTACGTGTGAGGGCGCGGGTGAGTGTCAGCGTACGGGTTAGGATTAGGGGACGGGTGAGGGTCAGGCTTCGGGGAAGGGTTAGGGTTAGGGTTCGGGCTAGGGTTAGGGTAAGGGGACGGGGACGGTTTAGGGTCCAGGTGAGGGCACGACAACGCTTTAGGGGGAGCGTACGTGTGAGGGCGCGGGTGAGTGTCAGCGTACGGGTTAGGATTAGGGGACGGGTGAGGGTCAGGCTTCGGGGAAGGGTTAGGGTTAGGGTTCGGGCTAGGGTTAGGGTTAGGGGACGGGGACGGTTTAGGGTCCAGGTGAGGGCACGACAACGCTTTAGGGGGAGCGTACGTGTGAGGGCGCGGGTGAGTGTCAGCGTACGGGTTAGGATTAGGGGACGGGTGAGGGTCAGGCTTCGGGGAAGTGTTAGGGTTAGGGTTCGGGCTAGGGTTAGTGTTAGGGGACGGGGACGGTTTAGGGTCCAGGTGAGGGCACGACAACACTTTAGGGGGAGTGTACGTGTGAGGGCGCGGGTGAGTGTCAGCGAACGGGTTAGGATTAGGGGACGGGTGAGGGTCAGGCTTCGGGGAAGGGTTAGTGTTTGGGTTCGGGCTAGGGTTAGGGTTAGGGGACGGGGACGGTTTAGGGTCTAGGTGAGGGCACGACAACGCTTTAGGGGGAGCGTACGTGTGAGGGCGCGGGTGAGTGTCAGCGTACGGGTTAGGATTAGGGGACGGGTGAGGGTCAGGCTTCGGGGAAGGGTTAGGGTTAGGGTTCGGGCTAGGGTTAGTGTTAGGGGACGGGGACGGTTTAGGGTCCAGGTGAGGGCACGACAACGCTTTAGGGGGAGCGTACGTGTGAGGGCGCGGGTGAGTGTCAGCGTACGGGTTAGGATTAGGGGACGGGTGAGGGTCAGGCTTCGGGGAAGTGTTAGGGTTAGGGTTCAGGCTAGGGTTAGGGTTAGGGGACGGGGACGGTTTAGGGTCCAGGTGAGGGCACGACAACGCTTTAGGGGGAGCGTACGTGTGAGGGCGCGGGTGAGTGTCAGCGTACGGGTTAGGATTAGGGGACGGGTGAGGGTCAGGCTTCGGGGAAGTGTTAGGGTTAGGGTTCGGGCTAGGGTTAGGATTAGGGGACGGGGACAGTTTAGGGTCCAGGTGAGGGCACGACAACGCTTTAGGGGGAGCGTACGTGTGAGGGCGCGGGTGAGTGTCAGCGTACGGGTTAGGATTAGGGGACGGGTGAGGGTCAGGCTTCGGGGAAGGGTTAGGGTTAGGGTTCGGGCTAGGGTTAGGGTTAGGGGACGGGGACGGTTTAGGGTCCAGGTGAGGGCACGACAACGCTTTAGGGGGAGCGTACGTGTGAGGGCGCGGGTGAGTGTCAGCGTACGGGTTAGGATTAGGGGACGGGTGAGGGTCAGGCTTCGGGGAAGTGTTAGGGTTAGGGTTCGGGCTAGGGTTAGGGTTAGGGGACGGGGACGGTTTAGAGTCCAGGTGAGGGCACGACAACACTTTAGGGGGAGCATACGTGTGAGGGTGCGGGTGAGTTTCAGCGTACGGGTTAGGATTAGGGGACGGGTGAGGGTCAGGCTTCGGGGAAGGGTTAGGGTTAGGGTTCGGGCTAGGGTTAGGGTTAGGGGACGGGGACGGTTTAGGGTCCAGGTGAGGGCACGACAACGCTTTAGGGGGAGCGTACGTGTGAGGGCGCGGGTGAGTGTCAGCGTACGGGTTAGGATTAGGGGACGGGTTAGGGTCAGGCTTCGGGGAAGGGTTAGGGTTAGGGTTCGGGCTAGGGTTAGGGTTAGGGGACGGTGACGGTTTAGGGTCCAGGTGAGGGCACGACAACGCTTTAGGGGGAGCGTACGTGTGAGGGCGCGGGTGAGTGTCAGCGTACGGGTTAGGATTAGGGGACGGGTGAGGGTCAGGCTTCGGGGAAGGGTTAGGGTTAGGGTTCGGGCTAGGGTTAGGGTTAGGGGACAGGGACGGTTTACGGTCCAGGTGAGGGCACGACAACGCTTTAGGGGGAGCGTACGTGTGAGGGCGCGGGTGAGTGTCAGCGTACGGGTTAGGATTAGGGGACGGGTGAGGGTCAGGCTTCGGGGAAGGGTTAGGGTTAGGGTTCGGGCTAGGGTTAGGCTTAGAGGACGGGGACGGTTTAGGGTCCAGGTGAGGGCACGACAACGCTTTAGGGGGAGCGTACGTGTGAGGGCGCGGGTGAGTGTCAGCGTACGGGTTAGGATTAGGGGACGGGTGAGGGTCAGGCTTCGGGGAAGGGTTAGGGTTAGGGTTCGGGCTAGGGTTAGGCTTAGGGGACGGGGACGGTTTAGGGTCCAGGTGAGGGCACGACAACGCTTTAGGGGGAGCGTACGTGTGAGGGCGCGGGTGAGTGTCAGCGTACGGGTTAGGATTAGGGGACGGGTGAGGGTCAGGCTTCGGGGAAAGGTTAGGGTTAGGGTTCGGGCTAGGGTTAGGGTTAGGGGACGGGGACGGTTTAGGGTCCAGGTGAGGGCACGACAACGCTTTAGGGGGAGCGTACGTGTGAGGGCGCGGGTGAGTGTCAGCGTACGGGTTAGGATTAGGGGACGGGTGAGGGTCAGGCTTCGGGGAAGGGTTAGGGTTAGGGTTCGGGCTAGGGTTAGGGTTAGGGGACGGTGACGGTTTAGGGTCCAGGTGAGGGCACGACAACGCTTTAGGGGTAGCGTACGTGTGAGGGCGCGGGTGAGTGTCAGCGTACGGGTTAGGATTAGGGGACGGGTGAGGGTCAGGCTTCCGGGAAGGGTTAGGGTTAGGGTTCGGGCTAGGGTTAGGGTTAGGGGACGGGGACGGTTTAGGGTCCAGGTGAGGGCACGACAACGCTTTAGGGGGAGCGTACGTGTGAGGGCGCGGGTGAGTGTCAGCGTACGGGTTAGGATTAGGGGACGGGTGAGGGTCAGTCTTCGGGGAAGGGTTAGGGTTAGGGTTCGGGCTAGGGTTAGGGTTAGTGGACGGGGACGGTTTAGGGTCCAGGTGAGGGCACGACAACGCTTTAGGGGGAGCGTACGTGTGAGGGCACGGGTGAGTGTCAGCGTACGGGTTAGGATTAGGGGACGGGTGAGGGTCAGGCTTCGGGGAAGGGTTAGGGTTAGGGTTCGGGCTAGGGTTAGGCTTAGGGGACGGGGACGGTTTAGGGTCCAGGTGAGGGCACGACAACGCTTTAGGGGGAGCGTACGTGTGAGGGCGTGGGTGAGTGTCAGCGTACGGGTTAGGATTAGGGGACGGGTGAGGGTCAGGCTTCGGGGAAGGGTTAGGGTTAGGGTTCGGGCTAGGGTTAGTGTTAGGGGACGGGGACGGTTTAGGGTCCAGGTGAGGGCACGACAACGTTTTAGGGGGAGCGTACGTGTGAGGGCGCGGGTGAGTGTCAGCGTACGGGTTAGCATTAGGGGACGGGTGAGGGTCAGGCTTCGGGGAAGGGTTAGGGTTAGGGTTCGGGCTAGGGTTAGGGTTAGGGGACGGGGACGGTTTAGGGTCCAGGTGAGGGCACGACAACGCTTTAGGGGGAGCGTACGTGTGAGGGCGCGGGTGAGTGTCAGCGTACGGGTTAGGATTAGGGGACGGGTGAGGGTCAGGCTTCGGGGAAGTGTTAGGGTTAGGGTTCGGGCTAGGGTTAGTGTTAGGGGACGGGGACGGTTTAGGGTCCAGGTGAGGGCACGACAACGCTTTAGGGGGAGCGTACGTGTGAGGGCGCGGGTGAGTGTCAGCGTACGGGTTAGGATTAGGGGACGGGTGAGGGTCAGGCTTCGGGGAAGGGTTAGGGTTAGGGTTCGGGCTAGGGTTAGGGTTAGGGGACGGGGACGGTTTAGGGTCCAGGTGAGGGCACGACAACGCTTTAGGGGGAGCGTACGTGTGAGGGCGCGGGTGAGTGTCAGCGTACGGGTTAGGATTAGGGGACGGGTGAGGGTCAGGCTTCCGGGAAGGGTTAGGGTTAGGGTTCGGGCTAGGGTTAGGGTTAGGGGACGGGGACGGTTTAGGGTCCAGGTGAGGGCACGACAACGCTTTAGGGGGAGCGTACGTGTGAGGGCGCGGGTGAGTGTCAGCGTACGGGTTAGGATTAGGGGACGGGTGAGGGTCAGTCTTCGGGGAAGGGTTAGGGTTAGGGTTCGGGCTAGGGTTAGGGTTAGGGGACGGGGACGGTTTAGGGTCCAGGTGAGGGCACGACAATGCTTTAGGGGGAGCGTACGTGTGAGGGCGTGGGTGAGTGTCAGCGTACGGGTTAGGATTAGGGGACGGGTGAGGGTCAGGCTTCGGGGAAGGGTTAGGGTTAGGGTTCGGGCTAGGGTTAGGCTTAGGGGACGGGGACGGTTTAGGGTCCAGGTGAGGGCACGACAACGCTTTAGGGGGAGCGTACGTGTGAGGGCGCGGGTGAGTGTCAGCGTACGGGTTAGGATTAGGGGACGGGTGAGGGTCAGGCTTCGGGGAAGGGTTAGGGTTAGGGTTCGGGCTAGGGTTAGGGTTAGGGGACGGGGACGGTTTAGGGTCCAGGTGAGGGCACGACAACGCTTTAGGGGGAGCGTACGTGTGAGGGCGCGGGTGAGTGTCAGCGTACGGGTTAGGATTAGGGGACGGGTGAGGGTCAGGCTTCGGGGAAGGGTTAGGGTTAGGGTTCGGGCTAGGGTTAGGCTTAGAGGACGGGGACGGTTTAGGGTCCAGGTGAGGGCACGACAACGCTTTAGGGGGAGCGTACGTGTGAGGGCGCGGGTGAGTGTCAGCGTACGGGTTAGGATTAGGGGACGGGTGAGGGTCAGGCTTCGGGGAAGGGTTAGGGTTAGGGTTCGGGCTAGGGTTAGGCTTAGGGGACGGGGACGGTTTAGGGTCCAGGTGAGGGCACGACAACGCTTTAGGGGGAGCGTACGTGTGAGGGCGCGGGTGAGTGTCAGCGTACGGGTTAGGATTAGGGGACGGGTGAGGGTCAGGCTTCGGGGAAGGGTTAGGGTTAGGGTTCGGGCTAGGGTTAGGGTTAGGGGACGGGGACGGTTTAGGGTCCAGGTGAGGGCACGACAACGCTTTAGGGGGAGCGTACGTGTGAGGGCGCGGGTGAGTGTCAGCGTACGGGTTAGGATTAGGGGACGGGTGAGGGTCAGGCTTCGGGGAAGGGTTAGGGTTAGGGTTCGGGCTAGGGTTAGGGTTAGGGGACGGGGACGGTTTAGGGTCCAGGTGAGGGCACGACAACGCTTTATGGGGAGCGTACGTGTGAGGGCGCGGGTGAGTGTCAGCGTACGGGTTAGGATTAGGGGACGGGTGAGGGTCAGGCTTCGGGGAAGGGTTAGGGTTAGGGTTCGGGCTAGGGTTAGTGTTAGGGGACGGGGACGGTTTAGGGTCCAGGTGAGGGCACGACAACGCTTTAGGGGGAGCGTACGTGTGAGGGCGCGGGTGAGTGTCAGCGTACGGGTTAGGATTAGGGGACGGGTGAGGGTCAGGCTTCGGGGAAGGGTTAGGGTTAGGGTTCGGGCTAGGGTTAGGGTTAGGGGACGGGGACGGTTTAGGGTCCAGGTGAGGGCACGACAACGCTTTAGGGGGAGCGTACGTGTGAGGGCGCGGGTGAGTGTCAGCGTACGGGTTAGGATTAGGGGACGGGTGAGGGTCAGGCTTCGGGGAAGTGTTAGGGTTAGGGTTCGGGCTAGGGTTAGGATTAGGGGACGGGGACAGTTTAGGGTCCAGGTGAGGGCACGACAACGCTTTAGGGGGAGCGTACGTGTGAGGGCGCGGGTGAGTGTCAGCGTACGGGTTAGGATTAGGGGACGGGTGAGGGTCAGGCTTCGGGGAAGGGTTAGGGTTAGGGTTCGGGCTAGGGTTAGGGTTAGGGGACGGGGACGGTTTAGGGTCCAGGTGAGGGCACGACAACGCTTTAGGGGGAGCGTACGTGTGAGGGCGCGGGTGAGTGTCAGCGTACGGGTTAGGATTAGGGGACGGGTGAGGGTCAGGCTTCGGGGAAGTGTTAGGGTTAGGGTTCGGGCTAGGGTTAGGGTTAGGAGACGGGGACGGTTTAGAGTCCAGGTGAGGGCACGACAACACTTTAGGGGGAGCATACGTGTGAGGGCGCGGGTGAGTTTCAGCGTACGGGTTAGGATTAGGGGACGGGTGAGGGTCAGGCTTCGGGGAAGGGTTAGGGTTAGGGTTCGGGCTAGGGTTAGGGTTAGGGGACGGGGACGGTTTAGGGTCCAGGTGAGGGCACGACAACGCTTTAGGGGGAGCGTACGTGTGAGGGCGCGGGTGAGTGTCAGCGTACGGGTTAGGATTAGGGGACGGGTGAGGGTCAGGCTTCGGGGAAGGGTTAGGGTTAGGGTTCGGGCTAGGGTTAGGGTTAGGGGACGGTGACGGTTTAGGGTCCAGGTGAGGGCACGACAACGCTTTAGGGGGAGCGTACGTGTGAGGGCGCGGGTGAGTGTCAGCGTACGGGTTAGGATTAGGGGACGGGTGAGGGTCAGGCTTCCGGGAAGGGTTAGGGTTAGGGTTCGGGCTAGGGTTAGGGTTAGGGGATGGGGACGGTTTAGGGTCCAGGTGAGGGCACGACAACGCTTTAGGGGGAGCGTACGTGTGAGGGCGCGGGTGAGTGTCAGCGTACGGGTTAGGATTAGGGGACGGGTGAGGGTCAGTCTTCGGGGAAGGGTTAGGGTTAGGGTTCGGGCTAGGGTTAGGGTTAGTGGACGGGGACGGTTTAGGGTCCAGGTGAGGGCACGACAACGCTTTAGGGGGAGCGTACGTGTGAGAGCACGGGTGAGTGTCAGCGTACGGGTTAGGATTAGGGGACGGGTGAGGGTCAGGCTTCGGGGAAGGGTTAGGGTTAGGGTTCGGGCTAGGGTTAGGCTTAGGGGACGGGGACGGTTTAGGGTCCAGGTGAGGGCACGACAACGCTTTAGGGGGAGCGTACGTGTGAGGGCGCGGGTGAGTGTCAGCGTACGGGTTAGGATTAGGGGACGGGTGAGGGTCAGGCTTCGGGGAAGGGTTAGGGTTAGGGTTCGGGCTAGGGTTAGTGTTAGGGGACGGGGACGGTTTAGGGTCCAGGTGAGGGCACGACAACGTTTTAGGGGGAGCGTACGTGTGATTGCGCGGGTGAGTGTCAGCGTACGGGTTAGGATTAGGGGACGGGTGAGGGTCAGGCTTCGGGGAAGGGTTAGGGTTAGGGTTCGGGCTAGGGTTAGGGTTAGGGGACGGGGATGGTTTAGGGTCCAGGTGAGGGCACGACAACGCTTTAGGGGGAGCGTACGTGTGAGGGCGCGGGTGAGTGTCAGCGTACGGGTTAGGATTAGGGGACGGGTGAGGGTCAGGCTTCGGGGAAGTGTTAGGGTTAGGGTTCGGGCTAGGGTTAGGATTAGGGGACGGGGACAGTTTAGGGTCCAGGTGAGGGCACGACAACGCTTTAGGGGGAGCGTACGTGTGAGGGCGCGGGTGAGTGTCAGCGTACGGGTTAGGATTAGGGGACGGGTGAGGGTCAGGCTTCGGGGAAGGGTTAGGGTTAGGGTTCGGGCTAGGGTTAGGGTTAGGGGACGGGGATGGTTTAGGGTCCAGGTGAGGGCACGACAACGCTTTAGGGGGAGCGTACGTGTGAGGGCGCGGGTGAGTGTCAGCGTAGGGGTTAGGATTAGGGGACGGGTGAGGGTCAGGCTTCGGGGAAGGGTTAGGGTTAGGGTTCGGGCTAGGGTTAGGGTTAGGGGACGGGGACGGTTTAGGGTCCAGGTGAGGGCACGACAACGCTTTAGGGGGAGCGTACGTGTGAGGGCGCGGGTGAGTGTCAGCGTACGGGTTAGGATTAGGGGACGGGTGAGGGTCAGGCTTCGGGGAAGGGTTAGGGTTAGGGTTTGGGCTAGGGTTATGGTTAGGGGACGGGGACGGTTTAGGGTCCAGGTGAGGGCACGACAACGCTTTAGGGGGAGCGTACGTGTGAGGGCGCGGGTGAGTGTCAGCGTACGGGTTAGGATTAGGGGACGGGTGAGGGTCAGGCTTCGGGGAAGTGTTAGGGTTACGGTTCGGGCTAGGGTTAGGGTTAGGGGACGGGGACGGTTTAGGGTCCAGGTGAGGGCACGACAACGCTTTAGGGGGAGCGTACGTGTGAGGGCGTGGGTGAGTGTCAGCGTACGGGTTAGGATTAGGGGACGGGTGAGGGTCAGGCTTCGGGGAAGGGTTAGGGTTAGGGTTCGGGCTAGGGTTAGGGTTAGGGGACGGGGACGGTTTAGGGTCCAGGTGAGGGCACGACAACGCTTTAGGGGGAGCGTACGTGTGAGGGCGTGGGTGAGTGTCAGCGTACGGGTTAGGATTAGGGGACGGGTGAGGGTCAGGCTTCGGGGAAGGGTTAGGGTTAGGGTTCGGGCTAGGGTTAGGATTAGGGGACGGGGACGGTTTAGGGTCCAGGTGAGGGCACGACAACGCTTTAGGGGGAGCGTACGTGTGAGGGCGCGGGTGAGTGTCAGCGTACGGGTTAGGATTAGGGGACGGTTGAGGGTCAGGCTTCGGGGAAGGGTTAGGGTTAGGGTTCGGGCTAGGGTTAGTGTTAGGGGACGGGGACGGTTTAGGGTCCAGGTGAGGGCACGACAACGCTTTAGGGGGAGCGTACGTGTGAGGGCGCGGGTGAGTGTCAGCGTACGGGTTAGGATTAGGGGACGGGTGAGGGTCAGGCTTCGGGGAAGGGTTAGGGTTAGGGTTCGGGCTAGGGTTAGGGTTAGGGGACGGGGACGGTTTAGGGTCCAGGTGAGGGCACGACAACGCTTTAGGGGGAGCGTACGTGTGAGGGCGCGGGTGAGTGTCAGCGTACGGGTTAGGATTAGGGGACGGGTGAGGGTCAGGCTTCGGGGAAGTGTTAGGGTTAGGGTTCGGGCTAGGGTTAGGATTAGGGGACGGGGACGGTTTAGGGTCCAGGTGAGGGCACGACAACGCTTTAGGGGGAGCGTACGTGTGAGGGCGCGGGTGAGTGTCAGCGTACGGGTTAGGATTAGGGGACGGGTGAGGGTCAGGCTTCGGGGAAGGGTTAGGGTTAGGGTTCGGGCTAGGGTTAGGGTTAGGGGACGGGGACGGTTTAGGGTCCAGGTGAGGGCACGACAACGCTTTAGGGGGAGCGTACGTGTGAGGGCGCGGGTGAGTTTCAGCGTACGGGTTAGGATTAGGGGACGGGTGAGGGTCAGGCTTCGGGGAAGTGTTAGGGTTAGGGTTCGGGCTAGGGTTAGGGTTAGGGGACGGGGACGGTTTAGAGTCCAGGTGAGGGCACGACAACACTTTAGGGGGAGCATACGTGTGAGGGCGCGGGTGAGTTTCAGCGTACGGGTTAGGATTAGGGGACTGGTGAGGGTCAGGCTTCGGGGAAGGGTTAGGGTTAGGGTTCGGGCTAGGGTTAGGGTTAGGGGACGGGGACGGTTTAGGGTCCAGGTGAGGGCACGACAACGCTTTAGGGGGAGCGTACGTGTGAGGGCGCGGGTGAGTGTCAGCGTACGGGTTAGGATTAGGGGACGGGTGAGGGTCAGGCTTCGGGGAAGGGTTAGGGTTAGGGTTCGGGCTAGGGTTAGTGTTAGGGGACGGGGACGGTTTAGGGTCCAGGTGAGGGCACGACAACGCTTTAGGGGGAGTGTACGTGTGAGGGCGCGGGTGAGTGTCAGCGTACGGGTTAGGATTAGGGGACGGGTGAGGGTCAGGCTTCGGGGAAGGGTTAGTGTTTGGGTTCGGGCTAGGGTTAGGGTTAGGGGACGGGGACGGTTTAAGGTCTAGGTGAGGGCACGACAACGCTTTAGGGGGAGCGTACGTGTGAGGGCGCGGGTGAGTGTCAGCGTACGGGTTAGGATTAGGGGACGGGTGAGGGTCAGGCTTCGGGGAAGGGTTAGGGTTAGGGTTCGGGCTAGGGTTAGGGTTAGGGGACGGGGACGGTTTAGGGTCCAGGTGAGGGCACGACAACGCTTTAGGGGGAGCATACATGTGAGGGCGCGGGTGAGTGTCAGTGTACGGGTTAGGATTAGGGGACGGGTGAGGGTCAGGGTTCGCGGAAGGGTTAGGGTTAGGGTTCGGGCTAGGGTTAGGGTTAGGGGACGGGGACGGTTTAGGGTCCAGGTGAGGGCACGACAACGCTTTAGGGGGAGCGTACGTGTGAGGGCGCGGGTGAGTGTCAGCGTACGGGTTAGGATTAGGGGACGGGTGAGGGTCAGGCTTCGCGGAAGTGTTAGGGTTAGGGTTCGGGCTAGGGTTAGGGTTAGGGGACGGGGACGGTTTAGGGTCCAGGTGAGGGCACGACAACACTTTAGGGGGAGCGTACGTGTGAGGGCGCGGGTGAGTGTCAGCGTACGGGTTAGGATTAGGGGACGGGTGAGGGTCAGGCTTCGGGGAAGTGTTAGGGTTAGGGTTCGGGCTAGGGTTAGGATTAGGGGACGGGGACGGTTTAGGGTCCAGGTGAGGGCACGACAACGCTTTAGGGGGAGCGTACGTGTGAGGGCGCAGGTGAGTGTCAGCGTACGGGTTAGGATTAGGGGACGGGTGAGGGTCAGGCTTCGGGGAAGGGTTAGGGTTAGGGTTCGGGCTAGGGTTAGGGTTAGGGGACGGGGACGGTTTAGGGTCCAGGTGAGGGCACGACAACGCTTTAGGGGGAGCGTACGTGTGAGGGCGCGGGTGAGTGTCAGCGTACGGGTTAGGATTAGGGGACGGGTGAGGGTCAGGCTTCGGGGAAGTGTTAGGGTTAGGGTTCGGGCTAGGGTTAGGGTTAGGGGACGGGGACGGTTTAGAGTCCAGGTGAGGGCACGACAACACTTTAGGGGGAGCATACGTGTGAGGGCGCGGGTGAGTTTCAGCGTACGGGTTAGGATTAGGGGACTGGTGAGAGTCAGGCTTCGGGGAAGGGTTAGGGTTAGGGTTCGGGCTAGGGTTAGGGTTAGGGGACGGGGACGGTTTAGGGTCCAGGTGAGGGCACGACAACGCTTTAGGGGGAGCGTACGTGTGAGCGCGCGGGTGAGTGTCAGCGTACGGGTTAGGATTAGGGGACGGGTGAGGGTCAGGCTTCGGGGAAGGGTTAGGGTTAGGGTTCGGGCTAGGGTTAGGGTTAGGGGACGGGGACGGTTTAGGGTCCAGGTGAGGGCACAACAACTCTTTAGGGGGAGCGTACGTGTGAGGGCGCGGGTGAGTGTCAGCGTACGGGTTAGGATTAGGGGACGGGTGATGGTCAGGCTTCGGGGAAGGGTTAGGGTTAGGGTTTGGGCTAGGGTTAGGGTTAGGGGACGGGGACGGTTTAGGGTCCAGGTGAGGGCACGACAACGCTTTAGGGGGAGCGTACGTGTGAGGGCGCGGGTGAGTGTCAGCGTACGGGTTAGGATTAGGGGACGGGTGAGGGTCAGGCTTCGGGGAAGTGTTAGGGTTAGGGTTCGGGCTAGGGTTAGTGTTATGGGACGGGGACGGTTTAGGGTCCAGGTGAGGGCACGACAACGCTTTAGGGGGAGCGTACGTGTGAGGGCGCGGGTGAGTGTCAGCGTACGGGTTAGGATTAGGGGACGGGTGAGGGTCAGGCTTCGGGGAAGGGTTAGTGTTTGGGTTCGGGCTAGGGTTAGGGTTAGGGGACGGGGACGGTTTAAGGTCTAGGTGAGGGCACGACAACGCTTTAGGGGGACCGTACGTGTGAGGGCGCGGGTGAGTGTCAGCGTACGGGTTAGGATTAGGGGACGGGTGAGGGTCAGGCTTCGGGGAAGGGTTAGGGTTAGGGTTCGGGCTAGGGTTAGGGTTAGGGGACGGGGACGGTTTAGGGTCCAGGTGAGGGCACGACAACGCTTTAGGGGGAGCATACATGTGAGGGCGCGGGTGAGTGTCAGCGTACGGGTTAGGATTAGGGGACGGGTGAGGGTCAGGGTTCGCGGAAGTGTTAGGGTTAGGGTTCGGGCTAGGGTTAGGGTTAGGGGACGGGGACGGTTTAGGGTCCAGGTGAGGGCACGACAACGCTTTAGGGGGAGCGTACGTGTGAGGGCGCGGGTGAGTGTCAGCGTACGGGTTAGGATTAGGGGACGGGTGAGGGTCAGGCTTCGGGGAAGGGTTAGGGTTAGGGTTCGGGCTAGGGTTAGTGTTAGGGGACGGGGACGGTTTAGGGTCCAGGTGAGGGCACGACAACGCTTTAGGGGGAGCGTACGTGTGAGGGCGCGGGTGAGTGTCAGCGTACGGGTTAGGATTAGGGGACGGGTGAGGGTCAGGCTTCGGGGAAGGGTTAGTGTTTGGGTTCGGGCTAGGGTTAGGGTTAGGGGACGGGGACGGTTTAAGGTCTAGGTGAGGGCACGACAACGCTTTAGGGGGACCGTACGTGTGAAGGCGCGGGTGAGTGTCAGCGTACGGGTTAGGATTAGGGGACGGGTGAGGGTCAGGCTTCGGGGAAGGGTTAGGGTTAGGGTTCGGGCTAGGGTTAGGGTTAGGGGACGGGGACGGTTTAGGGTCCAGGTGAGGGCACGACAACGCTTTAGGGGGAGCATACATGTGAGGGCGCGGGTGAGTGTCAGCGTACGGGTTAGGATTAGGGGACGGGTGAGGGTCAGGGTTCGCGGAAGGGTTAGGGTTAGGGTTCGGGCTAGGGTTAGGGTTAGGGGACGGGGACGGTTTAGGGTCCAGGTGAGGGCACGACAACGCTTTAGGGGGAGCGTACGTGTGAGGGCGCGGGTGAGTGTCAGCGTACGGGTTAGGATTAGGGGACGGGTGAGGGTCAGGCTTCGCGGAAGTGTTAGGGTTAGGGTTCGGGCTAGGGTTAGGGTTAGGGGACGGGGACGGTTTAGGGTCCAGGTGAGGGCACGACAACGCTTTAGGGGGAGCGTACGTGTGAGGGCGCGGGTGAGTGTCAGCGTAGGGGTTAGGATTAGGGGACGGGTGAGGGTCAGGCTTCGGGGAAGGGTTAGGGTTAGAGTTCGGGCTAGGGTTAGGGTTAGGGGACGGGGACGGTTTAGGGTCCAGGTGAGGGCACGACAACGCTTTAGGGGGAGCGTACGTGTGAGGGCGCGGGTGAGTGTCAGCGTACGGGTTAGGATTAGGGGACGGGTGAGGGTCAGGCTTTGGGGAAGGGTTAGGGTTAGGGTTCGGGCTAGGGTTAGGGTTAGGGGACGGGGACGGTTTAGGGTCCAGGTGAGGGCACGACAACGCTTTAGGGGGAGCGTACGTGTGAGGGCGCGGGTGAGTGTCAGCGTACGGTTTAGGATTAGGGGACGGGTGAGGGTCAGGCTTCGGGGAAGGGTTAGGGTTAGGGTTCGGGCTAGGATTAGGGTTAGGGGACGGGGACGGTTTAGGGTCCAGGTGAGGGCACGACAACGCTTTAGGGGGAGCGTACGTGTGAGGGCGCAGGTGAGTGTCAGCGTACGGGTTAGGATTAGGGGACGGGTGAGGGTCAGGCTTCGGGGAAGGGTTAGGGTTAGGGTTCAGGCTAGGGTTAGGGGACGGGGACGGGGACGGTTTAGGGTCCACGTGAGGGCACGACAACGCTTTAGGGGGAGCGTACGTGTGAGGGCGCCGGTGAGTGTCAGCGTACGGGTTAGGATTAGGGGACGGGTGAGGGTCAGGCTTCGGGGAAGGGTTAGGGTTAGGATTCGGGCTAGGGTTAGGGTTAGGGGACGGGGACGGTTTAGGGTCCAGGTGAGGGCACGACAACGCTTTAGGGGGACCGTACGTGTGAGGGTGCGGGTGAGTGTCAGCGTACGGGTTAGGATTAGGGGACGGGTGAGGGTCAGGCTTCGGGGAAGGGTTAGGGTTAGGGTTCGGGCTAGGGTTAGGCTTAGGGGACGGGGACGGTTTAGGGTCCAGGTGAGGGCACGACAACGCTTTAGGGGGAGCGTACGTGTGAGGGCGCGGGTGAGTGTCAGCGTACGGGTTAGGATTAGGGGACGGGTGAGGGTCAGGCTTCGGGGAAGTGTTAGGGTTAGGGTTCGGGCTAGGGTTAGGGTTAGGGGACGGGGACGGTTTAGGGTCCAGGTGAGGGCACGACAACACTTTAGGGGGACCGTACGTGTGAGGGCGCGGGTGAGTTTCAGCGTACGGGTTAGGAGTAGGGGATTGGTGAGGGTCAGGCTTCGGGGAAGGGTTAGGGTTAGGGTTCGGGCTAGGGTTAGGGTTAGGGGACGGGGACGGTTTAGGGTCCAGGTGAGGGCACGACAACGCTTTAGGGGGAGCGTACGTGTGAGGGCGCGGGTGAGTGTCAGCGTAGGGGTTAGGATTAGGGGACGGGTGAGGGTCAGGCTTCGGGGAAGGGTTAGGGTTAGGGTTCGGGCTAGGGTTAGGGTTAGGGGACGGGGACGGTTTAGGGTCCAGGTGAGGGCACGACAACGCTTTAGGGGGAGCGTACGTGTGAGGGCGCGGGTGAGTGTCAGCGTACGGGTTAGGATTAGGGGACGGGTGAGGGTCCGGCTTCCGGGAAGGGTTAGGGTTAGGATTCGGGCTAGGGTTAGGGTTAGGGGACGGGGACGGTTTAGGGTCCAGGTGAGGGCACGACAACGCTTTAGGGGGACCGTACGTGTGAGGGCGTGGGTGAGTGTCAGCGTACGGGTTAGGATTAGGGGACGGGTGAGGGTCAGGCTTCGGGGAAGGGTTAGGGTTAGGGTTCGGGCTAGGGTTAGGCTTAGGGGACGGGGACGGTTTAGGGTCCAGGTGAGGGCACGACAACGCTTTAAGGGGAGCGTACGTGTGAGGGCACGGGTGAGTGTCAGCGTACGGGTTAGGATTAGGGGACGGGTGAGGGTCAGGGTTCGGGGAAGGGTTAGGGTTAGGGTTTGGGCTAGGGTTAGGCTTAGGGGACGGGGACGGTTTAGGGTCCAGGTGAGGGCACGACAACGCTTTAGGGGGAGCGTACGTGTGAGGGCGCGGGTGAGTGTCAGCGTACGGGTTAGGATTAGGGGACGGGTGAGCGTCAGGCTTCGGGGAAGGGTTAGGGTTAGGGTTCGGTGTAGGGTTAGGCTTAGGGGACGGGGACGGTTTAGGGTCCAGGTGAGGGCACGACAACGCTTTAGGGGGAGCGTACGTGTGAGGGCGCGGGTGAGTGTCAGCGTACGGGTTAGGATTAGGGGACGGGTGAGGGTCAGGGTTCGCGGAAGTGTTAGGGTTAGGGTTCGGGCTAGGGTTAGGGTTAGGGGACGGGGACGGTTTAGGGTCCAGGTGAGGGCACGACAACGCTTTAGGGGGAGCGTACGTGTGAGGGCGCGGGTGAGTGTCAGCGTACGGGTTAGGATTAGGGGACGGGTGAGGGTCAGGCTTCGGGGAAGAGTTAGGGTTAGGGTTCGGGCTAGGGTTAGGGTTAGGGGACGGGGACGGTTTAGGGTCCAGGTGAGGGCACGACAACGCTTTAGGGGGAGCGTACATGTGAGGGCGCGGGTGAGTGTCAGCGTACGGGTTAGGATTAGTGGACGGGTGAGGGTCAGGCTTCAGGGAAGGGTCAGGGTTAGGGTTCGGGCTAGGGTTAGGTTTAGGGGACGGGGACGGTTTAGGGTCCAGGTGAGGGCACGACAACGCTTTAGGGGGAGCGTACGTGTGAGGGCGCGGGTGAGTGTCAGCGTACGGGTTAGGATTAAGGGACGTGTGAGTGTCAGGCTTCGGGGAAGGGTTAGGGTTAGGGTTCGGGCTAGGGTTAGGTTTAGGGGACGGGGACGGTTTAGGGTCCAGGTGAGGGCACGACAACGCTTTAGGGGGAGCGTATGTGTGAGGGCGCGGGTGAGTGTCAGCGTACGGGTTAGGATTAGGGGACGGGTGAGGGTCAGGCTTCGGGGAAGGGTTAGGGTTAGGGTTCGGGCTAGGGTTAGGCTTAGGGGACGGGGATGGTTTAGGGTCCAGGTGAGGGCACGACAACGCTTTAGGGGGAGCGTACGTGTGAGGGCGTGGGTGAGTGTCAGCGTAGGGGTTAGTATTAGGGGACGGGTGAGGGTCAGGCTTCCGGGAAGGGTTAGGGTTAGGGTTCGGGCTAGGGTTAGGGTTAGGGGACGGGGACGGTTTAGGGTCCAGGTGAGGGCACGACAACGCTTTAGGGGGAGCGTACGTGTGACGGCGCGGGTGAGTGTCAGCGTAGGGGTTAGGATTAGGGGACGGGTGAGGGTCAGGCTTCGGGGAAGGGTTAGGGTTAGGGTTCGGGCTAGGGTTAGGGTTAGGGGACGGGGACGGTTTAGGGTCCAGGTGAGGGCACGACAACGCTTTAGGGGGAGCGTACGTGTGAGGGCGTGGGTGAGTGTCAGCGTACGGGTTAGGATTAGGGGACGGGTGAGGGTCAGGCTTCGGGGAAGTGTTAGGGTTAGGGTTCGGGCTAGGGTAAGGGTTAGGGGACGGGGACGGTTTAGGGTCCAGGTGAGGGCACGACAACGCTTTAGGGGGAGCGTACGTGTGAGGGCGCGGGTGAGTGTCAGCGTACGGGTTAGGATTAGGGGACGGGTGAGGGTCAGGCTTCGGGGAAGGGTTAGGGTTAGGGTTCGGGCTAGGTTTAGGGTTAGGGGACGGGGACGGTTTAGGGTCCAGGTGAGGGCACGAAAACGCTTTAAGGGGAGCGTACGTGTGAGGGCGCGGGTTAGTGTCAGCGTACGGGTTAGGATTAGGGGACGGGTGAGGGTCAGGCTTCTGGGAAGTGTTAGGGTTAGGGTTCGGGCTAGGGTTAGGGTTAGGGGACGGGGACGGTTTAGGGTCCAGGTGAGGGCACGACAACGCTTTAGGGGGAGCATACGTGTGAGGGCGCAGGTGAGTGTCAGCGTACGGGTTAGGATTAGGGGACGGGTGAGGGTCAGGCTTCGGGGAAGGGTTAGGGTTAGGGTTCGGGCTAGGGTTAGAGTTAGGGGACGGGGACGGTTTAGGGTCCAGGTGAGGGCACGACAACGCTTTAGGGGGAGCGTACGTGTGAGGGCGCGGGTGAGTGTCAGCGTACGGGTTAGGATTAGAGGACGGGTGAGGGTCAGGCTTCGGGTAAGGGTTAGGGTTAGGGTTCGGGCTAGGGTTAGGGTTAGGGGACGGGGACGGTTTAGGGTCCAGGTGAGGGCACGACAACGCTTTAGGGGGAGCGTACGTGTGAGGGCGCCGGTGAGTGTCAGAGTACGGGTTAGGATTAGGGGACGGGTGAGGGTCAGGCTTCGGGGAAGGGTTAGGGTTAGGGTTCGGGCTAGGGTTAGGGTTAGGGGACGGGGACGGTTTAGGGTCCAGGTGAGGGCACGACAAAGCTTTAGGGGGAGCGTACGTGTGAGGGCGCGGGTGAGTGTCAGCGTACGGGTTAGGATTAGGGGACGGGTGAGGGTCAGGCTTCGGGGAAGTGTTAGGGTTAGGGTTCGGGCTAGGGTTAGGGTTAGGGGACGGGGACGGTTTAGGGTCCAGGTGAGGGCACGACAACGCTTTAGGGGGAGCGTACGTGTGAGGGCGCGGGTGAGTGTCAGCGTACGGGTTAGGATTAGGGGACGGGTGAGGGTCAGGCTTCGGGGAAGGGTTAGGGTTAGGGTTCGGGCTAGGGTTAGGGTTAGGGGACGGGGACGGTTTAGGGTCCAGGTGAGGGCACGACAACGCTTTAGGGGGAGCGTACGTGTGAGGGCGCGGGTGAGTGTCAGCGTACGGGTTAGGATTAGGGGACGGGTGAGGGTCAGGCTTCGGGGAAGTGTTAGGGTTAGGGTTCGGGCTAGGGTTAGGGTTAGGGGACGGGGACGGTTTAGGGTCCAGGTGAGGGCACGACAACACTTTAGGGGGAGCATACGTGTGAGGGCGCGGGTGAGTGTCAGCGTACGGGTTAGGATTAGGGGACGGGTGAGGGTCAGGCTTCGGGGAAGGGTTAGGGTTACGGTTCGGGCTAGGGTTAGGGTTAGGGGACGGGGACGGTTTAGGGTCCAGGTGAGGGCACGACAACGCTTTAGGGGGAGCGTACGTGTGAGGGCGCGGGTGAGTGTCAGCGTACGGGTTAGGATTAGGGGACGGGTGAGGGTCAGGCTTCGGGGAAGGGTTAGGGTTAGGGTTCGGGCTAGGGTTAGGGTTAGGGGACGGGGACGGTTTAGGGTCTAGGTGAGGGCACGACAACGCTTTAGGGGGAGCGTACGTGTGAGGGCGCGGGTGAGTGTCAGCGTACGGGTTAGGATTAGGGGACGGGTGAGGGTCAGGCTTCGGGGAAGGGTTAGGGTTAGGGTTCGGGCTAGGGTTAGGGTTAGGGGACGGGGACGGTTTAGGGTCCAGGTGAGGGCACGACAACGCTTTAGGGGGAGCGTACGTGTGAGGGCGCGGGTGAGTGTCAGCGTAGGGGTTAGGATTAGGGAACGGGTGAGGGTCAGGCTTCGGGGAAGGGTTAGGGTTAGGGTTCGGGCTAGGGTTAGGGTTAGGGGACGGGGACGGTTTAGGGTCCAGGTGAGGGCACGACAACGCTTTAGGGTTAGCGTACGTTTGAGGGCGCGGGTGAGTATCAGCGTACGGGTTAGGATGAGGGGACGGGTGAGGGTCAGGCTTCGGGGAAGGGTTAGGGTTAGGGTTCGGGCTAGGGTTAGGGTTAGGGGACGGGGACGGTTTAGGGTCCAGGTGAGGGCACGACAACGCTTTAGGGGGAGCGTACGTGTGAGGGCGCGGGTGAGTGTCAGCGTACGGGTTAGGATTAGGGGACGGTTGAGGGTCAGGCTTCGGGGAAGGGTTAGGGTTAGGGTTCGGGCTAGGGTTAGGGTTAGGGGACGGGGACGGTTTAGGGTCCAGGTGAGGGCACGAAAACGCTTTAAGGGGAGCGTACGTGTGAGGGCGCGGGTTAGTGTCAGCGTACGGGTTAGGATTAGGGGACGGGTGAGGGTCAGGCTTCTGGGAAGTGTTAGGGTTAGGATTCGGGCTAGGGTTAGGGTTAGGGGACGGGGACGGTTTAGGGTCCAGGTGAGGGCACGACAACGCTTTAGGGGGAGCATACGTGTGAGGGCGCAGGTGAGTGTCAGCGTACGGGTTAGGATTAGGGGACGGGTGAGGGTCAGGCTTCGGGGAAGGGTTAGGGTTAGGGTTCGGGCTAGGGTTAGGGTTAGGGGACGGGGACGGTTTAGGGTCCAGGTGAGGGCACGACAACGCTTTAGGGGGAGTGTACGTGTGAGGGCGCGGGTGAGTGTCAGCGTACGGGTTAGGATTAGAGGACGGGTGAGGGTCAGGCTTCGGGGAAGGGTTAGGGTTAGGGTTCGGGCTAGGGTTAGGGTTAGGGGACGGGGACGGTTTAGGGTCCAGGTGAGGGCACGACAACGCTTTAGGGGGAGCGTACGTGTGAGGGCGCCGGTGAGTGTCAGAGTACGGGTTAGGATTAGGGGACGGGTGAGTGTCAGGCTTCGGGGAAGTGTTAGGGTTAGGGTTCGGGCTAGGGTTAGGGTTAGGGGACGGGGACGGTTTAGGGTCCAGGTGAGGGCACGACAAAGCTTTAGGGGGAGCGTACGTGTGAGGGCGCGGGTGAGTGTCAGCGTACGGGTTAGGATTAGGGGACGGGTGAGGGTCAGGCTTCGGGGAAGTGTTAGGGTTAGGGTTCGGGCTAGGGTTAGGGTTAGGGGACGGGGACGGTTTAGGGTCCAGGTGAGGGCACGACAACACTTTAGGGGGAGCGTACGTGTGAGGGCGCGGGTGAGTGTCAGCGTACGGGTTAGGATTAGGGGACGGGTGAGGGTCAGGCTTCGGGGAAGGGTTAGGGTTAGGGTTCGGGCTAGGGTTAGGGTTAGGGGACGGGGACGGTTTAGGGTCCAGGTGAGGGCAGGACAACGCTTTAGGGGGAGCGTACGTGTGAGGGCGCGGGTGAGTGTCAGCGTACGGGTTAGGATTAGGGGACGGGTGAGGGTCAGGCTTCGGGGAAGGGTTAGGGTTAGGGTTCGGGCTAGGGTTAGGGTTCGGGGACGGGGACGGTTTAGGGTCTAGGTGAGGGCACGACAACGCTTTAGGGGGAGCGTACGTGTGAGGGCGCGGGTGAGTGTCAGCGTACGGGTTAGGATTAGGGGACGGGTGAGGGTCAGGCTTCGGGGAAGGGTTAGGGTTAGGGTTCGGGCTAGGGTTAGGGTTAGGGGACGGGGACGGTTTAGGGTCCAGGTGAGGGCACGACAACGCTTTAGGGGGAGCGTACGTGTGAGGGCGCGGGTGAGTGTCAGCGTAGGGGTTAGGATTAGGGAACGGGTGAGGGTCAGGCTTCGGGGAAGGGTTAGGGTTAGGGTTCGGGCTAGGGTTAAGGTTAGGGGACGGGGACGGTTTAGGGTCCAGGTGAGGGCACGACAACGCTTTAGGGTTAGTGTACGTTTGAGGGCGCGGGTGAGTATCAGCGTACGGGTTAGGATGAGGGGACGGGTGAGGGTCAGGCTTCGGGGAAGGGTTAGGGTTAGGGTTCGGGCTAGGGTTAGGGTTAGGGGACGGGGACGGTTTAGGGTCCAGGTAAGGGCACGACAACGCTTTAGGGGGAGCGTACGTGTGAGGGCGCGGGTGAGTGTCAGAGTACGGGTTAGGATTAGGGGACGGGTGAGGGTCAGGCTTCGGGGAAGGGTTAGGGTTAGGGTTCGGGCTAGGGTTAGGGTTAGGGGACGGGGACGGTTTAGGGTCCAGGTGAGGGCACGACAACGCTTTAGGGGGAGCGTACGTGTGAGGGCGCGGGTGAGTGTCAGCGTACGGGTTAGGATTAGGGGACGGGTGAGGGTCAGGTTTCGTGGAAGGGTTAGGGTTAGGTTTCGGGCTAGGGTTAGGCTTAGGGGACGGGGACGGTTTAGGGTCCAGGTGAGGGCACGACAACGCTTTAGGGGGAGCGTACGTGTGAGGGCGCGGGTGAGTGTCAGCGTACGGGTTAGGATTAGGGGACAGGTGAGTGTCAGGCTTCGCGGAAGGGTTAGGGTTAGGGTTCGGGCTAGGGATAGGGTTAGGGGACGGGGACGGTTTAGGGTCCAGGTGAGGGCACGACAACGCTTTAGGGGGAGCGAACGTGTGAGGGCGCGGGTGAGTGACAGCGTACGGGTTAGGATTAGGGAACGGGTGAGTGTCAGGCTTCGCGGAAGGGTTAGGGTTAGGGTTTGGGATAGGGTTAGGGTTAGGGGACGGGGACAGTTTAGGGTCCAGGTGAGGGCACGACAACGCTTTAGGGGGAGTGTACGTGTGAGGGCGCGGTTGAGTGTCAGCGTACGGGTTAGGATTAGGGGACGGGTGAGGGTCAGGCTTCGGGGAAGGGTTAGGGTTAGGGTTCGGGCTAGGTTTAGGGTTAGGGGACGGGGACGGTTTAGGGTCCAGGTGAGGGCACGAAAACGCTTTAAGGGGAGCGTACGTGTGAGGGCGCGGGTTAGTGTCAGCGTACGGGTTAGGATTAGGGGACGGGTGAGGGTCAGGCTTCTGGGAAGTGTTAGGGTTAGGGTTCGGGCTAGGGTTAGGGTTAGGGGACGGGGACGGTTTAGGGTCCAGGTGAGGGCACGACAACGCTTTAGGGGGAGCGTACGTGTGAGGGCGCGGGTGAGTGTCAGCGTACGGGTTAGGATTAGGGGACGGGTGAGGGTCAGGCTTCGGGGAAGGGTTAGGGTTAGGGTTCGGGCTAGGGTTAGGGTTAGGGGACGGGGACGGTTTAGGGTCCAGGTGAGGGCACGACAACGCTTTAGGGGGAGCGTACGTGTGAGGGCGCCGGTGAGTGTCAGAGTACGGGTTAGGATTAGGGGACGGGTGAGGGTCAGGCTTCGGGGAAGGGTTAGGGTTAGGGTTCGGGCTAGGGTTAGGGTTAGGGGACGGGGACGGTTTAGGGTCCAGGTGAGGGCACGACAAAGCTTTAGGGGGAGCGTACGGGTGAGGGCGCAGGTGAGTGTCAGTGTACGGGTTAGGATTAGGGGACGGGTGAGGGTCAGGCTTCGGGGAAGGGTTAGGGTTAGGGTTTGGGCTAGGGTTAGGGTTAGGGGACGGGGACGGTTTAGGGTCCAGGTGAGGGCACGACAACGCTTTAGGGGGAGCGTACGTGTGAGGGCGCCGGTGAGTGTCAGAGTTCGGCTTAGGATTAGGGGACGGGTGAGGGTCAGGCTTCGGGGAAGGGTTAGGGTAAGGGTTCGGGCTAGGGTTAGGGTTAGGGGACGGGGATGGTTTAGGGTCCAGGTGAGGGCACGACAACGCTTTAGGGGGAGCGTACGTGTGAGGGCGCGGGTGAGTGTCAGCGTACGGGTTAGGATTAGGGGACGGGTGAGGGTCAGGCTTCGGGGAAGGGTTAGGGTTAGGGTTAGGTTTCGGGCTAGGGTTAGGGTTAGGGGACGGGGACGGTTTAGGGTCCAGGTGAGGGCACGACAACACTTTAGGGGGAGCATACGTGTGAGGGCGCGGGTGAGTGTCAGCGTACGGGTTAGGATTAGGGGACTGGTGAGGGTCAGGCTTCGGGGAAGGGTTAGGGTTAGGGTTCGGTCTAGGGTTAGGGTTAGGGGACGGTGACGGTTTAGGGTCCAGGTGAGGGCACGACAACGCTTTAGGGGGAGCGTACGTGTGAGGGCGCGGGTGAGTGTCAGCGTAGGGGTTAGGATTAGGGGACGGGTGAGGGTCAGGCTTCGGGGAAGGGTTAGGGTTAGGGTTCGGGCTAGGGTTAGGGTTAGGGGACGGGGACGGTTTAGGGTCCAGGTGAGGGCACGACAACGCTTTAGGGGGAGCGTACGTGTGAGGGCGCGGGTGAGTGTCAGCGTACGGGTTAGGATTAGGGGACGGGTGAGGGTCAGGCTTCGGGGAAGGGTTAGGGTTAGGGTTCGGGCTAGGGTTAGGGTTAGGGGACGGGGACGGTTTAGGGTCCAGGTGAGGGCACGACAACGCTTTAGGGGGAGCGTACGTGTGAGGGCGCGTGTGAGTGTCAGCGTACGGGTTAGGATTAGGGGACGGGTGAGGGTCAGGCTTCGGGGAAGGGTTAGGGTTAGGGTTCGGGCTAGGGTTAGGGTTAGGGGACGGGGACGGTTTAGGGTCCAGGTGAGGGCACGACAACGCTTTAGGGGGAGCGTACGTGTGAGGGCGCGGGTGAGTGTCAGCGTACGGGTTAGGATTAGGGGACGGGTGAGGGTCAGGCTTCGGGGAAGGGTTAGGGTTAGGGTTCGGGCTAGGGTTAGGGTTAGGGTACGGGGACGGTTTAGGGTCCAGGTGAGGGCACGACAACGCTTTAAGGGGAGCGTACGTGTGAGGGCGCGGGTGAGTGTCAGCGTACGGGTTAGGATTAGGGGACGGGTGAGGGTCAGGCTTCGGGGAAGGGTTAGGGTTAGGGTTCGGGCTAGGGTTAGGTTTAGGGGACGGGGACGGTTTAGGGGTCCAGGTGAGGGGCACGACAACGCTTTAGGGGGAGCGTACGTGTGAGGGCGCGGGTGAGTGTCAGCGTAGGGGTTAGGATTAGGGGACGGGTGAGGGTCAGGCTTCGGGGAAGGGTTAGGGTTAGGGTTCGGGCTAGGGTTAGGGTTAGGGGACGGGGACGGTTTAGGGTCCAGGTGAGGGCACCACAACGCTTTAGGGGGAGCGTACGTGTGAGGGCGCGGGTGAGTGTCAGCGTAGGTTTTAGGATTAGGGGACGGGTGAGGGTCAGGCTTCGGGGAAGTGTTAGGGTTAGGGTTCGGGCTAGGGTTAGGATTAGGGGACGGGGACGGTTTAGGGTCCAGGTGAGGGCACTACAACGCTTTAGGGGGAGCGTACGTGTGAGGGCGCGGGTGAGTGTCAGCGTACGGGTTAGGATTAGGGGACGGGTGAGGGTCAGGCTTCGGGGAAGGGTTAGGGTTAGGGTTCGGGCTAGGGTTAGGCTTAGGGGACGGGGACGGTTTAGGGTCCAGGTGAGGGCACGACAACGCTTTAGGGGGAGCGTACGTGTGAGGGCGCGGGTGAGTGTCAGCGTACGGGTTAGGATTAGGGGACGGGTGAGGGTCAGGCTTCGGGGAAGGGTTAGGGTTAGGGTTCGGGCTAGGGTTAGGGTTAGGGGACGGTGACGGTTTAGGGTCCAGGTGAGGGCACGACAACGCTTTAGGGGGAGCGTACGTGTGAGGGCGCGGGTGAGTGTCAGCGTACGGGTTAGGATTAGGGGACGGGTGAGGGTCAGGCTTCCGGGAAGGGTTAGGGTTAGGGTTCGGGCTAGGGTTAGGGTTAGGGGACGGGGACGGTTTAGGGTCCAGGTGAGGGCACGACAACGCTTTAGGGGGAGCGTACGTGTGAGGGCGCGGGTGAGTGTCAGCGTACGGATTAGGATTAGGGGACGGGTGAGGGTCAGTCTTCGGGGAAGGGTTAGGGTTAGGGTTCGGGCTAGGGTTAGGCTTAGGGGACGGGGACGGTTTAGGGTCCAGGTGAGGGCACGACAACGCTTTAGGGGGAGCGTACGTGTGAGGGCGCGGGTGAGTGTCAGCGTAGGGGTTAGGATTAGGGGACGGGTGAGGGTCAGGCTTCGGGGAAGGGTTAGGGTTAGGGTTCGGGCTAGGGTTAGGCTTAGGGGACGGGGACGGTTTAGGGTCCAGGTGAGGGCACGACAACGCTTTAGGGGGAGCGTACGTGTGAGGGCGCGGGTGAGTGTCAGCGTACGGGTTAGGATTAGGGGACGGGTGAGGGTCAGGCTTCGGGGAAGGGTTAGGGTTAGGGTTTGGGCTAGGGTTAGGGTAAGGGGACGGGGACGGTTTAGGGTCCAGGTGAGGGCACGACAACGCTTTAGGGGGAGCGTACGTGTGAGGGCGCGGGTGAGTGTCAGCGTACGGGTTAGGATTAGGGGACGGGTGAGGGTCAGGCTTCGGGGAAGGGTTAGGGTTAGGGTTCGGGCTAGGGTTAGGGTTAGGGGACGGGGACGGTTTAGGGTCCAGGTGAGGGCACGACAACGCTTTAGGGGGAGCGTACGTGTGAGGGCGCGGGTGAGTGTCAGCGTACGGGTTAGGATTAGGGGACGGGTGAGGGTCAGGCTTCAGGGAAGTGTTAGGGTTAGGGTTCGGGCTAGGGTTAGTGTTAGGGGACGGGGACGGTTTAGGGTCCAGGTGAGGGCACGACAACACTTTAGGGGGAGTGTACGTGTGAGGGCGCGGGTGAGTGTCAGCGAACGGGTTAGGATTAGGGGATGGGTGAGGGTCAGGCTTCGGGGAAGGGTTAGTGTTTGGGTTCGGGCTAGGGTTAGGGTTAGGGGACGGGGACGGTTTAGGGTCTAGGTGAGGGCACGACAACGCTTTAGGGGGAGCTTACGTGTGAGGGCGCGGGTGAGTGTCAGCGTACGGGTTAGGATTAGGGGACGGGTGAGGGTCAGGCTTCGGGGAAGGGTTAGGGTTAGGGTTCGGGCTAGGGTTAGTGTTAGGGGACGGGGACGGTTTAGGGTCCAGGTGAGGGCACGACAACGCTTTAGGGGGAGCGTACGTGTGAGGGCGCGGGTGAGTGTCAGCGTACGGGTTAGGATTAGGGGACGGGTGAGGGTCAGGCTTCGGGGAAGTGTTAGGGTTAGGGTTCAGGCTAGGGTTAGGGTTAGGGGACGGGGACGGTTTAGGGTCCAGGTGAGGGCACGACAACGCTTTAGGGGGAGCGTACGTGTGAGGGCGCGGGTGAGTGTCAGCGTACGGGTTAGGATTAGGGGACGGGTGAGGGTCAGGCTTCGGGGAAGTGTTAGGGTTAGGGTTCGGGCTAGGGTTAGGATTAGGGGACGGGGACAGTTTAGGGTCCAGGTGAGGGCACGACAACGCTTTAGGGGGAGCGTACGTGTGAGGGCGCGGGTGAGTGTCAGCGTACGGGTTAGGATTAGGGGACGGGTGAGGGTCAGGCTTCGGGGAAGGGTTAGGGTTAGGGTTCGGGCTAGGGTTAGGGTTAGGGGACGGGGACGGTTTAGGGTCCAGGTGAGGGCACGACAACGCTTTAGGGGGAGCGTACGTGTGAGGGCGCGGGTGAGTGTCAGCGTACGGGTTAGGATTAGGGGACGGGTGAGGGTCAGGCTTCGGGGAAGTGTTAGGGTTAGGGTTCGGGCTAGGGTTAGGGTTAGGGGACGGGGACGGTTTAGAGTCCAGGTGAGGGCACGACAACACTTTAGGGGGAGCATACGTGTGAGGGTGCGGGTGAGTTTCAGCGTACGGGTTAGGATTAGGGGACGGGTGAGGGTCAGGCTTCGGGGAAGGGTTAGGGTTAGGGTTCGGGCTAGGGTTAGGGTTAGGGGACGGGGACGGTTTAGGGTCCAGGTGAGGGCACGACAACGCTTTAGGGGGAGCGTACGTGTGAGGGCGCGGGTGAGTGTCAGCGTACGGGTTAGGATTAGGGGACGGGTTAGGGTCAGGCTTCGGGGAAGGGTTAGGGTTAGGGTTCGGGCTAGGGTTAGGGTTAGGGGACGGTGACGGTTTAGGGTCCAGGTGAGGGCACGACAACGCTTTAGGGGGAGCGTACGTGTGAGGGCGCGGGTGAGTGTCAGCGTACGGGTTAGGATTAGGGGACGGGTGAGGGTCAGGCTTCGGGGAAGGGTTAGGGTTAGGGTTCGGGCTAGGGTTAGGGTTAGGGGACAGGGACGGTTTAGGGTCCAGGTGAGGGCACGACAACGCTTTGGGGGAGCGTACGTGTGAGGGCGCGGGTGAGTGTCAGCGTACGGGTTAGGATTAGGGGACGGGTGTGGGTCAGGCTTCGGGGAAGGGTTAGGGTTAGGGTTCGGGCTAGGGTTAGGCTTAGAGGACGGGGACGGTTTAGGGTCCAGGTGAGGGCACGACAACGCTTTAGGGGGAGCGTACGTGTGAGGGCGCGGGTGAGTGTCAGCGTACGGGTTAGGATTAGGGGACGGGTGAGGGTCAGGCTTCGGGGAAGGGTTAGGGTTAGGGTTCGGGCTAGGGTTAGGCTTAGGGGACGGGGACGGTTTAGGGTCCAGGTGAGGGCACGACAACGCTTTAGGGGGAGCGTACGTGTGAGGGCGCGGGTGAGTGTCAGCGTACGGGTTAGGATTAGGGGACGGGTGAGGGTCAGGCTTCGGGGAAAGGTTAGGGTTAGGGTTCGGGCTAGGGTTAGGGTTAGGGGAAGGGGACGGTTTAGGGTCCAGGTGAGGGCACGACAACGCTTTAGGGGGAGCGTACGTGTGAGGGCGCGGGTGAGTGTCAGCGTACGGGTTAGGATTAGGGGACGGGTGAGGGTCAGGCTTCGGGGAAGGGTTAGGGTTAGGGTTCGGGCTAGGGTTAGGGTTAGGGGACGGGGACGGTTTAGGGTCCAGGTGAGGGCACGACAACGCTTTAGGGGGAGCGTACGTGTGAGGGCGCGGGTGAGTGTCAGCGTACGGGTTAGGATTAGGGGACGGGTGAGGGTCAGGCTTCGGGGAAGTGTTAGGGTTAGGGTTCGGGCTAGGGTTAGGATTAGGGGACGGGGACAGTTTAGGGTCCAGGTGAGGGCACGACAACGCTTTAGGGGGAGCGTACGTGTGAGGGCGCGGGTGAGTGTCAGCGTACGGGTTAGGATTAGGGGACGGGTGAGGGTCAGGCTTCGGGGAAGGGTTAGGGTTAGGGTTCGGGCTAGGGTTAGGGTTAGGGGACGGGGACGGTTTAGGGTCCAGGTGAGGGCACGACAACGCTTTAGGGGGAGCGTACGTGTGAGGGCGCGGGTGAGTGTCAGCGTACGGGTTAGGATTAGGGGACGGGTGAGGGTCAGGCTTCGGGGAAGTGTTAGGGTTAGGGTTCGGGCTAGGGTTAGGGTTAGGAGACGGGGACGGTTTAGAGTCCAGGTGAGGGCACGACAACACTTTAGGGGGAGCATACGTGTGAGGGCGCGGGTGAGTTTCAGCGTACGGGTTAGGATTAGGGGACGGGTGAGGGTCAGGCTTCGGGGAAGGGTTAGGGTTAGGGTTCGGGCTAGGGTTAGGGTTAGGGGACGGGGACGGTTTAGGGTCCAGGTGAGGGCACGACAACGCTTTAGGGGGAGCGTACGTGTGAGGGCGCGGGTGAGTGTCAGCGTACGGGTTAGGATTAGGGGACGGGTGAGGGTCAGGCTTCGGGGAAGGGTTAGGGTTAGGGTTCGGGCTAGGGTTAGGGTTAGGGGACGGTGACGGTTTAGGGTCCAGGTGAGGGCACGACAACGCTTTAGGGGTAGCGTACGTGTGAGGGCGCGGGTGAGTGTCAGCGTACGGGTTAGGATTAGGGGACGGGTGAGGGTCAGGCTTCCGGGAAGGGTTAGGGTTAGGGTTCGGGCTAGGGTTAGGGTTAGGGGACGGGGACGGTTTAGGGTCCAGGTGAGGGCACGACAACGCTTTAGGGGGAGCGTACGTGTGAGGGCGCGGGTGAGTGTCAGCGTACGGGTTAGGATTAGGGGACGGGTGAGGGTCAGTCTTCGGGGAAGGGTTAGGGTTAGGGTTCGGGCTAGGGTTAGGGTTAGTGGACGGGGACGGTTTAGGGTCCAGGTGAGGGCACGACAACGCTTTAGGGGGAGCGTACGTGTGAGGGCACGGGTGAGTGTCAGCGTACGGGTTAGGATTAGGGGACGGGTGAGGGTCAGGCTTCGGGGAAGGGTTAGGGTTAGGGTTCGGGCTAGGGTTAGGCTTAGGGGACGGGGACGGTTTAGGGTCCAGGTGAGGGCACGACAACGCTTTAGGGGGAGCGTACGTGTGAGGGCGTGGGTGAGTGTCAGCGTACGGGTTAGGATTAGGGGACGGGTGAGGGTCAGGCTTCGGGGAAGGGTTAGGGTTAGGGTTCGGGCTAGGGTTAGTGTTAGGGGACGGGGACGGTTTAGGGTCCAGGTGAGGGCACGACAACGTTTTAGGGGGAGCGTACGTGTGAGGGCGCGGGTGAGTGTCAGCGTACGGGTTAGCATTAGGGGACGGGTGAGGGTCAGGCTTCGGGGAAGGGTTAGGGTTAGGGTTCGGGCTAGGGTTAGGATTAGGGGACGGGGACGGTTTAGGGTCCAGGTGAGGGCACGACAACGCTTTAGGGGGAGCGTACGTGTGAGGGCGCGGGTGAGTGTCAGCGTACGGGTTAGGATTAGGGGACGGGTGAGGGTCAGGCTTCGGGGAAGGGTTAGGGTTAGGGTTCGGGCTAGGGTTAGGGTTAGGGGACGGGGACGGTTTAGGGTCCAGGTGAGGGCACGACAACGCTTTAGGGGGAGCGTACGTGTGAGGGCGCGGGTGAGTGTCAGCGTACGGGTTAGGATTAGGGGACGGGTGAGGGTCAGGCTTCCGGGAAGGGTTAGGGTTAGGGTTCGGGCTAGGGTTAGGGTTAGGGGACGGGGACGGTTTAGGGTCCAGGTGAGGGCACGACAACGCTTTAGGGGGAGCGTACGTGTGAGGGCGCGGGTGAGTGTCAGCGTACGGGTTAGGATTAGGGGACGGGTGAGGGTCAGTCTTCGGGGAAGGGTTAGGGTTAGGGTTCGGGCTAGGGTTAGGGTTAGGGGACGGGGACGGTTTAGGGTCCAGGTGAGGGCACGACAATGCTTTAGGGGGAGCGTACGTGTGAGGGCGTGGGTGAGTGTCAGCGTACGGGTTAGGATTAGGGGACGGGTGAGGGTCAGGCTTCGGGGAAGGGTTAGGGTTAGGGTTCGGGCTAGGGTTAGGCTTAGGGGACGGGGACGGTTTAGGGTCCAGGTGAGGGCACGACAACGCTTTAGGGGGAGCGTACGTGTGAGGGCGCGGGTGAGTGTCAGCGTACGGGTTAGGATTAGGGGACGGGTGAGGGTCAGGCTTCGGGGAAGGGTTAGGGTTAGGGTACGGGCTAGGGTTAGGGTTAGGGGACGGGGACGGTTTAGGGTCCAGGTGAGGGCACGACAACGCTTTAGGGGGAGCGTACGTGTGAGGGCGCGGGTGAGTGTCAGCGTACGGGTTAGGATTAGGGGACGGGTGAGGGTCAGGCTTCGGGGAAGGGTTAGGGTTAGGGTTCGGGCTAGGGTTAGGCTTAGAGGACGGGGACGGTTTAGGGTCCAGGTGAGGGCACGACAACGCTTTAGGGGGAGCGTACGTGTGAGGGCGCGGGTGAGTGTCAGCGTACGGGTTAGGATTAGGGGACGGGTGAGGGTCAGGCTTCGGGGAAGGGTTAGGGTTAGGGTTCGGGCTAGGGTTAGGCTTAGGGGACGGGGACGGTTTAGGGTCCAGGTGAGGGCACGACAACGCTTTAGGGGGAGCGTACGTGTGAGGGCGCGGGTGAGTGTCAGCGTACGGGTTAGGATTAGGGGACGGGTGAGGGTCAGGCTTCGGGGAAGGGTTAGGGTTAGGGTTCGGGCTAGGGTTAGGGTTAGGGGACGGGGACGGTTTAGGGTCCAGGTGAGGGCACGACAACGCTTTAGGGGGAGCGTACGTGTGAGGGCGCGGGTGAGTGTCAGCGTACGGGTTAGGATTAGGGGACGGGTGAGGGTCAGGCTTCGGGGAAGGGTTAGGGTTAGGGTTCGCGCTAGGGTTAGGGTTAGGGGACGGGGACGGTTTAGGGTCCAGGTGAGGGCACGACAACGCTTTATGGGGAGCGTACGTGTGAGGGCGCGGGTGAGTGTCAGCGTACGGGTTAGGATTAGGGGACGGGTGAGGGTCAGGCTTCGGGGAAGGGTTAGGGTTAGGGTTCGGGCTAGGGTTAGTGTTAGGGGACGGGGACGGTTTAGGGTCCAGGTGAGGGCACGACAACGCTTTAGGGGGAGCGTACGTGTGAGGGCGCGGGTGAGTGTCAGCGTACGGGTTAGGATTAGGGGACGGGTGAGGGTCAGGCTTCGGGGAAGGGTTAGGGTTAGGGTTCGGGCTAGGGTTAGGGTTAGGGGACGGGGACGGTTTAGGGTCCAGGTGAGGGCACGACAACGCTTTAGGGGGAGCGTACGTGTGAGGGCGCGGGTGAGTGTCAGCGTACGGGTTAGGATTAGGGGACGGGTGAGGGTCAGGCTTCGGGGAAGTGTTAGGGTTAGTGTTCGGGCTAGGGTTAGGATTAGGGGACGGGGACAGTTTAGGGTCCAGGTGAGGGCACGACAACGCTTTAGGGGGAGCGTACGTGTGAGGGCGCGGGTGAGTGTCAGCGTACGGGTTAGGATTAGGGGACGGGTGAGGGTCAGGCTTCGGGGAAGGGTTAGGGTTAGGGTTCGGGCTAGGGTTAGGGTTAGGGGACGGGGACGGTTTAGGGTCCAGGTGAGGGCACGACAACGCTTTAGGGGGAGCGTACGTGTGAGGGCGCGGGTGAGTGTCAGCGTACGGGTTAGGATTAGGGGACGGGTGAGGGTCAGGCTTCGGGGAAGTGTTAGGGTTAGGGTTCGGGCTAGGGTTAGGGTTAGGAGACGGGGACGGTTTAGAGTCCAGGTGAGGGCACGACAACACTTTAGGGGGAGCATACGTGTGAGGGCGCGGGTGAGTTTCAGCGTACGGGTTAGGATTAGGGGACGGGTGAGGGTCAGGCTTCGGGGAAGGGTTAGGGTTAGGGTTCGGGCTAGGGTTAGGGTTAGGGGACGGGGACGGTTTAGGGTCCAGGTGAGGGCACGACAACGCTTTAGGGGGAGCGTACGTGTGAGGGCGCGGGTGAGTGTCAGCGTACGGGTTAGGATTAGGGGACGGGTGAGGGTCAGGCTTCGGGGAACGGTTAGGGTTAGGGTTCGGGCTAGGGTTAGGGTTAGGGGACGGTGACGGTTTAGGGTCCAGGTGAGGGCACGACAACGCTTTAGGGGGAGCGTACGTGTGAGGGCGCGGGTGAGTGTCAGCGTACGGGTTAGGATTAGGGGACGGGTGAGGGTCAGGCTTCCGGGAAGGGTTAGGGTTAGGGTTCGGGCTAGGGTTAGGGTTAGGGGACGGGGACGGTTTAGGGTCCAGGTGAGGGCACGACAACGCTTTAGGGGGAGCGTACGTGTGAGGGCGCGGGTGAGTGTCAGCGTACGGGTTAGGATTAGGGGACGGGTGAGGGTCAGTCTTCGGGGAAGGGTTAGGGTTAGGGTTCGGGCTAGGGTTAGGGTTAGTGGACGGGGACGGTTTAGGGTCCAGGTGAGGGCACGACAACGCTTTAGGGGGAGCGTACGTGTGAGAGCACGGGTGAGTGTCAGCGTACGGGTTAGGATTAGGGGACGGGTGAGGGTCAGGCTTCGGGGAAGGGTTAGGGTTAGGGTTCGGGCTAGGGTTAGGCTTAGGGGACGGGGACGGTTTAGGGTCCAGGTGAGGGCACGACAACGCTTTAGGGGGAGCGTACGTGTGAGGGCGCGGGTGAGTGTCAGCGTACGGGTTAGGATTAGGGGACGGGTGAGGGTCAGGCTTCGGGGAAGGGTTAGGGTTAGGGTTCGGGCTAGGGTTAGTGTTAGGGGACGGGGACGGTTTAGGGTCCAGGTGAGGGCACGACAACGTTTTAGGGGGAGCGTACGTGTGAGGGCGCGGGTGAGTGTCAGCGTACGGGTTAGGATTAGGGGACGGGTGAGGGTCAGGCTTCGGGGAAGGGTTAGGGTTAGGGTTCGGGCTAGGGTTAGGGTTAGGGGACGGGGACGGTTTAGGGTCCAGGTGAGGGCACGACAACGCTTTAGGGGGAGCGTACGTGTGAGGGCGCGGGTGAGTGTCAGCGTACGGGTTAGGATTAGGGGACGGGTGAGGGTCAGGCTTCGGGGAAGTGTTAGGGTTAGGGTTCGGGCTAGGGTTAGGATTAGGGGACGGGGACAGTTTAGGGTCCAGGTGAGGGCACGACAACGCTTTAGGGGGAGCGTACGTGTGAGGGCGCGGGTGAGTGTCAGCGTACGGGTTAGGATTAGGGGACGGGTGAGGGTCAGGCTTCGGGGAAGGGTTAGGGTTAGGGTTCGGGCTAGGGTTAGGGTTAGGGGACGGGGATGGTTTAGGGTCCAGGTGAGGGCACGACAACGCTTTAGGGAGAGCGTACGTGTGAGGGCGCGGGTGAGTGTCAGCGTACGGGTTAGGATTAGGGGACGGGTGAGGGTCAGGCTTCGGGGAAGTGTTAGGGTTAGGGTTCGGGCTAGGGTTAGGGTTAGGGGACGGGGACGGTTTAGAGTCCAGGTGAGGGCACGACAACACTTTAGGGGGAGCATACGTGTGAGGGCGCGGGTGAGTTTCAGCGTACGGGTTAGGATTAGGGGACTGGTGAGGGTCAGGCTTCGGGGAAGGGTTAGGGTTAGGGTTCGGGCTAGGGTTAGGGTTAGGGGACGGGGACGGTTTAGGGTCCAGGTGAGGGCACGACAACGCTTTAGGGGGAGCGTACGTGTGAGGGCGCGGGTGAGTGTCAGCGTAGGGGTTAGGATTAGGGGACGGGTGAGGGTCAGGCTTCGGGGAAGGGTTAGGTTTAGGGTTCGGGCTAGGGTTAGGGTTAGGGGACGGGGACGGTTTAGGGTCCAGGTGAGGGCACGACAACGCTTTAGGGGGAGCGTACGTGTGAGGGCGCGGGTGAGTGTCAGCGTACGGGTTAGGATTAGGGGACGGGTGAGGGTCAGGCTTCGGGGAAGGGTTAGGGTTAGGGTTTGGGCTAGGGTTATGGTTAGGGGACGGGGACGGTTTAGGGTCCAGGTGAGGGCACGACAACGCTTTAGGGGGAGCGTACGTGTGAGGGCGCGGGTGAGTGTCAGCGTACGGGTTAGGATTAGGGGACGGGTGAGGGTCAGGCTTCGGGGAAGTGTTAGGGTTACAGTTCGGGCTAGGGTTAGGGTTAGGGGACGGGGACGGTTTAGGGTCCAGGTGAGGGCACGACAACGCTTTAGGGGGAGCGTACGTGTGAGGGCGTGGGTGAGTGTCAGCGTACGGGTTAGGATTAGGGGACGGGTGAGGGTCAGGCTTCGGGGAAGGGTTAGGGTTAGGGTTCGGGCTAGGGTTAGGGTTAGGGGACGGGGACGGTTTAGGGTCCAGGTGAGGGCACGACAACGCTTTAGGGGGAGCGTACGTGTGAGGGCGTGGGTGAGTGTCAGCGTACGGGTTAGGATTAGGGGACGGGTGAGGGTCAGGCTTCGGGGAAGGGTTAGGGTTAGGGTTCGGGCTAGGGTTAGGATTAGGGGACGGGGACGGTTTAGGGTCCAGGTGAGGGCACGACAACGCTTTAGGGGGAGCGTACGTGTGAGGGCGCGGGTGAGTGTCAGCGTACGGGTTAGGATTAGGGGACGGTTGAGGGTCAGGCTTCGGGGAAGGGTTAGGGTTAGGGTTCGGGCTAGGGTTAGTGTTAGGGGACGGGGACGGTTTAGGGTCCAGGTGAGGGCACGACAACGCTTTAGGGGGAGCGTACGTGTGAGGGCGCGGGTGAGTGTCAGCGTACGGGTTAGGATTAGGGGACGGGTGAGGGTCAGGCTTCGGGGAAGGGTTAGGGTTAGGGTTCGGGCTAGGGTTAGGGTTAGGGGACGGGGACGGTTTAGGGTCCAGGTGAGGGCACGACAACGCTTTAGGGGGAGCGTACGTGTGAGGGCGCGGGTGAGTGTCAGCGTACGGGTTAGGATTAGGGGACGGGTGAGGGTCAGGCTTCGGGGAAGTGTTAGGGTTAGGGTTCGGGCTAGGGTTAGGATTAGGGGACGGGGACGGTTTAGGGTCCAGGTGAGGGCACGACAACGCTTTAGGGGGAGCGTACGTGTGAGGGCGCGGGTGAGTGTCAGCGTACGGGTTAGGATTAGGGGACGGGTGAGGGTCAGGCTTCGGGGAAGGGTTAGGGTTAGGGTTCGGGCTAGGGTTAGGGTTAGGGGACGGGGACGGTTTAGGGTCCAGGTGAGGGCACGACAACGCTTTAGGGGGAGCGTACGTGTGAGGGCGCGGGTGAGTTTCAGCGTACGGGTTAGGATTAGGGGACGGGTGAGGGTCAGGCTTCGGGGAAGTGTTAGGGTTAGGGTTCGGGCTAGGGTTAGGGTTAGGGGACGGGGACGGTTTAGAGTCCAGGTGAGGGCACGACAACACTTTAGGGGGAGCATACGTGTGAGGGCGCGGGTGAGTTTCAGCGTACGGGTTAGGATTAGGGGACTGGTGAGGGTCAGGCTTCGGGGAAGGGTTAGGGTTAGGGTTCGGGCTAGGGTTAGGGTTAGGGGACGGGGACGGTTTAGGGTCCAGGTGAGGGCACGACAACGCTTTAGGGGGAGCGTACGTGTGAGGGCGCGGGTGAGTGTCAGCGTACGGGTTAGGATTAGGGGACGGGTGAGGGTCAGGCTTCGGGGAAGGGTTAGGGTTAGGGTTCGGGCTAGGGTTAGTGTTAGGGGACGGGGACGGTTTAGGGTCCAGGTGAGGGCACGACAACGCTTTAGGGGGAGTGTACGTGTGAGGGCGCGGGTGAGTGTCAGCGTACGGGTTAGGATTAGGGGACGGGTGAGGGTCAGGCTTCGGGGAAGGGTTAGTGTTTGGGTTCGGGCTAGGGTTAGGGTTAGGGGACGGGGACGGTTTAAGGTCTAGGTGAGGGCACGACAACGCTTTAGGGGGAGCGTACGTGTGAGGGCGCGGGTGAGTGTCAGCGTACGGGTTAGGATTAGGGGACGGGTGAGGGTCAGGCTTCGGGGAAGGGTTAGGGTTAGGGTTCGGGCTAGGGTTAGGGTTAGGGGACGGGGACGGTTTAGGGTCCAGGTGAGGGCACGACAACGCTTTAGGGGGAGCATACATGTGAGGGCGCGGGTGAGTGTCAGTGTACGGGTTAGGATTAGGGGACGGGTGAGGGTCAGGGTTCGCGGAAGGGTTAGGGTTAGGGTTCGGGCTAGGGTTAGGGTTAGGGGACGGGGACGGTTTAGGGTCCAGGTGAGGGCACGACAACGCTTTAGGGGGAGCGTACGTGTGAGGGCGCGGGTGAGTGTCAGCGTACGGGTTAGGATTAGGGGACGGGTGAGGGTCAGGCTTCGCGGAAGTGTTAGGGTTAGGGTTCGGGCTAGGGTTAGGGTTAGGGGACGGGGACGGTTTAGGGTCCAGGTGAGGGCACGACAACACTTTAGGGGGAGCGTACGTGTGAGGGCGCGGGTGAGTGTCAGCGTACGGGTTAGGATTAGGGGACGGGTGAGGGTCAGGCTTCGGGGAAGTGTTAGGGTTAGGGTTCGGGCTAGGGTTAGGATTAGGGGACGGGGACGGTTTAGGGTCCAGGTGAGGGCACGACAACGCTTTAGGGGGAGCGTACGTGTGAGGGCGCAGGTGAGTGTCAGCGTACGGGTTAGGATTAGGGGACGGGTGAGGGTCAGGCTTCGGGGAAGGGTTAGGGTTAGGGTTCGGGCTAGGGTTAGGGTTAGGGGACGGGGACGGTTTAGGGTCCAGGTGAGGGCACGACAACGCTTTAGGGGGAGCGTACGTGTGAGGGCGCGGGTGAGTGTCAGCGTACGGGTTAGGATTAGGGGACGGGTGAGGGTCAGGCTTCGGGGAAGTGTTAGGGTTAGGGTTCGGGCTAGGGTTAGGGTTAGGGGACGGGGACGGTTTAGAGTCCAGGTGAGGGCACGACAACACTTTAGGGGGAGCATACGTGTGAGGGCGCGGGTGAGTTTCAGCGTACGGGTTAGGATTAGGGGACTGGTGAGAGTCAGGCTTCGGGGAAGGGTTAGGGTTAGGGTTCGGGCTAGGGTTAGGGTTAGGGGACGGGGACGGTTTAGGGTCCAGGTGAGGGCACGACAACGCTTTAGGGGGAGCGTACGTGTGAGCGCGCGGGTGAGTGTCAGCGTACGGGTTAGGATTAGGGGACGGGTGAGGGTCAGGCTTCGGGGAAGGGTTAGGGTTAGGGTTCGGGCTAGGGTTAGGGTTAGGGGACGGGGACGGTTTAGGGTCCAGGTGAGGGCACAACAACTCTTTAGGGGGAGCGTACGTGTGAGGGCGCGGGTGAGTGTCAGCGTACGGGTTAGGATTAGGGGACGGGTGATGGTCAGGCTTCGGGGAAGGGTTAGGGTTAGGGTTTGGGCTAGGGTTAGGGTTAGGGGACGGGGACGGTTTAGGGTCCAGGTGAGGGCACGACAACGCTTTAGGGGGAGCGTACGTGTGAGGGCGCGGGTGAGTGTCAGCGTACGGGTTAGGATTAGGGGACGGGTGAGGGTCAGGCTTCGGGGAAGTGTTAGGGTTAGGGTTCGGGCTAGGGTTAGTGTTAGGGGACGGGGACGGTTTAGGGTCCAGGTGAGGGCACGACAACGCTTTAGGGGGAGCGTACGTGTGAGGGCGCGGGTGAGTGTCAGCGTACGGGTTAGGATTAGGGGACGGGTGAGGGTCAGGCTTCGGGGAAGGGTTAGTGTTTGGGTTCGGGCTAGGGTTAGGGTTAGGGGACGGGGACGGTTTAAGGTCTAGGTGAGGGCACGACAACGCTTTAGGGGGACCGTACGTGTGAGGGCGCGGGTGAGTGTCAGCGTACGGGTTAGGATTAGGGGACGGGTGAGGGTCAGGCTTCGGGGAAGGGTTAGGGTTAGGGTTCGGGCTAGGGTTAGGGTTAGGGGACGGGGACGGTTTAGGGTCCAGGTGAGGGCACGACAACGCTTTAGGGGGAGCATACATGTGAGGGCGCGGGTGAGTGTCAGCGTACGGGTTAGGATTAGGGGACGGGTGAGGGTCAGGGTTCGCGGAAGTGTTAGGGTTAGGGTTCGGGCTAGGGTTAGGGTTAGGGGACGGGGACGGTTTAGGGTCCAGGTGAGGGCACGACAACGCTTTAGGGGGAGCGTACGTGTGAGGGCGCGGGTGAGTGTCAGCGTACGGGTTAGGATTAGGGGACGGGTGAGGGTCAGGCTTCGGGGAAGGGTTAGGGTTAGGGTTCGGGCTAGGGTTAGTGTTAGGGGACGGGGACGGTTTAGGGTCCAGGTGAGGGCACGACAACGCTTTAGGGGGAGCGTACGTGTGAGGGCGCGGGTGAGTGTCAGCGTACGGGTTAGGATTAGGGGACGGGTGAGGGTCAGGCTTTGGGGAAGGGTTAGGGTTAGGGTTCGGGCTAGGGTTAGGGTTAGGGGACGGGGACGGTTTAGGGTCCAGGTGAGGGCACGACAACGCTTTAGGGGGAGCGTACATGTGAGGGCGCGGGTGAGTGTCAGCGTACGGGTTAGGATTAGGGGACGGGTGAGGGTCAGGCTTCGGGGAAGGGTTAGGGTTAGGGTTCGGGCTAGGATTAGGGTTAGGGGACGGGGACGGTTTAGGGTCCAGGTGAGGGCACGACAACGCTTTAGGGGGAGCGTACGTGTGAGGGCGCAGGTGAGTGTCAGCGTACGGGTTAGGATTAGGGGACGGGTGAGGGTCAGGCTTCGGGGAAGGGTTAGGGTTAGGGTTCAGGCTAGGGTTAGGGGACGGGGACGGGGACGGTTTAGGGTCCACGTGAGGGCACGACAACGCTTTAGGGGGAGCGTACGTGTGAGGGCGCCGGTGAGTGTCAGCGTACGGGTTAGGATTAGGGGACGGGTGAGGGTCAGGCTTCGGGGAAGGGTTAGGGTTAGGATTCGGGCTAGGGTTAGGGTTAGGGGACGGGGACGGTTTAGGGTCCAGGTGAGGGCACGACAACGCTTTAGGGGGACCGTACGTGTGAGGGTGCGGGTGAGTGTCAGCGTACGGGTTAGGATTAGGGGACGGGTGAGGGTCAGGCTTCGGGGAAGGGTTAGGGTTAGGGTTCGGGCTAGGGTTAGGCTTAGGGGACGGGGACGGTTTAGGGTCCAGGTGAGGGCACGACAACGCTTTAGGGGGAGCGTACGTGTGAGGGCGCGGGTGAGTGTCAGCGTACGGGTTAGGATTAGGGGACGGGTGAGGGTCAGGCTTCGGGGAAGTGTTAGGGTTAGGGTTCGGGCTAGGGTTAGGGTTAGGGGACGGGGACGGTTTAGGGTCCAGGTGAGGGCACGACAACACTTTAGGGGGAGCGTACGTGTGAGGGCGCGGGTGAGTTTCAGCGTACGGGTTAGGAGTAGGGGATTGGTGAGGGTCAGGCTTCGGGGAAGGGTTAGGGTTAGGGTTCGGGCTAGGGTTAGGGTTAGGGGACGGGGACGGTTTAGGGTCCAGGTGAGGGCACGACAACGCTTTAGGGGGAGCGTACGTGTGAGGGCGCGGGTGAGTGTCAGCGTAGGGGTTAGGATTAGGGGACGGGTGAGGGTCAGGCTTCGGGGAAGGGTTAGGGTTAGGGTTCGGGCTAGGGTTAGGGTTAGGGGACGGGGACGGTTTAGGGTCCAGGTGAGGGCACGACAACGCTTTAGGGGGAGCGTACGTGTGAGGGCGCGGGTGAGTGTCAGCGTACGGGTTAGGATTAGGGGACGGGTGAGGGTCCGGCTTCCGGGAAGGGTTAGGGTTAGGATTCGGGCTAGGGTTAGGGTTAGGGGACGGGGACGGTTTAGGGTCCAGGTGAGGGCACGACAACGCTTTAGGGGGACCGTACGTGTGAGGGCGTGGGTGAGTGTCAGCGTACGGGTTAGGATTAGGGGACGGGTGAGGGTCAGGCTTCGGGGAAGGGTTAGGGTTAGGGTTCGGGCTAGGGTTAGGCTTAGGGGACGGGGACGGTTTAGGGTCCAGGTGAGGGCACGACAACGCTTTAAGGGGAGCGTACGTGTGAGGGCACGGGTGAGTGTCAGCGTACGGGTTAGGATTAGGGGACGGGTGAGGGTCAGGGTTCGGGGAAGGGTTAGGGTTAGGGTTTGGGCTAGGGTTAGGCTTAGGGGACGGGGACGGTTTAGGGTCCAGGTGAGGGCACGACAACGCTTTAGGGGGAGCGTACGTGTGAGGGCGCGGGTGAGTGTCAGCGTACGGGTTAGGATTAGGGGACGGGTGAGCGTCAGGCTTCGGGGAAGGGTTAGGGTTAGGGTTCGGTGTAGGGTTAGGCTTAGGGGACGGGGACGGTTTAGGGTCCAGGTGAGGGCACGACAACGCTTTAGGGGGAGCGTACGTGTGAGGGCGCGGGTGAGTGTCAGCGTAGGGGTTAGGATTATGGGACGGGTGAGGGTCAGGCTTCGGGGAAGGGTTAGGGTTAGGGTTCGGGCTAGGGTTAGGGTTAGGGGACGGGGACGGTTTACGGTCCAGGTGAGGGCACGACAACGCTTTAGGGGGAGCGTACGTGTGAGGGCGTGGGTGAGTGTCAGCGTACGGGTTAGGATTAGGGGACGGGTGAGGGTCAGGCTTCGGGGAAGTGTTAGGGTTAGGGTTCGGGCTAGGGTTAGGCTTAGGGGACGGGGACGGTTTAGGGTCCAGGTGAGGGCACGACAACGCTTTACGGGCAGCGTACGTGTGAGGGCGTGGGTGAGTGTCAGCGTACGGGTTAGGATTAGGGGACGGGTGAGGTTCAGGCTTCGGGGAAGGGTTAGGGTTAGGGTTCGGGCTAGGGTTAGGGGACAGGGACGGTTTAGGGTCCAGGTGAGGGCACGACAACGCTTTAGGGGGAGCGTACGTGTGAGCGCGCGGGTGAGTGTCAGCGTACGGGTTAGGATTAGGGGACGGGTGAGGGTCAGGCTTCGGGGAAGGGTTAGGGTTAGGGTTCGGGCTAGGGCTAGGCTTAGGGGACGGGGACGGTTTAGGGTCCAGGTGAGGGCACGACAACGCTTTAGGGTGAGCGTACGTGTGAGGGCGCGGGTGAGTGTCAGCGTAGGGGTTAGGATTAGGGGACGGGTGAGGGTCAGGCTTCGGGGAAGGGTTAGGGTTAGGGTTCGGGCTAGGGTTAGGGTTAGGGGACGGGGACGGTTTAGGGTCCAGGTGAGGGCACGACAACGCTTTAGGGGGAGCGTACGTGTGAGGGCGCGGGTGAGTGTCAGCGTAGGGGTTAGGATTAGGGGACGGGTGAGGGTCAGGCTTCGGGGAAGGGTTAGGGTTAGGGTTCGGGCTAGGGTTAGGCTTAGGGGACGGGGACGGTTTAGGGTCCAGGTGAGGTCACGACAACGCTTTAGGGGGAGCGTACGTGTGAGGGCGTGGGTGAGTGTCAGCGTAGGGGTTAGGATTAGGGGACGGGTGAGGGTCAGGCTTCGGGGAAGGGTGAGGGTTAGGGTTCGGGCTAGGGTTAGGCTTAGGGGACGGGGATGGTTTAGGGTCCAGGTGAGGGCACGGCAACGCTTTAGGGGGAGCATACGTGTGAGGGCACGGGTGAGTGTCAGCGTAGGGGTTAGGATTAGGGGACGGGTGAGGGTCAGGCTTCGGGGAAGGGTTAGGGTTAGGGTTCGGGCTAGGGTTAGGGTTAGGGGACGGGGACGGTTTAGGGTCCAGGTGAGGGCATGACAACGCTTTAGGGGGAGCGTACGTGTGAGGGCGCGGGTGAGTGTCAGCGTAGGGGTTAGGATTAGGGGACGGGTGAGGGTAAGGCTTCGGGAAAGGGTTAGGGTTAGGGATCGGGGAGGTTTAGGATTAGGGGACAGGGACGGTTTAGGGTCCAGGTGAGGGTACGACAATGCTTTAGGGTGAGGGTACGTGTGAGGGCACGGGTTAGCTTAGCGTACGGGTAAGGATTAGGGGACGGGTGAGGGTCAGGCTTCGGGGAAGGGTTAGGGTTAGGGTTCGGGCTAGGGTTAGGGTTAGGGGACGGGGACGGTTTAGGGTCCAGGTGAGAGTACGACAACGCTTTAGGGGGAGTGTACGTGTGAGGGCGCGGGTGAGTGTCAGCGTACGGGTTAGGATTCGGGGACGGGTGAAGGTCAGGCTTCGGGGAAAGGTTAGGGTTAGGGTTCGGGCTAGGGTTAGGGTTAGGGGACGGGGACGGTTTAGGGTCCAGGTGAGGGTACGACAACGCTTTAGGGGGAGCGTACGTGTGAGGGCGCGGGTGAGTGTCAGCGTACGGGTTAGGATTAGGGAACGGTTGAGGGTCAGGCTTCGGGGAAGGGTTAGGGTTAGGGTTCGGGCTAGGGTTAGGGTTAGGGGACGGGGACGGTTTAGGGTCCAGCTGAGGGTACGACAACGCTTTAGGGGGAGCGTACGTGTGAGGGCGCGGGTGAGTGTCAGCGTACGGGTTAGGATTAGGGGACGGGTGAGGTTCAGGCTTCGGGGAAGGGTTAGTGTTAGGGTTCGGGCTAGGGTTAGGGTTAGGGGACGGGGACGGTTTAGGGTCCAGGTGAGGGCACGACAACGCTTTAGGGGGAGCGTACGTGTGAGGGCGCGGGTGAGTGTCAGCGTAGGGGTTAGGATTAGGGGACGGGTGAGGGTCAGGCTTCGGGGAAGTGTTAGGGTTAGGGCTCGGGCTAGGGTTAGGGTTAGGGGACGGGGACGGTTTAGGGTCCAGGTGAGGGCACGACAACGCTTTAGGGGGAGCGTGCGTGTGAGGGCGCGGGTGAGTGTCAGCGTACGGGTTAGGATTAGGGGACGGGTGAGGGTCAGGCTTCGGGGAAGGATTAGTGTTAGGGTTCGGGCTAGGGTTAGGGTTAGGGGACGGGGACGGTTTAGGGTCCAGGTGAGGGCACGACAACGCTTTAGGGGGAGCGTACGTGTGAGGGCGCGGGTGAGTGTCAGCGTACGGGTTAGGATTAGGGGACGGGTGAGGGTCAGGCTTCGGGGAAGGGTTAGGGTTAGGGTTCGGGCTAGGGTTAGGGTTAGGGGACGGGGACGGTTTAGGGTCCAGGTGAGGGCACGACAACGCTTTAGGGGGAGCGTACGTGTGAGGGCGCGGGTGAGTGTCAGCGTACAGGTTAGGATTAGGGGACGGGTGAGGGTCAGGCTTCGGGAAAGGGTTAGGGTTAGGGTTCGGGCTAGGGTTAGGGGACGGGGACGGTTTAGGGTCCAGGTGAGGGCACGACAACGCTTTAGGGGGAGCGTACGTGTGAGGGCGCGGGTGAGTGTCAGCATACGGGTTAGGATTAGGGGACGGGTGAGGGTCAGGCTTCGGGGAAGGGTTAGGGTTAGGGTTCGGGCTAGGGTTAGGGTTAGGGGACGGGGACGGTTTAGGGTCCAGGTGAGGGCACGACAACGCTTTAGGGGGAGCGTACGTGTGAGGGCGCGGGTGAGTGTCAGCGTACGGGTTAGGATTAGGGGACGGGTGAGGGTCAGGCTGCGGGGAAGGTTTAGGGTTAGGGTTCGGGCTAGGGTTAGGGTTAGGGGACGGGGACGGTTTAGGGTCCATGTGAGGGCACCACAACGCTTTAGGGGGAGCGTACGTGTGAGGGCGCGGGTTAGTGTCAGCGAACGGGTTAGGATTAGGGGACGGGTGAGGGTCAGGCTTCGGGGAAGGGTTAGGGTTAGGGTTCGGGCTAGGGTTAGGCTTAGGGGACGGGGACGGTTTAGGGTCCAGGTGAGGGCACGACAACGCTTTAGGGGGAGCGTACTGTGAGGGCGCGGGTGAGTGTCAGCGTACGGGTTAGGATTAGGGTACGAGTGAGGGTCAGGCTTCGGGGAAGGGTTAGGGTTACGGTTCGGGCTAGGGTTAGGCTTAGGGGACGGGGACGGTTTAGGGTCCAGGTGAGGGCACGACAGCACTTTAGGGGGAGCGCACGTGTGAGGGCGCGGGTGAGTGTCAGCGTACGGGTTAGGATTAGGGGACGGGTGAGGGTCAGGTTTCGGGGAAGGGTTAGGGTTAGGGTTCGGGCTAGGGTTAGGCTTAGGGGACGGGGACGGTTTAGGGTCCAGGTGAGGGCACGACAACGCTTTAGGGGGAGCGCACGTGTGAGGGCGCAGGTGAGTGTCAGCGTAGGGGTTAGGATTAGGGGACGGGTGAGGGTCAGGCTTCGGGGAAGGGTTAGGGTTAGGGTTCGGGCTAGGGTTAGGGTTAGGGGACGGGGACGGTTTAGGGTCCAGGTGAGGGCACGACAACGCTTTAGGGGGAGCGTACGTGTGAGGGCGCGGGTGAGTGTCAGCGTACGGGTTAGGATTAGGTGACGGGTGAGGGTCAGGCTTCGGGGAAGGTTTAGGGTTAGGGTTCGGGCTAGGGTTAGGGTTAGGGGACGGGGACGGTTTAGGGTCCAGGTGAGGGCACCACAACGCTTTAGGGGGAGCGTACGTGTGAGGGCGCGGGTTAGTGTCAGCGAACGGGTTAGGATTAGGGGACGGGTGAGGGTCAGGCTTCGGGGAAGGGTTAGGGTTAGGGTTCGGGCTAGGGTTAGGCTTAGGGGACGGGGAGGGTTTAGGGTCCAGGTGAGGGCACGACAACGCTTTAGGGGGAGCGTACGTGTGAGGGCGCGGGTGAGTGTCAGCGTACGGGTTAGGATTAGGGGACGGGTGAGGGTCAGGCTTCGGGGAAGGGTTAGGGTTACGGTTCGGGCTAGGGTTAGGGTTAGGGGACGGGGACGGTTTAGGGTCCAGGTGAGGGCACGACAGCACTTTAGGGGGAGCGCACGTGTGAGGGCGCGGGTGAGTGTCAGCGTACGGGTTAGGATTAGGGGACGGGTGAGGGTCAGGTTTCGGGGAAGGGTTAGGGTTAGGGTTCGGGCTAGGGTTAGGCTTAGGGGACGGGGACGGTTTAGGGTCCAGGTGAGGGCACGACAACGCTTTAGGGGGAGCGCACGTGTGAGGGCGTAGGTGAGTGTCAGCGTAGGGGTTAGGATTAGGGGACGGGTGAGGGTCAGGCTTCGGGGAAGGGTTAGGGTTAGGGTTCGGGCTAGGGTTAGGGTTAGGGGACGGTGACGGTTTAGGGTCCAGGTGAGGATACGACAACGGTTTAGGGTGAGGGTACGTGTGAGGGTATGGGTTAGTGTTAGTGTACGGGTTAGGATTAGGGGACGGGTGAGGGCAAGGCTTCGGGGAAGGGTTAGGGTTAGGGATAGGGCTAGAGTTAGGGTTAGGGTTAGGGGACGGTTTAGGGTTCAGGTGAGTGTACGACAACGCTTTAGGGTGAGCGTACGTGTGAGGGCACGGGTTAGTGTAAGCGTACGGGTTAAGACTAGGGGACGGGTGAGGGTAAGGCTTCGGGGAAGGGTTAGGGTTAGGGTTCAGGCTAGGGTTAGGGTTAGGGGACGGGGACGGTTTAGGGTCCAGTTGAGGGTACGACAACGCTTTAGGGTGAGTGTATGTGTGAGGGCACGGGTTAGTTTTAGCGTACGGGTTAGGTTTGAGGACAGGTGAGGGTCAGGCTTCGGGGAAGGATTAGGGTTAGGGTTCGTGCTAGGGTTAGGGTTAGGGGACGGGGACGGGGACGGTTTAGGGTCCAGGTGAGGGTACGACAACGCTTTAGGGGGAGCGTACGTGTGAGGGCGCGGGTGAGTGTCAGCGTACGGGTTAGGATTAAGGGACGGGTGAGGTACAGGCTTCGGGGAAGGGTTAGGGTTAGGGTTCGGGCTAGGGTTAGGGGACGGGGACGGTTTAGGGTCCAGGTGAGGGCACGACAACGCTTTAGGGGGAGCGTACGTGTGAGCGCGCGGGTGAGTGTCAGCGTACGGGTTAGGATTAGGGGACGGGTGAGGGTCAGGCTTCGGGGAAGGGTTAGGGTTAGGGTTCGGGCTAGGGCTAGGCTTAGGGGACGGGGACGGTTTAGGGTCCAGGTGAGGGCACGAGAACGCTTTAGGGGGAGCGTACGTGTGAGGGCGCGGGTGAGTGTCAGCGTAGGGGTTAGGATTAGGGGACGGGTGAGGGTCAGGCTTCGGGGAAGGGTGAGGGTTAGGGTTCGGGCTAGGGTTAGGCTTAGGGGACGGGGATGGTTTAGGGTGCAGGTGAGGGCACGACAACGCTTTAGGGGGAGCATACGTGTGAGGGCACGGGTGAGTGTCAGCGTAGGGGTTAGGATTAGGGGACGGGTGAGGGTCAGGCTTCGGGGAAGGGTTAGGGTTAGGGTTCGGGCTAGGGTTAGGGTTAGGGGACGGGGACGGTTTAGGGTCCAGGTGAGGGCATGACAACGCTTTAGGGGGAGCGTACGTGTGAGGGCGCGGGTGAGTGTCAGCGTAGGGGTTAGGATTAGGGGACGGGTGAGTGTAAGGCTTCGGGAAAGGGTTAGGGTTAGGGATCGGGGAGGTTTAGGATTAGGGGACAGGGACGGTTTAGGGTCCAGGTGAGGGTACGACAATGCTTTAGGGTGAGGGTACGTGTGAGGGCACGGGTTAGCTTAGCGTACGGGTAAGGATTAGGGGACGGGTGAGGGTCAGGCTTCGGGGAAGTGTTAGGGTTAGGGTTCGGGCTAGGGTTAGGGTTAGGGGACGGGGACGGTTTAGGGTCGAGGTGAGAGTACGACAACGCTTTAGGGGGAGTGTACGTGTGAGGGCGCGGGTGAGTGTCAGCGTACGGGTTAGGATTCGGGGACGGGTGAAGGTCAGGCTTCGGGGAAGGGTTAGGGTTAGGGTTCGGGCTAGGGTTAGGGTTAGGGGATGGGGACGGTTTAGGGTCCAGGTGAGGGTACGACAACGCTTTAGGGGGAGCGTACGTGTGAGGGCGCGGTTGAGTGTCAGCGTACGGGTTAGGATTAGGGAACGGTTGAGGGTCAGGCTTCGGGGAAGGGTTAGGGTTAGGGTTCGGGCTAGGGTTAGGGTTAGGGGACGGGGACGGTTTAGGGTCCAGCTGAGGGTACGACAACGCTTTAGGGGGAGCGTACGTGTGAGGGCGCGGGTGAGTGTCAGCCTACGGGTTAGGATTAGGGGACGGGTGAGGTTCAGGCTTCGGGGAAGGGTTAGTGTTAGGGTTCGGGCTAGGGTTAGGGTTAGGGGACGGGGACGGTTTAGGGTCCAGGTGAGGGCACGACAACGCTTTAGGGGGAGCGTACGTGTGAGGGCGCGGGTGAGTGTCAGCGTAGGGGTTAGGATTAGGGGACGGGTGAGGGTCAGGCTTCGGGGAAGTGTTAGGGTTAGGGCTCGGGCTAGGGTTAGGGTTAGGGGACGGGGACGGTTTAGGGTCCAGGTGAGGGCACGACAACGCTTTAGGGGGAGCGTGCGTGTGAGGGCGCGGGTGAGTGTCAGCGTACGGGTTAGGATTAGGGGACGGGTGAGGGTCAGGCTTCGGGGAAGGATTAGTGTTAGGGTTCGGGCTAGGGTTAGGGTTAGGGGACGGGGACGGTTTAGGGTCCAGGTGAGGGCACGACAACGCTTTAGGGGGAGCGTACGTGTGAGGGCGCGGGTGAGTGTCAGCGTACGGGTTAGGATTAGGGGACGGGTGAGGGTCAGGCTTCGGGGAAGGGTTAGGTTTAGGGTTCGGGCTAGGGTTAGGGTTAGGGGACGGGGACGGTTTAGGGTCCAGGTGAGGGCACGACAACGCTTTAGGGGGAGCGTACGTGTGAGGGCGCGGGTGAGTGTCAGCGTACAGGTTAGGATTAGGGGACGGGTGAGGGTCAGGCTTCGGGGAAGGGTTATGGTTAGGGATCGGGCTAGGGTTAGGGGACGGGGACGGTTTAGGGTCCAGGTGAGGGCACGACAACGCTTTAGGAGGAGCGTACGTGTGAGGGCGCGGGTGAGTGTCAGCATACGGGTTAGGATTAGGGGACGGGTGAGGGTCAGGCTTCGGGGAAGGGTTAGGGTTAGGGTTCGGGCTAGGGTTAGGGTTAGGGGACGGGGACGGTTTAGGGTCCAGGTGAGGGCACGACAACGCTTTAGGGGGAGCGTACGTGTGAGGGCGCGGGTGAGTGTCAGCGTACGGGTTAGGATTAGGGGACGGGTGAGGGTCAGGCTTCGGGGAAGGTTTAGGGTTAGGGTTCGGGCTAGGGTTAGGGTTAGGGGACGGGGACGGTTTAGGGTCCAGGTGAGGGCACCACAACGCTTTAGGGGGAGCGTACGTGTGAGGGCGCGGGTTAGTGTCAGCGAACGGGTTAGGATTAGGGGACGGGTGAGGGTCAGGCTTCGGGGAAGGGTTAGGGTTAGGGTTCGGGCTAGGGTTAGGCTTAGGGGATGGGGACGGTTTAGGGTCCAGGTGAGGGCACGACAACGCTTTAGGGGGAGCGTACGTGTGAGGGCACGGGTGAGTGTCAGCGTACGGGTTAGGATTAGGGGACGGGTGAGGGTCAGGCTTCGGGGAAGGGTTAGGGTTAGGGTTCGGGCTAGGGTTAGGCTTAGGGGACGGGGACGGTTTAGGGTCCAGGTGAGGGCACGACAACGCTTTAGGGGGAGCGTACGTGTGAGGGCGCGGGTGAGTGTCAGCGTACGGGTTAGGATTAGGGGACGGGTGAGGGTCAGGCTTCGGGGAAGGGTTAGGGTTACGGTTCGGCCTAGGGTTAGGCTTAGGGGACGGGGACGGTTTAGGGTCCAGGTGAGGGCACGACAACGCTTTAGGGGGAGCGTACGTGTGAGGGCGAGGGTGAGTGTCAGCGTACGGGTTAGGATTAGGGGACGGGTGAGCGTCAGGCTTCGGGAAAGGGTTAGGGTTAGGGTTCGCGCTAGGGTTAGGGTTAGGGGACGGGGAGGGTTTAGGGTCCAGGTGAGGGCATGACAACATTTTACGGGGAGCGTACGTGTGAGGGCGCGGGTGAGTGTCTGCGTACGGGTTAGGATTAGGGGACGGGTGAGGGTCAGGCTTCGCGGAAGGGTTAGGGTTAGGGTTCGGGCTAGGGTTAGGCTTAGGGGACGGGTACGGTTTAGGGTCCAGGTGAGGGCACGACAACGCTTTACGGGGAGCGTACGTGTGAGGGCGCGGGTGAGTGTCAGCGTACGGGTTAGGATTAGGGGACGGGTGAGGATCAGGCTTCGGGGAAGGGTTAGGGTTAGGGTTCGGGCTAGGGTTAGGCTTAGGGGACGGGGACGGTTTAGGGTCCAGGTGAGGGCACGACAATGCTTTAGGGGGAGTGTACGTGTGAGGGCGCGGGTGAGTGTCAGCGTACGGGTTAGGATTAGGGGACGGGTGAGGGTCAGGCTTCGGGGAATGGTTAGGGTTAGGGTTCGGGCTAGGGTTAGGCTTAGGGGACGGGGACGGTTTAGGGTCCAGGTGAGGGCACGACAACACTTTAGGGGGAGCGCACGTGTGAGGGCGTGGGTGAGTGTCAGCATACGGGTTAGGGTTAGGGGACGGGTGAGGGTCAGGCTTCGGGAAAGGGTTAGGGTTAGGGTTCGGGCTAGGGTTAGGCTTAGGGGACGGGGACGGTTTAGGGTCCAGGTGAGGGCACGACAACGCTTTAGGGGGAGCGCACGTGTGAGGGCGCGGGTGAGTGTCAGCGTACGGGTTAGGATTAGGGGACGGGTGAGGGTCAGGCTTCGGGGAAGGGTTAGGGTTAGGGTTCGGGCTAGGGTTAGGCTTAGGGGACGGGGACGGTTTAGGGTCCAGGTGAGGGCACCACAACGCTTTAGGGGGAGCATACGTGTGAGGGCGCGGGTGAGTGTCAGCGTTCGGGTTAGGATTAGGGGACGGGTGAGGGTCAGGTTTCGGGGAAGTGTTAGGGTTAGGGTTCGGGCTAGGGTTAGGCTTAGGGGACGGGGACGGTTTAGGGTCCAGGTGAGGGCATGACAACGCTTTAGGGGGAGCGTACGTGTGAGGGCGCGGGTGAGTGTCAGCGTACGGGTTAGGATTAGGGGATGGGTGAGGGTCAGGCTTCGGGGAAGGTTTAGGGTTAGGGTTCGGGCTAGGGTTAGGCTTAGGGGACGGGGACGGTTTAGGGTCCAGGTGAGGGCACGACAACGCTTTAGGGGGAGCGTACTTGTGAGGGCGTGGGTGAGTGTCAGCGTACGGGTTAGGATTAGGGGACGGGTGAGGGTCAGGCTTCGGGGAAGGGTTAGGGTTAGGGTTCGGGCTAGGGTTAGGCTTAGGGGCCGGGGACGGTTTAGGGTCCAGGTGAGGGCACGACAACGCTTTAGGGGGAGCGTACGTGTGAGGGCGCGGGTGAGTGTCAGCGTATGGGTTAGGATTAGGGGACGGGTGAGGGCCAGGCTTCGGGGAAGGGTTAGGGTTAGGGTTCGGGCTAGGGTTAGGCTTAGGGGACGGGGACGGTTTAGGGTCCAGGTGAGGGCACGACAACGCTTTGGGGGAGCGTACGTGTGAAGGCGCGGGTGAGTGTCAGCGTACGGGTTAGGATTAGGGGACGGGTGAGGGTCAGGCTTCGGGGAAGGGTTAGGGTTAGGGTTCGGGCTAGGGTTAGGCTTAGGGGACGGGGACGGTTTAGGGTCCAGGTGAGGGCACGACAACGCTTTAGGGGGAGCGTACGTGTGAGGGCGCGGGTGAGTGTCAGCGTACGGTTTAGGATTAGGGGACGGGTGAGGGTCAGGCTTCGGGGAAGGGTTAGGGTTAGGGTTCGGGCTAGGGTTAGGCTTAGGGGACGGGGACAGTTTAGGGTCCAGGTGAGGGCACGACAACGCTTTAGGGGGAGCGTACGTGTGAGGGCGCGGGTGAGTGTCAGCGTACGGGTTAGGATTAGGGGACGGGTGAGGGTCAGGCTTCGGGGAAGGGTTAGGGTTAGGGTTCGGGCTAGGGTTAGGCTTACGGGACGGGGACGGTTTAGGGTCCAGGTGAGGGCACCACAACGCTTTAGGGGGAGCGTACGAGTGAGGGCGCGGGTGAGTGTCAGCGTACGGGTTAGGATTAGGGGACGGGTGAGGGTCAGGCTTCGGGGAAGGGTTAGGGTTAGGGTTCGGGCTAGGGTTAGGGTTAGGGGACGGGGACGGTTTAGGGTCCAGGTGAGGGCACGACAACGCTTTAGGGGGAGCGTACGTGTGAGGGCGAAGGTGAGTGTCAGCGTACGGGTTAGGATTAGGGGACGGGTGAGGGTCAGGCTTCGGGGAAGGGTTAGGGTTACGGTTCGGGCTAGGGTTAGGCTTAGGGGACGGGGACGGTTTAGGGTCCAGGTGAGGGCACGACAACGCTTTAGGGGGAGCGTACGTGTGAGGGCGAGGGTGAGTGTCAGCGTACGGGTTAGGATTAGGGGACGGGTGAGCGTCAGGCTTCGGGGAAGGGTTAGGGTTAGGGTTCGCGCTAGGGTTAGGGTTAGGGGACGGGTGAGGGTCAGGCTTCGGGGAAGGGTTAGGGTTAGGGTTCGGGCTAGGGTTAGGCTTAGGGGATGGGGACGTTTTAGGGTCCAGGTGAGGGCACGACAACGCTTTAGGGGGAGCGTACGTGTGAGGGCACGGGTGAGTGTCAGCGTACGGGTTAGGATTAGGGGACGGGTGAGGGTCAGGCTTCGGGGAAGGGTTAGGGTTAGGGTTCGGGCTAGGGTTAGGCTTAGGGGACGGGGACGGTTTAGGGTCCAGGTGAGGGCACGACAACGCTTTAGGGGGAGCGTACGTGTGAGGGCGCGGGTGAGTGTCAGCGTACGGGTTAGGATTAGGGGACGGGTGAGGGTCAGGCTTCGGGGAAGGGTTAGGGTTACGGTTCGGGCTAGGGTTAGGCTTAGGGGACGGGGACGGTTTAGGGTCCAGGTGAGGGCACGACAACGCTTTAGGGGGAGCGTACGTGTGAGGGCGAGGGTGAGTGTCAGCGTACGGGTTAGGATTAGGGGACGGGTGAGCGTCAGGCTTCGGGAAAGGGTTAGGGTTAGGGTTCGCGCTAGGGTTAGGGTTAGGGGACGGGGAGGGTTTAGGGTCCAGGTGAGGGCATGACAACATTTTACGGGGAGCGTACGTGTGAGGGCGCGGGTGAGTGTCTGCGTACGGGTTAGGATTAGGGGACGGGTGAGGGTCAGGCTTCGGGGAAGGGTTAGGGTTAGGGTTCGGGCTAGGGTTAGGCTTAGGGGACGGGTACGGTTTAGGGTCCAGGTGAGGGCACGACAACGCTTTACGGGGAGCGTACGTGTGAGGGCGCGGGTGAGTGTCAGCGTACGGGTTAGGATTAGGGGACGGGTGAGGATCAGGCTTCGGGGAACGGTTAGGGTTAGGGTTCGGGCTAGGGTTAGGCTTAGGGGACGGGGACGGTTTAGGGTCCAGGTGAGGGCACGACAATGCTTTAGGGGGAGTGTACGTGTGAGGGCGCGGGTGAGTGTCAGCGTACGGGTTAGGATTAGGGGACGGGTGAGGGTCAGGCTTCGGGGAATGGTTAGGGTTAGGGTTCGGGCTAGGGTTAGGCTTAGGGGACGGGGACGGTTTAGGGTCCAGGTGAGGGCACGACAACACTTTAGGGGGAGCGCACGTGTGAGGGCGTGGGTGAGTGTCAGCATACGGGTTAGGGTTAGGGGACGGGTGAGGGTCAGGCTTCGGGAAAGGGTTAGGGTTAGGGTTCGGGCTAGGGTTAGGCTTAGGGGACGGGGACGGTTTAGGGTCCAGGTGAGGGCACGACAACGCTTTAGGGGGAGCGCACGTGTGAGGGCGCGGGTGAGTGTCAGCGTACGGGTTAGGATTAGGGGACGGGTGAGGGTCAGGCTTCGGGGAAGGGTTAGGGTTAGGGTTCGGGCTAGGGTTAGGCTTAGGGGACGGGGACGGTTTAGGGTCCAGGTGAGGGCACCACAACGCTTTAGGGGGAGCATACGTGTGAGGGCGCGGGTGAGTGTCAGCGTTCGGGTTAGGATTAGGGGACGGGTGAGGGTCAGGTTTCGGGGAAGTGTTAGGGTTAGGGTTCGGGCTAGGGTTAGGCTTAGGGGACGGGGACGGTTTAGGGTCCAGGTGAGGGCATGACAACGCTTTAGGGGGAGCGTACGTGTGAGGGCGCGGGTGAGTGTCAGCGTACGGGTTAGGATTAGGGGATGGGTGAGGGTCAGGCTTCGGGGAAGGGTTAGGGTTAGGGTTCGGGCTAGGGTTAGGCTTAGGGGACGGGGACGGTTTAGGGTCCAGGTGAGGGCACGACAACGCTTTAGGGGGAGCGTACTTGTGAGGGCGTGGGTGAGTGTCAGCGTACGGGTTAGGATTAGGGGACGGGTGAGGGTCAGGCTTCGGGGAAGGGTTCGGGTTAGGGTTCGGGCTAGGGTTAGGCTTAGGGGCCGGGGACGGTTTAGGGTCCAGGTGAGGGCACGACAACGCTTTAGGGGGAGCGTACGTGTGAGGGCGCGGGTGAGTGTCAGCGTATGGGTTAGGATTAGGGGACGGGTGAGGGCCAGGCTTCGGGGAAGGGTTAGGGTTAGGGTTCGGGCTAGGGTTAGGCTTAGGGGACGGGGACGGTTTAGGGTCCAGGTGAGGGCACGACAACGCTTTGGGGGAGCGTACGTGTGAAGGCGCGGGTGAGTGTCAGCGTACGGGTTAGGATTAGGGGACGGGTGAGGGTCAGGCTTCGGGGAAGGGTTAGGGTTAGGGTTCGGGCTAGGGTTAGGCTTAGGGGACGGGGACGGTTTAGGGTCCAGGTGAGGGCACGACAACGCTTTAGGGGGAGCGTACGTGTGAGGGCGCGGGTGAGTGTCAGCGTACGGTTTAGGATTAGGGGACGGGTGAGGGTCAGGCTTCGGGGAAGGGTTAGGGTTAGGGTTCGGGCTAGGGTTAGGCTTAGGGGACGGGGACAGTTTAGGGTCCAGGTGAGGGCACGACAACGCTTTAGGGGGAGCGTACGTGTGAGGGCGCGGGTGAGTGTCAGCGTACGGGTTAGGATTAGGGGACGGGTGAGGGTCAGGCTTCGGGGAAGGGTTAGGGTTAGGGTTCGGGCTAGGGTTAGGCTTAGGGGACGGGGACGGTTTAGGGTCCAGGTGAGGGCACGACAACGCTTTAGGGGTAGCGTACGTGTGAGGGCGCGGGTGAGTGTCAGCGTAGGGGTTAGGATTAGGGGACGGGTGAGGGTGAGGCTTCGGGGAAGGGTTAGGGTTAGGGTTCGGGCTAGGGTTAGGCTTAGGGGACGGGGACGGTTTAGGGTCCAGGTGAGGGCACGACAACGCTTTAGGGGGAGCGTACGTGTGAGGGCGCGGGTGAGTGTCAGCGTACGGGTTAGGATTAGGGGACGGGTGAGGGTCAGGCTTCGGGGAAGGGTTAGGGTTAGGGTTCGGGCTAGGGTTAGGCTTAGGGGCCGGGGACGGTTTAGGGTCCAGGTGAGGGCACGACAACGCTTTAGGGGGAGCGTACGAGTGAGGGCGCGGGTGAGTGTCAGCGTACGGGTTAGGATTAGGGGACGGGTGAGGGTCTGGCTTCGGGGAAGGGTTAGGGTTAGGGTTCGGGCTAGGGTTAGGCTTAGGGGACGGGGACGGTTTAGGGTCCAGGTGAGGGCACGACAACGCTTTAGGGGGAGCGTACGTGTGAGGGCGCGGGTGAGTGTCAGCGTACGGGTTAGGATTAGGGGACGGGTGAGGGTCAGGCTTCGGGGAAGGGTTAGGGTTAGGGTTCGGGCTAGGGTTAGGCTTACGGGACGGGGACGGTTTAGGGTCCAGGTGAGGGCACCACAACGCTTTAGGGGGAGCGTACGAGTGAGGGCGCGGGTGAGTGTCAGCGTACGGGTTAGGATTAGGGGACGGGTGAGGGTCAGGCTTCGGGGAAGGGTTAGGGTTAGGGTTCGGGCTAGGGTTAGGGTTAGGGGACGGGGACGGTTTAGGGTCCAGGTGAGGGCACGACAACGCTTTAGGGGGAGCGTACGTGTGAGGGCGAAGGTGAGTGTCAGCGTACGGGTTAGGATTAGGGGACGGGTGAGGGTCAGGCTTCGGGGAAGGGTTAGGGTTACGGTTCGGGCTAGGGTTAGGCTTAGGGGACGGGGACGGTTTAGGGTCCAGGTGAGGGCACGACAACGCTTTAGGGGGAGCGTACGTGTGAGGGCGAGGGTGAGTGTCAGCGTACGGGTTAGGATTAGGGGACGGGTGAGCGTCAGGCTTCGGGGAAGGGTTAGGGTTAGGGTTCGCGCTAGGGTTAGGGTTAGGGGACGGGGACGGTTTAGGGTCCAGGTGAGGGCACGACAACGTTTTACGGGGAGCGTACGTGTGAGGGCGCGGGTGAGTGTCTGCGTACGGGTTAGGTTTAGGGGACGGGTGAGGGTCAGGCTTCGGGGAAGGGTTAGGGTTAGGGTTCGGGCTAGGGTTAGGCTTAGGGGATGGGTACGGTTTAGGGTCCAGGTGAGGGCACGACAACGCTTTACGGGGAGCGTACGTGTGAGGGCGCGGGTGAGTGTCAGCGTACGGGTTAGGATTAGGGGACGGGTGAGGATCAGGCTTCGGGGAAGGGTTAGGGTTAGGGTTCGGGCTAGGGTTAGGCTTAGGGGACGGGGACGGTTTAGGGTCCAGGTGAGGGCACGACAACGCTTTAGGGGGAGTGTACGTGTGAGGGCGCGGGTGAGTGTCTGCGTACGGGTTAGGTTTAGGGTACGGGTGAGGGTCAGGCTTCGGGGAAGGGTTAGGGTTAGGGTTCGGGCTATGGTTAGGCTTAGGGGATGGGTACGGTTTAGGGTCCAGGTGAGGGCACGACAACGCTTTACGGGGAGCGTACGTGTGAGGGCGCGGGTGAGTGTCAGCGTACGGGTTAGGATTAGGGGACGGGTGAGGATCAGGCTTCGGGGAAGGGTTCGGGTTAGGGTTCGGGCTAGGGTTAGGCTTAGGGGCCGGGGACGGTTTAGGGTCCAGGTGAGGGCACGACAACGCTTTAGGGGGAGCGTACGTGTGAGGGCGCGGGTGAGTGTCAGCGTACGGGTTAGGATTAGGGGACGGGTGAGGGCCAGGCTTCGGGGAAGTGTTAGAGTTAGGGTTCGGGCTAGGGTTAGGCTTAGGGGACGGGGACGGTTTACGGTCCAGGTGAGGGCACGACAACGCTTTGGGGGAGCGTACGTGTGAAGGCGCGGGTGAGTGTCAGCGTACGGGTTAGGATTAGGGGACGGGTGAGGGTCAGGCTTCGGGGAAGGATTAGGGTTAGGGTTCGGGCTAGGGTTAGGCTTAGGGGACGGGGACGGTTTAGGGTCCAGGTGAGGGCACGACAACGCTTTAGGGGGAGCGTAGGTGTGAGGGCGCGGGTGAGTGTCAGCGTACGGGTTAGGATTAGGGGACGGGTGAGGGTCAGGCTTCGGGGAAGGGTTAGGGTTAGGGTTCGGGCTAGGGTTAGGCTTAGGGGACGGGGACGGTTTAGGGTCCAGGTGAGGGCACCACAACGCTTTAGGGGGAGCGTACGAGTGAGGGCGCGGGTGAGTGTCAGCGTACGGGTTAGGATTAGGGGACGGGTGAGGGTCAGGCTTCGGGGAAGGTTTAGGGTTAGGGTTCGGGCTAGGTTTAGGCTTAGGGGACGGGGACGGTTTAGGGTCCAGGTGAGGGCACGACAACGCTTTAGGGGGAGCGTACGTGTGAGGGCGCGGGTGAGTGTCAGCGTTCGGTTTAGGATTAGGGGACGGGTGAGGGTCAGGCTTCGGGGAAGGGTTAGGGTTAGCGTTCGGGCTAGGGTTAGGCTTAGGGGACGGGGACAGTTTAGGGTCCAGGTGAGGGCACGACAACGCTTTAGGGGGAGCGTACGTGTGAGGGCGCGGGTGAGTGTCAGCGTACGGGTTAGGATTAGGGGACGGGTGAGGGTCAGGCTTCGGGGAAGGGTTAGGGTTAGGGTTCGGGCTAGGGTTAGGCTTAGGGGACGGGGACGGTTTAGGGTCCAGATGAGGGCACGACAACGCTTTAGGGGTAGCGTACGTGTGAGGGCGCGGGTGAGTGTCAGCGTAGGGGTTAGGATTAGGGGACGGGTGAGGGTGAGGCTTCGGGGAAGGGTTAGGGTTAGGGTTCGGGCTAGGGTTAGGCTTAGGGGACGGGGACGGTTTAGGGTCCAGGTGAGGGCACGATGACGCTTTAGGGGGAGCGTACGTGTTAGGGCGCGGGTGAGTGTCAGCGTACGGGTTAGGATTAGGGGACGGGTGAGGGTCAGGCTTCGGGGAAGGGTTAGGGTTAGGGTTCGGGCTAGGGTTAGGCTTAGGGGCCGGGGACGGTTTAGGGTCCAGGTGAGGGCACGACAACGCTTTAGGGGGAGCGTACGAGTGAGGGCGCGGGTGAGTGTCAGCGTACGGGTTAGGATTAGGGGACGGGTGAGGGTCTGGCTTCGGGGAAGGGTTAGGGTTAGGGTTCGGGCTAGGGTTAGGCTTAGGGGACGGGGACGGTTTAGGGTCCAGGTGAGGGCATGACAACGCTTTAGGGGGAGCGTACGTGTGAGGGCGCGGGTGAGTGTCAGCGTACGGGTTAGGATTAGGGGACGGGTGAAGGTCAGGCTTCGGGGAAGGGTTAGGGTTAGGGTTCGGGCTAGGGTTAGGCTTACGGGACGGGGACGGTTTAGGGTCCAGGTGAGGGCACGACAACTCTTTAGGGGGAGCGTACGTGTGAGGGCGCGGGTGAGTGTCAGCGTACGGGTTAGGATTGGGGACGGGTGAGGGTCAGGCTTCGGGGAAGGGTTAGGGTTAGGGTTCGGGCTAGGGTTAGGCTTAGGGGACGGGGACGGTTTAGGGTCCAGGTGAGGGCACCACAACGCTTTTGGGGGAGCGTACGTGTGAAAGCGCGGGTGAGTGTCAGCGTACGGGTTAGGATTAGGGGACGGGTGAGGGTCAGGCTTCTGGGAAGGGTTAGGGTTAGTGTTCGGGCTAGGGTTAGGCTTAGGGGACGGGGACGGTGTAGGGTCCAGGTGAGGGCACGACAACGCTTTAGGGGGAGCGTACCTGTGAGGGCGCGGGTGAGTGTCAGCGTACGGGTTAGGATTAGGGGACGGGTGAGGGTCAGGTTTCGGGGAAGGGTTAGGGTTAGGGTTCGGGCTAGGGTTAGGCTTAGGGGACGGGGACGGTTTAGGGTCCAGGTGAGGGCACCACAACGCTTTAGGGGGAGCGTACGTGTGAGGGCGCGGGTGAGTGTCAGCGTACGGGTTAGGATTAGGGGACGGGTGAGGGTCAGGTTTCGGGGAAGGGTTAGGGTTAGGGTTCGGGCTAGGGTTAGGCTTAGGGGACGGGGACGGTTTAGGGTCCAGGTGAGGGCACAACAACGCTTTAGGGGGAGCGTACGTGTGAGGGCGCTGGTGAGTGTCAGCGTACGGGTTAGGATTAGGGGACGGGTGAGGGTCAGGCTTCACGGAAGGGTTAGGGTTAGGGTTCGGGCTAGGGTTAGGCTTAGGGGACGGGGATGGTTTAGGGTCCAGGTGAGGGCACGACAACGCTTTAGGGGGAGCGTACGAGTTAGGGCGCGGGTGAGTGTCAGCGTACGGGTTAGGATTAGGGGACGGGTGAGGGTCAGGCTTCGGGGAAGGGTTAGGGTTAGGGTTCGGGCTAGGGTTAGGCTTAGGGGACGGGGACGGTTTAGGGTCCAGGTGAGGGCACGACAACGCATTAGGGGGAGCGTACGTGTGAGGGCGCGTGTGAGTGTCAGCGTACGGGTTAGGATTAGGGGATGGGTGAGGGTCAGGCTTCGGGGAAGGGTTAGGGTTAGGGTTCGGGCTAGGGTTAGGCTTAGGGGACGGGGACGGTTTAGGGTCCAGGTGAGGGCACGACAACGCTTTAGGGGGAGCGTACGTGTGAGGGCGCGGGTGAGTGTCAGCGTACGGGTTAGGATTAGGGGACGGGTGAGGGTCAGGCTTCGGGGAAGGGTTAGGGTTAGGGTTCGGGCTAGGGTTAGGCTTAGGGGACTGGGACGGTCTAGGGTCCAGGTGAGGGCACGACAACGCTTTAGGGGGAGAGTACGTGTGAGGGCGCGGGTGAGTGTCAGCGTACGGGTTAGGATTAGGGGATGGGTGAGGGTCAGGCTTTGGGGAAGGGTTAGGGTTAGGGTTCGGGCTAGGGTTAGGCTTAGGGGCCGGGGACGGTTTAGGGTCCAGGTGAGGGCACGACAACGCTTTAGGGGGAGCGTACGTGTGAGGGCGCGGGTGAGTGTCAGCGTACGGGTTAGGATTAGGGGACGGGTGAGGGTCAGGCTTCGGGGAAGGGTTAGGGTTAGGGTTCGGGCTAGGGTTAGGCTTAGGGGCCGGGGACGGTTTAGGGTCCAGGTGAGGGCACGACAACGCTTTAGGGGGAGCGTACGTGTGAGGGCGTGGGTGAGTGTCAGCGTACGGGTTAGGATTAGGGGACGGGTGAGGGTCAGGCTTCGGGGAAGGGTTAGGGTTAGGGTTCGGGCTAGGGTTAGGCTTAGGGGACGGGGACGGTTTAGGGTCCAGGTGAGGGCAAGACAACGCTTTAGGGGGAGCGTACGTGTGAGGGCGCTGGTGAGTGTCAGCGTACGGGTTAGGATTAGGGGACGGGTGAGGGTTAGGCTTCGGCGAAGGGTTAGGGTTAGGGTTCGGGCTAGGGTTAGGCTTAGGGGACGGGGACGGTTTAGGATCCAGGTGAGGGCACGACAACGCTTTAGGGGGAGCGTACGTGTGAGGGCGCGGGTGAGTGTCAGCGTACGGGTTAGGATTAGGGGACGGGTGAGGGTCAGGCTTCGGGGAAGGGTTAGGGTTAGGGTTCGGGCTAGGGTTAGGCTTAGGGGACGGGGACGGTTTAGGGTCCAGGTGAGGGCACGACAACGCTTTAGGGGGAGCGTACGTGTGAGGGCGCGGGTGAGTGTCAGCGTACGGGTTAGGATTAGGGGACGGGTGAGGGTCAGGCTGCGGGGAAGGGTTAGGGTTAGGGTTCGGGCTAGGGTTAGGCTTAGGGGACGGGGACGGTTTAGGGTCCAGGTGAGGGCACGACAACGCTTTAGGGGGAGCGTACGTGTGAGGGCGCGGGTGAGTGTCAGCGTACGGGTTAGGATTAGGGGACGGGTGAGGGTCAGGCTTCGGGGAAGGGTTAGGGTTAGGGTTCGGGCTAGGGTTAGGCTTAGGGGACGGGGACGGTTTAGGGTCCAGGTGAGGGCACGACAAAGCTTTAGGGGGAGCGTACGTGTGAGGGCGCGGGTGAGTGTCAGCGTAGGGGTTAGGATTAGGGGACGGGTGAGGGTCAGGCTTCAGGGAAGGGTTAGGGTTAGGGTTCGGGCTAGGGTTAGGCTTAGGGGACGGGGACGGTTTAGGGTCCAGGTGAGGGCACGACAACGCTTTAGGGGGAGCGTATGTGTGCGGGCGCGGGTGAGTGTCAGCGTACGGATTAGGATTAGGGGACGGGTGAGGGTCAGGCTTCGGGGAAGGGTTAGGGTTAGGTTTCGGGCTAGGGTTAGGCTTAGGGGACGGGGACGGTTTAGGGTCCAGGTGAGGGCACGACAACGCTTTAGGGGGAGCATACGTGTGAGGGCGCGGGTGAGTGTCAGCGTACGGGTTAGTATTAGGGGACGGGTGAGGGTCAGGCTGCGGGGAAGGGTTAGGGTTAGGGTTCGGGCTAGGGTTAGGCTTAGGGGACGGGGACGGTTTAGGGTCCAGGTGAGGGCACGACAACGCTTTAGGGGGAGCGTACGTGTGAGGGCGCGGGTGAGTGTCAGCGTACGGGTTAGGATTAGGGGACGGGTGAGGGTCAGGCTTCGGGGAAGGGTTAGGGTTAGGGTTCGGGCTAGGGTTAGGCTTAGGGGACGGGGACGGTTTAGGGTCCAGGTGAGGGCACGACAACGCTTTAGGGGGAGCGTACGTGTGAGGGCGTGGGTGAGTGTCAGCGTACGGGTTAGGATTAGGGGACGGGTGAGGGTGAGGCTTCGGGGAAGGGTTAGGGTTAGGGTTCGGGCTAGGGTTAGGCTTAGGGGACGGGGACGGTTTAGGGTCCAGGTGAGGGCACGACAACGCTTCAGGGGGAGCGTACGTGTGAGGGCGCGGGTGAGTGTCAGCGTAAGGGTTAGGATTAGGGGACGGGTGAGGGTCAGGCTTCGGGGAAGTGTTAGGGTTAGGGTTCGGGCTAGGGTTAGGCTTAGGGGACGGGGACGGTTTAGGGTCCAGGTGAGGGCACGACAACGCTTTAGGGGGAGCGTATGTGTGAGGGCGCGGGTGAGTGTAAGCGTACGGGTTAGGATTAGGGGATGGGTGAGGGTCAGGCTTTGGGGAAGGGTTAGGGTTAGGGTTCGGGGTAGGGTTAGGCTTAGGGGACGGGGACGGTTTAGGGTCCAGGTGAGGGCACGACAACGCTTTAGGGGGAGCGTACGTGTGAGGGCGCGGGTGAGTGTCAGCGTACGGGTTAGGATTAGGGGATGGGTGAGGGTCAGGCTTTTGGGAAGGGTTAGGGTTAGGGTTCGGGCTAGGGTTAGGCTTAGGGGACGGGGACGGTTTAGGGTCCAGGTGAGGGCACGACAACGCTTTAGGGGGAGCGTACGAGTGAGGGTGAGGGTGAGTGTCAGCGTACGGGTTAGGATTAGGGGACGGGTGAGGGTCAGGCTTCGGGGAAGTGTTAGGGTTAGGGTTCGGGCTAGGGTTAGGCTTAGGGGACGGGGACGGTTTAGGGTCCAGGTGAGGGCACGACAACGCTTTAGGGGGAGCGTACGTGTGAGGGCGCGGGTGAGTGTCAGCGTACGGGTTAGGATTAGGGGACGGGTGAGGGTCAGGCAGAGGGGAAGGGTTAGGGTTAGGGTTCGGGCTAGGGTTAGGGTTAGGGGACGGGGACGGTTTAGGGTCCAGGTGAGGGCACGACAACGCTTTAGGGGGAGCGTACGTGTGAAGGCGCGGGTGAGTGTCAGCGTACGGGTTAGGATTATGGGACGGGTGAGGGTCAGGCTTCGGGGAAGGGTTAGGGTTAGGGTTCGGGCTAGGGTTAGGCTTAGGGGACGGGGACGGTTTAGGGTCCAGGTGAGGTCACGACAACGCTTTAGGGGGAGCGTACGTGTGAGGGCGCGGGTGAGTGTCAGCGTACGGGTTAGGATTAGGGGACGGGTTAGGGTGAGGCTTCGGGGAAGGGTTAGGGTTAGGGTTCGGGCTAGGGTTAGGCTTAGGGGACGGGGACGGTTTAGGGTCCAGGTGAGGGCACGACAACGCTTTAGGGGGAGCGTACGTGTGAGGGCGCGGGTGAGTGTCAGCGTAAGGGTTAGGATTAGGGGACGGGTAAGGGTCAGGCTTCGGGGAAGGGTTAGGGTTAGGGTTCGGGCTAGGGTTAGGCTTAGTGGACGGGGACGGTTTAGGGTCCAGGTGAGGGCACGACAACGCTTTAGGGGGAGCGTACGTGTGAGGGCGCGGGTGAGTGTCAGCGTACTGGTTAGGATTAGGGGAAGGGTGAGGGTCAGGCTTCGGAGAAAGGTTAGGGTTAGGGTTCGGGCTAGGGTTAGGCTTACGGGACGGGGACGGTTTAGGGTCCAGGTGAGGGCACGACAACGCTTTAGGGGGAGCGTACGTGTGAGGGCGCGGGTGAGTGTCAGCGTACGGGTTAGGATTAGGGGACGGGTGAGGGTCAGGCTTCTGGGAAGGGTTAGGGTTAGGGTTCGGGCTAGGGTTAGGCTTAGGGGACGGGGACGGTTTAGGGTCCAGGTGAGGGCACAACAACGCTTTAGGGGGAGCGTACGTGTGAGGGCGCGGGTGAGTGTCAGCGTACGGGTTAGGATTAGGGGACGGGTGAGGGTCAGGCTTCGGAGAAAGGTTAGGGTTAGGGTTCGGGCTAGGGTTAGGCTTAGGGGACGGGGACGGTTTAGGGTCCAGGTGAGGGCACGACAACGCTTTAGGGGGAGCGTACGTGTGAGGGCGCGGGTGAGTGTCAGCGTACGGGTTAGGATTAGGGGACGGGTGAGGGTCAGGCTTCGGGGAAGGCTTAGGGATAGGGTTCGGGCTAGGGTTAGGCTTAGGGGACGGGTTCGGTTTAGGGTCCAGGTGAGGGTACGACAACGCGTTAGGGGGAGCGTACGTGTGAGGGCGCGGGTGAGTGTCAGCGTACGGGTTAGGATTAGGGGACGGGTGAGGGTCAGGCTTCGGGGAAGCGTTAGTGTTAGCGTTTGGGCTAGGGTTAGGATTAGGGGACGGGGACGGTTTAGGGTCCAGGTGAGGGCACGACAACGCTTTAGGGGGAGCGTACGTGTGAGGGCGCGGGTGAGTGTCAGCGTACGGGTTAGGATTAGGGGACGGGTGAGGGTCAGGCTTCGGGGAAGTGTTAGGGTAAGGGTTCGGGCTAGGGTTAGGGTTAGGGGACGGGGACGGTTTAGGGTCCAGGTGACGGTACGACGACGATTTAGGGGGAGCGTACGTGTGAGGGCGCGGGTGAGTGTCAGTGTACGGGTTAGGATTAGGGGACGGGTGAGGGTCAGGCTTCGGGGAAGGGTTAGGGTTAGGGTTCGGGCTAGGGTTAGGGTTAGGGGACCGGGACGGTTTAGGGTCCAGGTGAGGGCACAACAACGCTTTAGGGGGAGCATACGTGTGAGGGCGCGGGTGAGTGTCAGCGTACGGGTTAGGATTAGGGGACGGGTGAGGGTCAGGCTTCGGGGAAGGGTTAGGGTTAGGGTTCGGGTTAGGGTTAGGGTTAGGGGACGGGGACGGTTTAGGGTCCAGGTGAGGGTACGACAACGCTTTAGGGGGAGCGTACGTGTGAGGGCGCGGGTGAGTGTCGGCGTACGGGTTAGGAGTAGGGGACGGGTGAGGGTCAGGCTTCGGGGAAGGGTTAGGGTTAGGGTTCGGGCTAGGGTTAGGGTTAGGGGACGGGGACGGTTTAGGGTCCAGGTGAGGGTACGACAACGCTTTAGGGGGAGTGTACGTGTGAGGGCGCGGGTGAGTGTCGGCGTACGGGTTAGGATTAGGGGACGGGTGAGGGTCAGGCTTCGGGGAAGGTTTAGGGTTAGGGTTTGGGCTAGGGTTAGGGTTAGGGGACGGGGACGGTTTAGGGTCCAGGTGAGGGTACGACAACGCTTTAGGGGGACCGTACGTGTGAGGGCGCGGGTGAGTGTCAGCGTACGGGTTAGGATTAGGGGACGGGTGAGGGTCAGGCTTCGGGGAAGGGTTAGGATTAGGGTTCGGGCTAGGGTTAGGGTTAGGGGACGGGGACGGTTTAGGGTCCAGCTGAGGGTACGACAACGCTTTAGGGGGAGCGTACGTGTGAGGGCGCGGGTGAGTGTCAGCGTACGGGTTAGGATTAGGGGACGTGTGAGGGTCAGGCTTCGGGGAAGGGTTAGGGTTAGGGTTCGGGCTAGGGTTAGGGTTAGGGGACGGGGACGGTTTAGGGTCCAGGTGAGGGTACGACAACGCTTTAGAGGGAGCGTACGTGTGAGGGCGCGGGTGAGTGTCAGCGTACGGGTTAGGATTAGGGGACGGGTGAGGGTCAGGCTTCGGGGAAGGGTTAGGGTTAGGTTTTGGGCTAGGGTTAGGGTTAGGGGACGGGGACGGTTTAGGGTCCAGGTGAGGGTACGACAACGCTTTAGGGGGACCGTACGTGTGAGGGCGCGGGTGAGTGTCAGCGTACGGGTTAGGATTAGGGGACGGGTGAGGGTCAGGCTTCGGGGAAGGGTTAGGATTAGGGTTCGGGCTAGGGTTAGGGTTAGGGGACGGGGACGGTTTAGGGTCCAGCTGAGGGTACGACAACGCTTTAGGGGGAGCGTACGTGTGAGGGCGCGGGTGAGTGTCAGCGTACGGCTTAGGATTAGGGGACGGGTGAGGGTCAGGCTTCGGGGAAGGGTTAGGGTTAGGGTTCGGGCTAGGGTTAGGGTTAGGGGACCGGGACGGTTTAGGGTCCAGGTTAGGGTATGACAACGCTTTAGGGGGAGCATACGTGTGAGGGCGCGGGTGAGTGTCAGCGTACGGCTTAGGATTAGGGGACGGGTGAGGGTCAGGCTTCGGGGAAGGGTTAGGGTTAGGGTTCGGGCTAGGGTTAGGGTTAGGGGACCGGGACGGTTTAGGGTCCAGGTGAGGGTACGACAATGCTTTAGGGGGAGCGTACGTGTGAGGGCGCGGGTGAGTGTCAGCGTACGGCTTAGGATTAGGGGACGGGTGAGGGTCAGGCTTCGGGGAAGGGTTAGGGTTAGGGTTCGGGCTAGGGTTAGGGTTAGGGGACGGGGACGGTTTAGGGTCCAGGTGAGGGTACGACAACGCTTTAGGGGGAGCGTACGTGTGAGGGCGCGGGTGAGTGTCAGCGTACGGCTTAGGATTAGGGGACGGGTGAGGGTCAGGCTTCGGGGAAGGGTTAGGGTTAGGGTTCGGGCTAGGGTTAGGGTTAGGGGACGGGGACGGTTTAGGGTCCAGGTGAGGGTACGACGACGCTTTAGGGGGAGCGTACGTGTGAGGGCGCGGGTGAGTGTCAGCGTACGGGTTAGGATTAGGGGACGGGTGAGGGTCAGGCTTCGGGGAAGGGTTAGGGTTAGGGTTTGGGCTAGGGTTAGGGTTAGGGGATGGGGACGGTTTAGGGTCCAGGTGAGGGTACGACGACACTTTAGGGGGAGTGTACGTGTGAGGGCGCGGATGAGTGTCAGCGTACGGGTTAGGATTAGGGGACGTGTGAGGGTCAGGCTTCGGGGAAGGGTTAGGGTTAGGGTTCGGGCTAGGTTTAGGGTTAGGGGACGGGGACGGTTTAGGGTCCAGGTGAGGGTACGACAACGCTTTAGGGGGAGCGTACGTGTGAGGGCGCGGGTGAGTGTCAGCGTACGGCTTAGGATTAGGGGACGGGTGAGGGTCAGGCTTCGGGGAAGGGTTAGGGTTAGGGTTCGGGCTAGGGTTAGGGTTAGGGGACGGGGATGGTTTAGGGTCCAGGTGAGGGTACGACAACGCTTTAGGGGGAGCGTACGTGTGAGGGCGCGGGTGAGTGTCAGCGTACGGGTTAGGATTAGGGGACGGGTGAGGGTCAGGCTTCGGGGAAGGGTTAGGGTTAGGGTTCGGGCTAGGGTTAGGGTTAGGGGACGGGGACGGTTTAGGGTCCAGGTGAGGGTACGACGACGCTTTAGGGGGAGAGTACGTGTGAGGGCGCGGGTGAGTGTCAGCGTACGGGTTAGGATTAGGGGACGGGTGAGGGTCAGGCTTCGGGGAAGGGTTAGGGTTAGGGTTTGGGCTAGGGTTAGGGTTAGGGGACGGGGACGGTTTAGGGTCCAGGTGAGGGTACGAAGACGCTTTAGGGGGAGCGTACGTGTGAGGGCGCGGGTGAGTGTCAGCGTACGGGTTAGGATTAGGGGACGGGTGAGGGTCAGGCTTCGGGGAAGTGTTAGGGTTAGGGTTCGGGCTAGGGTTAGGGTTAGGGGACGGGGACGGTTTAGGGTCCAGGTGAGGGTACGACGACGCTTTAGGGGGAGCGTACGTGTGAGGGCGCGGGTGAGTGTCCGCGTACGGGTTAGGATTAGGGGACGGGTGAGGGTCAGGCTTCGGGGAAGTTTTAGGGTTAGTGTTCGGGCTAGGGTTAGGGTTAGGGGACGGGGACGGTTTAGGGTCCAGGTGAGGGTACGACGACGCTTTAGGGGGAGCGTACGTGTGAGGGCGCGGGTGAGTGTCAGCGTACGGGTTAGGATTAGGGGACGGGTGAGGGTCAGGCTTCGGGGAAGGGTTAGGTTTAGGGTTCGGGCTAGGGTTACGGTTAGGGGACGGGGACGGTTTAGGGTCCAGGTGAGGGTACGATGACGCTGTAGGGGGAGCGTACGTGTGAGGGCGCGGGTGAGTGTCAGCGTACGGGTTAGGATTAGGGGACGGGTGAGGGTCAGGCTTCGGGGAAGGGTTAGGGTTAGGGTTCGGGCTAGGGTTAGGGTTTCGGCACGGGGACGGTTTAGGGTCCAGGTGAGGGCACGACAACGCTTTAGGGGGAGCGTACGTGTGAGGGCGCGGGTGAGTGTCAGCGTACGGGTTAGGATTAGGGGACGGGTGAGGGTCAGCCTTCGGGGAAGGGTTAGGGTTAGGGTTCGGGCTAGGGTTAGGGTTAGGGGACGGGGATGGTTTTGGGTCCAGGTGAGGGTACGACGACGCTTTAGGGGGAGCGTACGTGTGAGGGCCGGGTGAGTGTCAGCGTACGGGTTAGGATTAGGGGACGAGTGAGGGTCAGGCTTCGGGGAAGGTTTACGGTTAGGGTTTGGGCTAGGGTTAGGGTTAGGGGTCGGGGACGGTTTAGGGTCCAGGTGAGGGTACGACGACGCTTTAGGGGGAGCGTACGTGTGAGAGCGTGGGTGAGTGTCAGCGTACGGGTTAGGATTAGGGGACGGGTGAGTGTCAGGCTTCGGGGAAGATTTAGGGTTAGGGTTCGGGCTAGGGTTAGGGTTAGGGACGGATACGGTTTAGGGTCCAGGTGAGGGTACGACGACGCTTTAGGGGGAGCGTACTTGTGCGGGCGCGGGTGAGTGTCAGCGTACGGGTTAGGATTAGGGGACGGGTGAGGGTCAGGCTTCGGGGAAGGATTAGGGTTAGGGTTCTGGCTAGGGTTAGGGTTAGGGGACGGGGACGGTTTAGGGTCCAGGTGAGGGTACGACGACGCTTTAGGGGGAGCGTACGTGTGAGGGTGCGGGTGAGTGTCAGCGTACGGGATAGGATTAGGGGACGGGTGAGGGTCAGGCTTCGGGGAAGGGTTAGGGTTAGGGTTCGGGCTAGGGTTAGGGTTAGGGGACGGGGACGGTTTAGGGTCCAGTTGAGGGTATGACAACGCTTTAGGGGGAGCGTACGTGTGAGGGCGTGGGTGAGTGTCAGCGTACGGGTTAGGATTAGGGGACGGGTGAGGTTCAGGCTTCGTGGAAGTGTTAGGGTTAGGGTTCGGGCCAGGGTTAGGGTTAGGGGACGGGGACGGTTTAGGGTCCAGGTGAGGGTACGACGACGCTTTAGGGGGAGCCTACGTGTGAGGGGGCGGGTGAGTGTCAGCGTACGGGTTAGGATTAGGGGACGGGTGAGGGTCAGGCTTCGGGGAAGGGTTAGGGTTAGGGTTCGGGCTACGGTTAGGGTTAGGGGACGGGGACGGTTTAGGGTCCAGGTGAGGGCACGACAACGCTTTAGGGGGAGCGTACATGTGAGGGCGCGGGTGAGTGTCAGCGTAGGGGTTAGGATTAGGGGACGGGTGAGGGTCAGGCTTCGGGGAAGGGTTAGGGTTAGGGTTCGGGCTAGGGTTAGGGTTAGGGGACCGGGACGGTTCAGGGTCCAAGTGAGAGCACGACAACGCTTTAGGGGGAGCGTACGTGTGAGGGCGCGGGTGAGTGTCAGCGTACGGGTTAGGATTAGGGGACGGGTGAGGGTCAGGCTTCGGTGAAGGGTTAGGGTTAGGGTTCGGGCTAGGGTTAGGCTTAGGGGACGGGGACGGTTTAGGGTCCAGGTGAGGGCACGACAACGCTTTAGGGGGAGCGTACGTGTGAGGGCGTGGGTGAGTGTCAGCGTAAGGGTTAGGATTAGGGGACGGGTGAGGGTCAGGCTTCGGGGAAGGGTTAGGGTTAGGGTTCGGTCTAGGGTTAGGGTTAGGGGACGGGGACGGTTTAGGGTCCAGGTGAGGGCACGACAATGCTTTAGGGGGAGCTTACGTGTGAGGGCGCGGGTGAGTGTCAGCGTAAGGGTTAGGATTAGGGGACGGGTGAGGGTCAGGCTTCAGGGAAGGGTTAGGGTTAGGGTTCGGGCTAGGGTTAGGGTTAGGGGACGGGGACGGTTTAGGGTCCAGGTGAGGGCACGACAACGCTTTAGGGGGAGCGTACGTGTGAGGGCGCGGGTGAGTGTCAGCGTAAGGGTTAGGATTAGGGGACGGGTGAGGGTCAGGCTTCGGGGAAGGGTTAGGGTTAGGGTTCGGGCTAGGGTTAGGGTTAGGGGATGGGGACGGTTTAGGGTCCAGGTGAGGGCACGACAACGCTTTAGGGGGAGCGTACGTGTGAGGGCACGGGTGAGTGTCAGCGTTCGGGTTAGGATTAGGGGACGGGTGAGGGTCAGGCTTCGGGGAAGGGTTAGGGTTAGGGTTAGGGCTAGGGTTAGGGTTAGGGGACGGGGACGGTTTAGGGTCCAGGTGAGGGTACCACAACACTTTAGGGGCAGCGTACGTGTGAGGGCGCGGGTGAGTGTCAGCGTACGGGTTAGGATTAGGGGACGGGTGAGGGTCAGGCTTCGGGGAAGGGTTAGGGTTAGGTTTCGGGCTAGGGTTAGGGTTAGGGGACGGGGACGGTTTAGGGTCCAGGTGAGGGTACGACAACGCTTTAGGGGGAGCGTACGTGTGAGGGCGCAGATGAGTGTCAGCGTACGGGTTAGGATTAGGGGACGGGTGAGGGTCAGGCTTCGGGGAAGGGTTAGGGTTAGGGTTCGGGCTAGGGTTAGGGTTAGGGGACGGGGACGGTTTAGGGTCCAGGTGAGGGTACGACGACGCTTTAGGGGGAGCGTACGTGTGAGGGCGTGGGTGAGTGTCAGCGTACGGGTTAGGATTAGGGGACGGGTGAGTGTCAGGCTTCGTGGAAGGGTTAGGGTTAGGATTCGGGCAAGGGTTAGGATTAGGGGACGGAAACGGTTTAGGGTCCAGGTGAGGGTACGACGACGCTTTAGGGGGAGCGTACTTGTGCGGGCGCGGGTGAGTGTCAGCGTACGGGTTAGGATTAGGGGACGGGTGAGGGTCAGGCTTCGGGGAAGGGTTAGGGTTAGGGTTCGGGCTAGGGTTAGGGTTAGGGGACGGGGACGGTTTAGGGTCCAGGTGAGGGTACGACGACGCTTTAGGGGGAGCGTACGTGTGAGGGTGCGGGTGAGTGTCAGCGTACGGGATAGGATTAGGGGACGGGTGAGGGTCAGGCTTCGGGGAAGGGTTAGGGTTAGGGTTCGGGCTAGGGTTAGGGTTAGGGGACGGGGACGGTTTAGGGTCCAGTTGAGGGTACGACGATGCTTTAGGGGGAGCGTACGTGTGAGGGCGTGGGTGAGTGTCAGCGTACGGGTTAGGATTAGGGGACGGGTGAGGTTCAGGCTTCGGGGAAGGGTTAGGGTTAGGGTTCGGGCCAGGGTTAGGGTTAGGGGACGGGGACAGTTTAGGGTCCAGGTGAGGGTACGACGACGCTTTAGGGGGAGCGTACGTGTGAGGGCGCGGGTGAGTGTCAGCGTACGGGTTAGGATTAGGGGACGGGTGAGGGTCAGGCTTCGGGGAAGGGTTAGGGTTAGGGTTCGGGCTAGGGTTAGGGTTAGGGGACGGGGACGGTTTAGGGTCCAGGTGAGGGCACGACAACACTTTAGGGGGAGCGTACGTGTGAGGGCGCGGGTGAGTGTCAGCGTAGGGGTTAGGATTAGGGGACGGGTGAGGGTCAGGCTTCGGGGAAGGGTTAGGGTTAGGTTTCGGGCTAGGGTTAGGGTTAGGGGACGGGGACGGTTTAGGGTCCAGGTGAGGGCACGACAACGCTTTAGGGGGAGCGTACGTGTGAGGGCGCGGGTGAGTGTCAGCGTACGGGTTAGGATTAGGGGACGGGTGAGGGTCAGGCTTCGGGGAAGGGTTAGGGTTAGGGTTCGGGCTAGGGTTAGGGTTAGGGGACGGGGACGGTTTAGGGTCCAGGTGAGGGCACGACAACGCTTTAGGGGGAGCGTACGTGTGAGGGCGCGGGTGAGTGTCAGCGTACGGGTTAGGATTAGGGGACGGGTGAGGGTCAGGCTTCGGGGAAGGGTTAGGGTTAGGGTTCGGGCTAGGATTAGGGTTAGGGGACCGGGATGGTTTAGGGTCCAGGTGAGGGCACGACAACGCTTTAGGGGGAGCGTACGTGTGAGGGCGCGGGTGAGTGTCAGCGTACGGGTTAGGATTAGGGGACGGGTGAGGGTCATGCTTCGGGGAAGGGTTAGGGTTAGGGTTCGGGCTAGGGTTAGGGTTAGGGGACGGGGACGGTTTAGGGTCCAGGTGAGGGTACGACAACGCTTTAGGGGGAGCGTACGTGTGAGGGCGCGGGTGAGTGTCAGCGTACGGGTTAGGATTAGGGGACGGGTGAGGGTCAGGCTTCCGGGAAGGGTTAGGGTTAGGGTTCGGGCTAGGGTTAGGGTTAGGGGACGGGGATGGTTTAGGGTCCAGGTGAGGGTACGACAACGCTTTAGGGGGAGCGTACGTGTGAGGGCGCGGGTGAGTGTCAGCGTACGGGTTAGGATTAGGGAACGGGTGAGGGTCAGGCTTCGGGGAAGGGTTAGGGTTAGGGTTCGGGCTAGGGTTAGGGTTAGGGGACGGGGACGGTTTAGGGTCCAGGTGAGGGTACGACGACGCTTTAGGGGGAGCGTACGTGTGAGGGCACGGGTGAGTGTCAGCGTACGGGTTAGGATTAGGGGACGGGTGAATGTCAGGCTTCGGGGAAGGGTTAGGGTTAGGGTTCGGGCTAGGGTTAGGGTTAGGGGACGGGGACGGTTTAGGGTCCAGGTGAGGGCACGATAACGCTTTAGGGGGAGCGTACGTGTGAGGGCGCGGGTGAGTGTCAGCGTACGGGTTAGGATTAGGGGACGGGTGAGCGTCAGGCTTCGGGGAAGGGTTAGGGTTAGGGTTCGGGCTAGGGTTAGGCTTAGGGGACGGGGACGGTTTAGGGTCCAGGTGAGGGTACGACGACGCTTTAGGGGGAGCGTACGTGTGAGGGCGCGGGTGAGTGTCAGCGTACGGGTTAGGATTAGGGGACGAGTGAGGGTCAGGCTTCGGGGAAGGGTTAGGGTTAGGGTTCGGGCTAGGGTTAGGCTTAGGGGACGGGGACGGTTTAGGGTCCAGGTGAGGGCACGACAACGCTTTAGGGGGAGCGCACGTGTGAGGGCGCGGGTGAGTGTCAGCGTACGGGTTAGGATTAGGGGACGGGTGAGGGTCAGGCTTCGGGGAAGGGTTAGGGTTAGGGTTCGTGCTAGGGTTAGGGTTAGGGGACGGGGACGGTTTAGGGTCCAGGTGAGGGTACGACGACGCTTTAGGGGGATCGTACGTGTGAGGGCGCGGGTGAGTGTCAGCGTACGGGTTAGGATTAGGGGACGGGTGAGGGTCAGGCTTCGGGGAAGGGTTAGGTTTAGGGTTCGGGCTAGGGTTAGGGTTAGGGGACGGGGACGGTTTAGGGTCCAGGTGAGGGTACGACGACGCTTTAGGGGGAGCGTACGTGTGAGGGCGCGGGTGAGTGTCAGCGTACGGGTTAGGATTAGGGGACGGGTGAGGGTCAGGCTTCGGGGAAGCGTTAGGGTTAGGGTTCGGGCTAGGGTTAGTGTTTGGGCACGGGGACGGTTTAGGGTCCAGGTCAGGGCACGACAACGCTTTAGGGGGAGCGTACGTGTGAGGGCGCGGGTGAGTGTCAGCGTACGGGTTAGGATTAGGGGACGGGTGAGGGTCAGGCTTCGGGGAAGGGTTAGGGTTAGGGTTCGGGCTAGGGTTAGGGTTAGGGGACGGGGACGGTTTAGGGTCCAGGTGAGGGCACGACAACGCTTTAGGGGGAGCGTACGTGTGAGGGCGCGGGTGAGTGTCAGCGTACGGGTTAGGATTAGGGGACGGGTGAGGGTCAGCCTTCGGGGAAGGGTTAGGGTTAGGGTTCGGGCTAGGGTTAGGGTTAGGGGACGGGGATGGTTTAGGGTCCAGGTGAGGGTACGACGACGCTTTAGGGGGAGCGTACGTGTGAGGGCCGGGTGAGTGTCAGCGTACGGGTTAGGATTAGGGAACAGGTGAGGGTCAGGCTTCGGGGAAGGTTTACGGTTAGGGTTCGGGCTAGGGTTAGGGTTAGGGGACGGAAACGGTTTAGGGTCCAGGTGAGGGTACGACGACGCTTTAGGGGGAGCGTACTTGTGCGGGCGCTGGTGAGTGTCAGCATACGGGTTAGGATTAGGGGACGGGTGAGGGTCAGGCTTCGGGGAAGGGTTAGGGTTAGGGTTCGGGCTAGGGTTAGGGTTAGGGGATGGGGACGGTTTAGGGTCCAGTTGAGGGTACGACGACGCTTTAGGGGGAGCGTACGTGTGAGGGTGCGGGTGAGTGTCAGCGTACGGGATAGGATTAGGGGACGGGTGAGGGTCAGGCTTCGGGGAAGGGTTAGGGTTAGGGTTCGGGCTAGGGTTAGGGTTAGGGGACGGGGACGGTTTAGCGTCCAGGTGAGGGTACGACGATGCTTTAGGGGGAGCGTACGTGTGAGGGCGTGGGTGAGTGTCAGCGTACGGGTTAGGATTAGGGGACGGGTGAGGTTCAGGCTTCGGGGAAGGGTTAGGGTTAGGGTTCGGGCCAGGGTTAGGGTTAGGGGACGGGGACGGTTTAGGATCCAGGTGAGGGTACGACGACGCTTTAGGGGGAACGTACGTGTGAGGGCGCGGGTGAGTGTCAGCGTACGGGTTAGGATTAGGGGACGGGTGAGGGTCAGGCTTCGGGGAAGGGTTAGGGTTAGGGTTCGGGCTAGGGTTAGGGTTAGGGGACGGGGACGGTTTAGGGTCCAGGTGAGGGCACGACAACGCTTTAGGGGGAGCGTACGTGTGAGGGCGCGGGTGAGTGTCAGCGTAGGGGTTAGGATTAGGGGACGGGTGAGGGTCAGGCTTCGGGGAAGGGTTAGGGTTAGGGTTCGGGCTAGGGTTAGGGTTAGGGGACGGGGACGGTTTAGGGTCCAGGTGAGGGCACGACAACGCTTTAGGGGGAGCGTACGTGTGAGGGCGCGGGTGAGTGTCAGCGTACGGGTTAGGATTAGGGGACGGGTGAGGGTCAGGCTTCCGGGAAGGGTTAGGGTTAGGGTTCGGGCTAGGGTTAGGGTTAGGGGACGGGGACGGTTTAGGGTCCAGGTGAGGGCACGACAACGCTTTAGGGGGAGCGTACGTGTGAGGGCGCGGGTGAGTGTCAGCGTTCGGGTTAGGATTAGGGGACGGGTGAGGGTCAGGCTTCGGGGAAGGTTTAGGGTTAGGGTTAGGGCTAGGGTTAGGGTTAGGGGACGGGGACGGTTTAGGGTCCAGGTGAGGGTACGACAACGCTTTAGGGGCAGTGTACGTGTGAGGGCGCGGGTGAGTGTCAGCGTACGGGTTAGGATTAGGGGACGGGTGAGGGTCAGGCTTCGGGGAAGGGTTAGGGTTAGGTTTCGGGCTAGGGTTAGGGTTAGGGGACGGGGACGGTTTAGGGTCCAGGTGAGGGCACGACAACGCTTTAGGGGGAGCGTATGTGTGAGGGCGTGGGTGAGTGTCAGCGTACGGGTTAGGATTAGGGGACGGGTGAGGGTCAGGGTTCGGGGAAGGGTTAGGGTTAGGGTTCGGGCTAGGGTTAGGGTTAGGGGACGGGGACGGTTTAGGGTCCAGGTGAGGGTACGACGACGCTTTAGGGGGAGCGTACGTGTGAGGGCGCGGGTGAGTGTCAGCGTACGGGTTAGGATTAGGGGACGGGTGAGGGTCAGGCTTCGGGGAAGGGTTAGGGTTAGGGTTCGTGCTAGGGTTAGGGTTAGGGGACGGGGACGGTTTAGGGTCCAGGTGAGGGTACGACGACGCTTTAGGGGGAGCGTACGTGTGAGGGCGCGGGTGAGTGTCAGCGTACGGGTTAGGATTAGGGGACGGGTGAGGGTCAGGCTTCGGGGAAGTGTTAGGGTTAGGGTTCGGGCTAGGGTTAGGGTTAGGGGACGGGGACGGTTTAGGGTCCAGGTGAGGGTACGACGACGCTTTAGGGGGAGCGTACGTGTGAGGGCGCGGGTGAGTGTCAGCGTACGGGTTAGGATTATGGGACGGGTGAGGGTCAGGCTTCGGGGAAGGGTTAGGGTTAGGGTTCGGGCTAGGGTTAGGGTTAGGGGACGGGGACGGTTTAGGGTCCAGGTGAGGGTACGACGACGCTTTAGGGGGATCGTACGTGTGAGGGCGCGGGTGAGTGTCAGCGTACGGGTTAGGATTAGGGGACGGGTGAGGGTCAGGCTTCGGGGAAGGGTTAGGTTTAGGGTTCGGGCTAGGGTTAGGGTTAGGGGACGGGGACGGTTTAGGGTCCAGGTGAGGGTACGACGACGCTTTAGGGGGAGCGTTCGTGTGAGGGCGCGGGTGAGTGTCAGTGTACGGGTTAGGATTAGGGGACGGGTGAGGGTCAGGCTTCGGGGAAGGGTTAGGGTTAGGGTTCGGGCTAGGGTTAGGGTTTGGGCACGGGGACGGTTTAGGGTCCAGGTGAGGGTACAACAACACTTTAGGGGGAGCGTACGTGTGAGGGCGCGGGTGAGTGTCAGCGTACGGGTTAGGATTAGGGGACGTGTGAGGGTCAGGCTTCGGGGAAGGGTTAGGGTTAGGGTTCGGGCTAGGGTTAGGGTTAGGGGACGGGGACGGTTTAGGGTGCAGGTGAGGGTACGACGACGCTTTAGGGGGAGCATACGTGTGAGGGCGCGGGTGAGTGTCAGCGTACGGGTTAGGATTAGGGGACGGGTGAGGGTCAGGCTTCGGGGAAGGGTTAGGGTTAGGGTTCGGGCTAGGGTTAGGGTTAGGGGACGGGGACGGTTTAGGGTCCAGGTGAGGGCACGACAACGCTTTAAGGGGAGCATACGTGTGAGGGCGCGGGTGAGTGTCAGCATACGGTTTAGGATTAGGGGACGGGTGAGGGTCAGGCTTCGGGGAAGGGTTAGGGTTAGGGTTCGGTCTAGGGTTAGGGTTAGGGGACGGGGACGGTTTAGGGTCCAGGTGAGGGCACGACAACGCTTTAGGGGGAGCGTACGTGTGAGGGCGCGGGTGAGTGTCAGCGTACGGGTTAGGATTAGGGGACGGGTGAGGGTCAGGCTTCGGGGAAGGGTTAGGGTTAGGGTTCGGGCTAGGGTTAGGGTTAGGGGACGGGGACGGTTTAGGGTCCAGGTGAGGGCACGACAACGCTTTAGGGGGAGCGTACGTGTGAGGGCGCGGGTGAGTGTCAGCGTACGGGTTAGGATTAGGGGACGGGTGAGGGTCAGGCTTCGGGGAAGGGTTAGGGTTAGGGTTCGGGCTAGGGTTAGGGTTAGGGGACGGGGACGGTTTAGGGTCCAGGTGAGGGCACGACAACGCTTTAGGGGGAGCGTACGTGTGAGGGCGCGGGTCAGTGTCAGCGTACGGGTTAGGATTAGGGGACGGGTGAGGGTCAGCCTTCGGGGAAGGGTTAGGGTTAGGGTTCGGGCTAGGGTTAGGGTTAGGGGACGGGGATGGTTTAGGGTCCAGGTGAGGGTACGACGACGCTTTAGGGGGAGCGTACGTGTGAGGGCCGGGTGAGTGTCAGCGTACGGGTTAGGATTAGGGAACGGGTGAGGGTCAGGCTTCGGGGACGGTTTACGGTTAGGGTTCGGGCTAGGGTTAGGGTTAGGGGACGGAAACGGTTTAGGGTCCAGGTGAGGGTACGACGACGCTTTAGGGGGAGCGTACTTGTGCGGGCACTGGTGAGTGTCAGCATACGGGTTAGGATTAGGGGACGGGTGAGGGTCAGGCTTCGGGGAAGGGTTAGGGTTAGGGTTCGGGCTAGGGTTAGGGTTAGGGGATGGGGACGGTTTAGGGTCCAGTTGAGGGTACGACGACGCTTTAGGGGGAGCGTACGTGTGAGGGTGCGGGTGAGTGTCAGCGTACGGGATAGGATTAGGGGACGGGTGAGGGTCAGGCTTCGGGGAAGGGTTAGGGTTAGGGTTCGGGCTAGGGTTAGGGTTAGGGGACGGGGACGGTTTAGCGTCCAGGTGAGGGTACGACGATGCTTTAGGGGGAGCGTACGTGTGAGGGCGTGGGTGAGTGTCAGCGTACGGGTTAGGATTAGGGGACGGGTGAGGTTCAGGCTTCGGGGAAGGGTTAGGGTTAGGGTTCGGGCCAGGGTTAGGGTTAGGGGACGGGGACGGTTTAGGATCCAGGTGAGGGTACGACGACGCTTTAGGGGGAACGTACGTGTGAGGGCGCGGGTGAGTGTCAGCGTACGGGTTAGGATTAGGGGACGGGTGAGGGTCAGGCTTCGGGGAAGGGTTAGGGTTAGGGTTCGGGCTAGGGTTAGGGTTAGGGGACGGGGACGGTTTAGGGTCCAGGTGAGGGCACGACAACGCTTTAGGGGGAGCGTACGTGTGAGGGCGCGGGTGAGTGTCAGCGTAGGGGTTAGGATTAGGGGACGGGTGAGGGTCAGGCTTCGGGGAAGGGTTAGGGTTAGGTTTCGGGCTAGGGTTAGGGTTAGGGGACGGGGACGGTTTAGGGTCCAGGTGAGGGCACGACAACGCTTTAGGGGGAGCGTACGTGTGAGGGCGCGGGTGAGTGTCAGCGTACGGGTTAGGATTAGGGGACGGGTGAGGGTCAGGCTGCGGGGAAGGGTTAGGGTTAGGGTTCGGGCTAGGGTTAGGGTTAGGGGACCGGGACGGTTTAGGGTCCAAGTGAGGGCACGACAACGCTTTAGGGGGAGCGTACGTGTGAGGGCGCGGGTGAGTGTCAGCGTACGGGTTAGGATTAGGGGACGGGTGAGGGTCAGGCTTCCGGGAAGGGTTAGGGTTAGGGTTCGGGCTAGGGTTAGGGTTAGGGGACGGGGACGGTTTAGGGTCCAGGTGAGGGCACGACAACGCTTTAGGGGGAGCGTACGTGTGAGGGCGCGGGTGAGTGTCAGCGTTCGGGTTAGGATTAGGGGACGGGTGAGGGTCAGGCTTCGGGGAAGGTTTAGGGTTAGGGTTAGGGCTAGGGTTAGGGTTAGGGGACGGGGACGGTTTAGGGTCCAGGTGAGGGTACGACAACGCTTTAGGGGCAGCGTACGTGTGAGGGCGCGGGTGAGTGTCAGCGTACGGGTTAGGATTAGGGGACGGGTGAGGGTCAGGCTTCGGGGAAGGGTTAGGGTTAGGTTTCGGGCTAGGGTTAGGGTTAGGGGACGGGGACGGTTTAGGGTCCAGGTGAGGGCACGACAACGCTTTAGGGGGAGCGTATGTGTGAGGGCGTGGGTGAGTGTCAGCGTACGGGTTAGGATTAGGGGACGGGTGAGGGTCAGGCTTCGGGGAACGGTTAGGGTTAGGGTTCGGGCTAGGGTTAGGGTTAGGGGACGGGGACGGTTTAGGGTCCAGGTGAGGGCACGACAACGCTTTAGGGGGAGCGTACGTGTGAGGGCGCGGGTGAGTGTCAGTGTAGGGGTTAGGATTAGGGGACGTGTGAGGGTCAGGCTTCGGGGAAGGGTTAGGGTTAAGGTTCGGGCTAGGGTTAGGGTTAGGGGACGGGGTCGGTTTAGGGTCCAGGTGAGGGCACGACAACGCTTTAGGGGGAGCGTACGTGTGAGGGCGCGGGTGAGTGTCAGCGTAGGCGTTAGGATTAGGGGACGGGTGAGGGTCAGGCTTCGGGGAAGGGTTAGGGTTAGGGTTCGGGCTAGGGTTAGGGTTAGGGGACGGGGACGGTTTAGGGTCCAGGTGAGGGTACGACGACGCTTTAGGGGGAGCGTACGTGTGAGGGCGCGGGTGAGTGTCAGCGTACGGGTTAGGATTAGGGGACGGGTGAGGGTCAGGCTTCGGGGAAGGGTTAGGGTTAGGGTTTGGGCTAGGGTTAGGGTTAGGGGACGGGGACGGTTTAGGGTCCAGGTGAGGGTACGACGACGCTTTAGGGGGAGCGTACGTGTGAGGGCGCGGGTGAGTGTCAGCGTACGGGTTAGGATTAGGGGACGGGTGAGGGTCAGGCTTCGGGGAAGGGTTAGGGTTAGGGTTCGGGCTAGGGTTAGGGTTAGGGGACGGGGACGGTTTAGGGTCCAGTTGAGGGTACGACAACACTTTAGGGGGAGCGTACGTGTGAGGGCGCGGTTGAGTGTCAGCGTACGGGTTAGGATTAGGGGACGGGTGAGGGTCAGGCTTCGGGGAAGGGTTAGGGTTAGGGTTCGGGCTAGGGTTAGGGTTAGGGGACGGGGACGGTTTAGGGTCCAGGTGAGGGTACGACAACGCTTTAGGGGGAGCGTACGTGTGAGGGCGCGGGTGAGTGTCAGCGTACGGGTTAGGATTAGGGGACGGGTGAGGGTCAGGCTTCGGGGAAGGGTTAGGGTTAGGGTTCGGGCTAGGGTTAGGGTTAGGGGACGGGGACGGTTTAGGGTCCAGGTGAGGGTACGACAACGCTTTAGGGGGAGCGTACGTGTGAGGGCGCGGGTGAGTGTCAGCGTACGTGTTAGGATTAGGGGACGGGTGAGGGTCAGGCTTCGGGGAAGGGTTAGGGTTAGGGTTCGGGCTAGGGTTAGGGTTAGGGGACGGGGACGGTTTAGGGTCCAGGTGAGGGTACGACAATGCTTTAGGGGGAGCGTACGTGTGAGGGCGCGGGTGAGTGTCAGCGTACGGGTTAGGAGTAGGGGACGGGTGAGGGTCAGGCTTCGGGGAAGGGTTAGGGTTAGGGTTCGGGCTAGGGTTAGGGTTAGGGGACGGGGACAGTTTAGGGTCCAGGTGAGGGTACGACAACGCTTTAAGGGGAGCGAACGTGTGAGGGCGCGGGTGAGTGTCAGCGTACGGGTTAGGATTAGGGGACGGGTGAGGGTCAGGCTTCGGGGAAGGGTTAGGGTTAGGGTTCGGGCTAGCGTTAGGGTTAGGGTACGGGGACGGTTTAGGGTCCAGGTGAGGGTAAGACAACGCTTTAGGGGGAGCGTACGTGTGAGGGCGCGGGTGAGTGTCAGCGTACGGGTTAGGATTAGGGTACGGGTGAGGGTCAGGCTTCGGGGAAGGGTTAGGGTTAGGGTTAGGGCTAGGGTTAGGGTTAGGGGACGGGGACGGTTTAGGGTCCAGGTGAGGGTATGACAACGCTTTAGGGGGAGCGTACGTGTGAGGGCGCGGGTTAGTGTCAGCATACGGCTTAGGATTACGGGACGTGTGAGGGTCAGGCTTCGGGGAAGGGTTAGGTTTAGGGTTCGGGCTAGGGTTAGGGTTAGGGGACGGGGACGGTTTAGGGTCCAGATGAGGGTACGACAACGCTTTAGGGGGAGCGTACGTGTGAGGGCGCGGGTGAGTGTCAACGTACGGGTTAGGATTAGGGGACGGGTGAGGGTCAGGCTTCGGGGAAGGGTTAGGGTTAGGGTTCGGGCTAGGGTTAGGGTTAGGGGACGGGGACGGTTTAGGGTCCAGGTGAGGGTACGACAACGCTTTAGGGGGAGCGTACGTGTGAGGGCGCGGGTGAGTGTCAGCGTACGGGTTAGGATTAGGGGATGGGTGAGGATCAGGGTTTGGGGAAGGGTTAGGGTTAGGGTTCGGGCTAGGGTTAGGCTTAGGTGACGGGGACGGTTTAGGGTCCAGGTGAGGGTACGACGACGCTTTAGGGGGAGGGTACGTGTGAGGGCGCGGGTGAGTGTCAGAGTACGGGTTAGGATTAGGGGATGGGTGAGTGTCAGGCTTCGGGGAAGGGTTAGGGTTAGGGTTCGGGCTAGGGTTAGGGTTAGGGGACGGGGACGGTTTAGGCTCAAGGTGAGGGTGCGACAACGCTTTAGGGGGAGCGTACGTGTGAGGGCGCGGGTGAGTGTCAGCGTACGGGTTAGGATTAGGGGACGGGTGAGGGTCAGGCTTCGGGGAAGGGTTAGGGTTAGGTTTCGGGCTAGGGTTAGGGTTAGGGGACGGGGACGGTTTAGGGTCCAGGTGAGGGCACGACAACGCTTTAGGGGGAGCGTATGTGTGAGGGCGTGGGTGAGTGTCAGCGTACGGGTTAGGATTAGGGGACGGGTGAGGGTCAGGCTTCGGGGAACGGTTAGGGTTAGGGTTCGGGCTAGGGTTAGGGTTAGGGGACGGGGACGGTTTAGGGTCCAGGTGAGGGCACGACAACGCTTTAAGGGGAGCGTACGTGTGAGGGCGCGGGTGAGTGTCAGTGTAGGGGTTAGGATTAGGGGACGTGTGAGGGTCAGGCTTCGGGGAAGGGTTAGGGTTAAGGTTCGGGCTAGGGTTAGGGTTAGGGGACGGGGTCGGTTTAGGGTCCAGGTGAGGGCACGACAACGCTTTAGGGGGAGCGTACGTGTGAGGGCGCGGGTGAGTGTCAGCGTAGGGGTTAGGATTAGGGGACGGGTGAGGGTCAGGCTTCGGGGAAGGGTTAGGGTTAGGGTTCGGGCTAGGGTTAGGGTTAGGGGACGGGGACGGTTTAGGGTCCAGGTGAGGGTACGACGACGCTTTAGGGGGAGCGTACGTGTGAGGGCGCGGGTGAGTGTCAGCGTACGGGTTAGGTTTAGGGGACGGGTGAGGGTCAGGCTTCGGGGAAGGGTTAGGGTTAGGGTTTGGGCTAGGGTTAGGGTTAGGGGACGGGGACGGTTTAGGGTCCAGGTGAGGGTACGACGACGCTTTAGGGGGAGCGTACGTGTGAGGGCGCGGGTGAGTGTCAGCGTACGGGTTAGGATTAGGGGACGGGTGAGGGTCAGGCTTCGGGGAAGGGTTAGGGTTAGGGTTCGGGCTAGGGTTAGGGTTAGGGGACGGGGACGGTTTAGGGTCCAGTTGAGGGTACGACAACACTTTAGGGGGAGCGTACGTGTGAGGGCGCGGTTGAGTGTCAGCGTACGGGTTAGGATTAGGGGACGGGTGAGGGTCAGGCTTCGGGGAAGGGTTAGGGTTAGGGTTCGGGCTAGGGTTAGGGTTAGGGGACGGGGACGGTTTAGGGTCCAGGTGAGGGTACGACAACGCTTTAGGGGGAGCGTACGTGTGAGGGCGCGGGTGAGTGTCAGCGTACGGGTTAGGATTAGGGGACGGGTGAGGGTCAGGCTTCGGGGAAGGGTTAGGGTTAGGGTTCGGGCTAGGGTTAGGGTTAGGGGACGGGGACGGTTTAGGGTCCAGGTGAGGGTACGACAACGCTTTAGGGGGAGCGTACGTGTGAGGGCGCGGGTGAGTGTCAGCGTACGGGTTAGGATTAGGGGACGGGTGAGGGTCAGGCTTCGGGGAAGGGTTAGGGTTAGGGTTCGGGCTAGGGTTAGGGTTAGGGGACGGGGACGGTTTAGGGTCCAGGTGAGGGTACGACAATGCTTTAGGGGGAGCGTACGTGTGAGGGCGCGGGTGAGTGTCAGCGTACGGGTTAGGAGTAGGGGACGGGTGAGGGTCAGGCTTCGGGGAAGGGTTAGGGTTAGGGTTCGGGCTAGGGTTAGGGTTAGGGGACGGGGACAGTTTAGGGTCCAGGTGAGGGTACGACAACGCTTTAGGGGGAGCGAACGTGTGAGGGCGCGGGTGAGTGTCAGCGTACGGGTTAGGATTGGGGACGGGTGAGGGTCAGGCTTCGGGGAAGGGTTAGGGTTAGGGTTCGGGCTAGCGTTAGGGTTAGGGTACGGGGACGGTTTAGGGTCCAGGTGAGGGTAAGACAACGCTTTAGGGGGAGCGTACGTGTGAGGGCGCGGGTGAGTGTCAGCGTACGGGTTAGGATTAGGGTACGGGTGAGGGTCAGGCTTCGGGGAAGGGTTAGGGTTAGGGTTAGGGCTAGGGTTAGGGTTAGGGGACGGGGACGGTTTAGGGTCCAGGTGAGGGTATGACAACGCTTTAGGGGGAGCATACGTGTGAGGGCGCGGGTTAGTGTCAGCGTACGGCTTAGGATTACGGGACGTGTGAGGGTCAGGCTTCGGGGAAGGGTTAGGTTTAGGGTTCGGGCTAGGGTTAGGGTTAGGGGACGGGGACGGTTTAGGGTCCAGATGAGGGTACGACAACGCTTTAGGGGGAGCGTACGTGTGAGGGCGCGGGTGAGTGTCAACGTACGGGTTAGGATTAGGGGACGGGTGAGGGTCAGGCTTCGGGGAAGGGTTAGGGTTAGGGTTCGGGCTAGGGTTAGGGTTAGGGGACGGGGACGGTTTAGGGTCCAGGTGAGGGTACGACAACGCTTTAGGGGGAGCGTACGTGTGAGGGCGCGGGTGAGTGTCAGCGTACGGGTTAGGATTAGGGGATGGGTGAGGATCAGGGTTTGGGGAAGTGTTAGGGTTAGGGTTCGGGCTAGGGTTAGGCTTAGGTGACGGGGACGGTTTAGGGTCCAGGTGAGGGTACGACGACGCTTTAGGGGGAGGGTACGTGTGAGGGCGCGGGTGAGTGTCAGAGTACGGGTTAGGATTAGGGGATGGGTGAGTGTCAGGCATCGGGGAAGGGTTAGGGTTAGGGTTCGGGCTAGGGTTAGGGTTAGGGGACGGGGACGGTTTAGGCTCAAGGTGAGGGTGCGACAACGCTTTAGGGGGAGCGTACGTGTGAGGGCGCGGGTGAGTGTCAGCGTACGGGTTAGGATTAGGGGACAGGTGAGGGTGAGGCTTCGAGGAAGGGTTAGGATTAGGGTTCGGGCTAGGGTTAGGGTTAGGGGACGGGGACGGTTTAGGGTCCAGGTGAGTGTACGACAACGCTTTAGGGGGAGCGTTCGTGTGAGCGTACGGGTGAGTGTCAGCGTACGGGTTAGGATTAGGGGACGGGTGAGGGTCAGGCTTCGGGGAAGTGTTAGGGTTAGGGTTCGGGCTAGGGTTAGGGTTAGGGGACGGGGACGGTTTAGGGTCCAGGTGAGGGCACGACAACGCTTTGGGGGAGCGTACGTGTGAAGGCGCGGGTGAGTGTCAGCGTACGGGTTAGGATTAGGGGACGGGTGAGGGTCAGGCTTCGGGGAAGGGTTAGGATTAGGGTTCGGGCTAGGGTTAGGGTTAGGGGACGGGGACGGTTTAGGGTCCAGGTGAGGGCACGACAACGCTTTAGGGGGAGCATACGTGTGAGGGCGCGGGTGAGTGTCAGCGTACGGGTTAGGATTAGGGGACGGGTGAGGGTCAGGCTTCGGGGAAGGGTTAGGGTTAGGGTTCGGGCTAGGGTTAAGGTTAGGGGACGGGGACGGTTTAGGGTCCAGGTGAGGGTACGACAACGCTTTAGGGGGAGCATACGTGTGAGGGCGCGGGTGAGTGTCACCGTACGGGTTAGGATTAGGGGACGGGTGAGGGTCAGGCTTCGGGGAAGGGTTAGGGTTAGGGTTCGGGCTAGGGTTAGGGTTAGGGGACGGGGACGGTTTAGGGTCCAGGTGAGGGTACGACAACGCTTTAGGGGGAGCGTACGTGTGAGGGCGTGGGTGAGTGTCAGCGTACGGGTTAGGATTAGGGGACGGGTGAGGGTCAGGCTTCGGGGAAGGGTTAGGGTTAGGGTTCGGGCTAGGGTTAGGGTTAGGGGACGGGGACGGTTTAGGGTCCAGGTGACGGTACGACAACGGTTTAGGGGGAGCGTACGTGTGAGGGCGCTGGTGAGTGTCAGCTTACGGGTTAGGATTAGGGGACGGGTGAGGGTCAGGCTTCGGGGAAGGGTTAGGGTTAGGGTTCGGGCTAGGGTTAGGGTTAGGGGACGGGGACGGTTTAGGGTCCAGGTGAGGGTACGACAACGCTTTAGGGGGAGCGTACGTGTGAGGGCACGGGTGAGTGTCAGCGTACGGGTTAGGATTAGGGGACGGGTGAGGGTCAGGCTTCGGGGAAGGGTTAGGGTTAGGGTTCGGGCTAGGGTTAGGGTTAGGGGACGGGGACGGTTTAGGGTCCAGGTGAGGGTACGACAACGCTTTAGGGTGAGCGTACGTGTGAGGGCGCGGGTGAGTGTCAGCGTACGGGTTAGGATTAGGGGACGGGTGAGGGTCAGGCTTCGGGGAAGGGTTAGGGTTAGGGTTCGGGCTAGGGTTAGGGTTAGGGGACGGGGACGGTTTAGGGTCCAGGTGAGGGTACGACAACGCTTTAGGGGGAGCGTACGTGTGAGGGCGCGGGTGAGTGTCAGCGTACGGGTTAGGATAAGGGGACGGGTGAGGGTCAGGCTTCGGGGAAGGGTTAGGGTTAGGGTTCGGGCTAGAGTTAGGGTTAGGGGACGGGGACGGTTTAGGGTCCAGGTGAGGGTACGACAATGCTTTAGGGGGAGCGTACGTGTGAGGGCGCGGGTGAGTGTCAGCGTACGGGTTAGGAGTAGGGGACGGGTGAGGGTCAGGCTTCGGGGAAGGGTTAGGGTTAGGGTTCGGGCTAGGGTTAGGGTTAGGGGACGGGGACAGTTTAGGGTCCAGGTGAGGGTACGACAACGCTTTAGGGGGAGCGAACGTGTGAGGGCGTGGGTGAGTGTCAGCGTACGGGTTAGGATTAGGGGACGGGTGAGGGTCAGGCTTCGGGGAAGGGTTAGGGTTAGGGTTCGGGCTAGCGTTAGGGTTACGGTACGGGGACGGTTTAGGGTCCACGTGAGGGTACGACAACGCTTTAGGGGGAGCGTACGTGTGAGGGCGCGGGTGAGTGTCAGCGTATGGGTTAGGATTAGGGGACGGGTGAGGGTCAGGCTTCGAGGAAGGGTTAGGATTAGGGTTCGGGCTAGGGTTAGGGTTAGGGGACGGGGACGGTTTAGGGTCCAGGTTAGTGTACGACAACGCTTTAGGGGGAGCGTTCGTGTGAGCGTACGGGTGAGTGTCAGCGTACGGGTTAGGATTAGGGGACGGGTGAGGGTCAGGCTTCGGGGAAGTGTTAGGGTTAGGGTTCGGGCTAGGGTTAGGGTTAGGGGACGGGGACGGTTTAGGGTCCAGGTGAGGGCACGACAACGCTTTGGGGGAGCGTACGTGTGAAGGCGCGGGTGAGTGTCAGCGTACGGGTTAGGATTAGGGGACGGGTGAGGGTCAGGCTTCGGGGAAGGGTTAGGATTAGGGTTCGGGCTAGGGTTAGGGTTAGGGGACGGGGACGGTTTAGGGTCCAGGTGAGGGCACGACAACGCTTTAGGGGGAGCATACGTGTGAGGGCGCGGGTGAGTGTCAGCGTACGGGTTAGGATTAGGGGACGGGTGAGGGTCAGGCTTCGGGGAAGGGTTAGGGTTAGGGTTCGGGCTAGGGTTAAGGTTAGGGGACGGGGACGGTTTAGGGTCCAGGTGAGGGTACGACAACGCTTTAGGGGGAGCATACGTGTGAGGGCGCGGGTGAGTGTCACCGTACGGGTTAGGATTAGGGGACGGGTGAGGGTCAGGCTTCGGGGAAGGGTTAGGGTTAGGGTTCGGGCTAGAGTTAGGGTTAGGGGACGGGGACGGTTTAGGGTCCAGGTGAGGGTACGACAATGCTTTAGGGGGAGCGTACGTGTGAGGGCGCGGGTGAGTGTCAGCGTACGGGTTAGGAGTAGGGGACGGGTGAGGGTCAGGCTTCGGGGAAGGGTTAGGGTTAGGGTTCGGGCTAGGGTTAGGGTTAGGGGACGGGGACAGTTTAGGGTCCAGGTGAGGGTACGACAACGCTTTAGGGGGAGCGAACGTGTGAGGGCGCGGGTGAGTGTCAGTGTACGGGTTAGGATTAGGGGACGGGTGAGGGTCAGGCTTCGGGGAAGGGTTAGGGTTAGGGTTCGGGCTAGCGTTAGGGTTAGGGGACGGGGACGGTTTAGGGTCCAGGTGAGGGTACGACAACGCTTTAGGGGGAGCGTACGTGTGAGGGCGCGGGTGAGTGTCAGCGTACGGGTTAGGATTAGGGGACGGGTGAGGGTCAGGCTTCGGGGAAGGTTTAGGGTTAGGGTTAGGGCTAGGGTTAGGGTTAGGGGACGGGGACGGTTTAGGGTCCAGGTGAGGGTATGACAACGCTTTAGAGGGAGCGTACGTGTGAGGGCGCGGGTTAGTGTCAGCGTACGGCTTAGGATTACAGGACGTGTGAGGGTCAGGCTTCGGGGAAGGGTTAGGTTTAGGGTTCGGGCTAGGGTTAGGGTTAGGGGACGGGGACGGTTTAGAGTCCAGATAAGGGTACGACAACGCTTTAGGGGGAGCGTACGTGTGAGGGCGCGGGTGAGTGTCAACGTACGGGTTAGGATTAGGGGACGGGTGAGGGTCAGGCTTCGGGGAAGGGTTAGGGTTAGGGTTCGGGCTAGGGTTAGGGTTAGGGGACGGGGACGGTTTAGGGTCCAGGTGAGGGTACGACAACGCTTTAGGGGGAGCGTACGTGTGAGGGCGCGGGTGAGTGTCAGCGTACGGGTTAGGATTAGGGGATGGGTGAGGATCAGGCTTTGGGGAAGGGTTAGGGTTAGGGTTCGGGCTAGGGTTAGGCTTAGGGGACGGGGACGGTTTAGGCTCAAGGTGAGGGTGCGACAACGCTTTAGGGGGACCGTACGTGTGAGGGCGCGGGTGAGTGTCAGCGTACGGGTTAGGATTAGGGGACGGGTGAGGGTCAGGCTTCGAGGAAGGGTTAGGATTAGGGTTCGGGCTAGGGTTAGGGTTAGGGGACGGGGACGGTTTAGGGTCCAGGTGAGTGTACGACAACGCTTTAGGGGGAGCGTACGTGTGAGCGTACGGGTGAGTGTCAGCGTACGGGTTAGGATTAGGGGACGGGTGAGGGTCAGACTTCGGGGAAGTGTTAGGGTTAGGGTTCGGGCTAGGGTTAGGGTTAGGGGACGGGGACGGTTTAGGGTCCAGGTGAGGGTACGACAACGGTTTAGGGGGAGCGTACGTGTGAGGGCGCGGGTGAGTGTCAGCGTACAGCTTAGGATTAGGGGACGGGTGAGTGTCAGGCTTCGGGGAAGGGTTAGGGTTAGGGTTCGGGCTAGGGTTAGGGTTAGGGGACGGGGACGGTTTAGGGTCCAGGTGAGGGTACGACAACGCTTTAGGGGGAGCGTACGTGTGAGGGGGCGGGTGAGTGTCAGCGTACGGCTTAGGATTAGGGGACGGGTGAGGGTCAGGCTTCGGGGAAGGGTTAGGGTTAGGGTTCGGGCTAGGGTTAGGGTTAGGTGACGGGGACGGTTTAGGGTCCAGGTGAGGGTACGACAACGCTTTAGGGGCAGCGTACGTGTGAGGTCGCGGGTGAGTGTCAGCGTACGGCTTAGGATTAGGGAACGGGTGAGGGTCAGGCTTCGGGGAAGGGTTAGGGTTAGGATTCGGGCTAGGGTTAGGGTTAGGGGACGGGGACGGTTTAGGGTCCAGGTGAGGGCACGACAACGCTTTAGGGGGAGCGTACGTGTGAGGGCGCGGGTGAGTGTCAGCGTACGGGTTAGGATTAGGGGACGGGTGAGGGTCAGGCTTCGGGGAAGGGTTAGGGTTAGGGTTCGGGCTAGGGTTAGGGTTAGGGGACGGGGACGGTTTAGGGTCCATGTGAGGGTACGACAACGCTTTAGGGGGAGCGTACGTGTGAGGGCGTGGGTGAGTGTCAGCGTACGGGTTAGGATTACGGGACGGGTGAGGGTCAGGCTTCGGGGAAGGGTTAGGGTTAGGGTTCGGGCTAGGGTTAGGGTTAGGGGACGGGGACGGTTTAGGGTCCAGGTGAGGGCACGACAACGCTTTAGGGGGAGCGTACGTGTGAGCGCGCGGGTGAGTGTCAGCGTACGGGTTAGGATTAGGGGACGGGTGAGGGTCAGGCTTCGCGGAAGGGTTAGGGTTAGGGTTCGGGCTAGGGTTAGGGTTAGGGGACGGGGACAGTTTAGGGTCCAGGTGAGGGCACGACAACGCTTTAGGGGGAGTGTACGTGTGAGGGAGCGGGTGAGTGTCAGCGTACGGGTTAGGATTAGGGGACGGGTGAGGGTCAGGCTTCGGGGAAGGGTTAGGGTTAGGGTTCGGGCTAGGGTTAGGTTTAGGGGACGGGGACGGTTTAGGGTCCAGGTGAGGGTACGACAACGCTTTAGGGGGAGCGTACGTGTGAGGGCGTGGGTGAGTGTCGGCGTACGGGTTAGGAGTAGGAGACGGGTGAGGGTCAGGCTTCGGGGAAGGGTTAGGGTTAGGGTTCGGGCTAGGGTTAGGGTTAGGGGACGGGGACGGTTTAGGGTCCAGGTGAGGGTACAAAAACGCTTTAGGGGGAGCGTACGTGTGAGGGCGCGGGTGAGTGTCAGCGTACGGGTTAGGATTAGGGGACGGGTGAGGGTCAGGCTTCGGGGAAGGGTTAGGGTTAGGGTTCGGGCTAGCGTTAGGGTTAGGGGACGGGGACGGTTTAGGGTCCAGGTGAGGTTACGACAACGCTTTAGGGGGAGCCTACGTGTGCGGGCGCGGGTGAGTGTCAGAGTACGGGTTAGGATTAGGGGACGGGTGAGTGTCAGGCTTCGGGGAAGGGTTAGGGTTAGGGTTCGGCCTAGGGTTAGGGTTAGGGGACGGGGACGGTTTAGGGTCCAGGTGAGGGTACGACAACGCTTTAGGGGGAGCGTACGTGTGAGGGCGCGGTTGAGTGTCAGCGTACGGCTTAGGATTAGGGGACGGGTGAGGGTCAGGCTTCGGGGAAGGGTTAGGGTTAGGGTTCGGGCTAGGGTTAGGGTTAGGGGACGGGGACGGTTTAGGGTCCAGGTGAGGGTACGACAACGCTTTAGGGGGAGCGTACGTGTGAGGGCGCGGGTGAGTGTCAGCGTACGGGTTAGGATTAGGGGACGGGTGAGGGTCAGGCTTCGGGGAAGGGTTAGGGTTAGGGTTCGGGCTAGGGTTAGGCTTAGGGGACGGGGACGGTTTAGGGTCCAGGTGAGGGCACGACAACGCTTTGGGGGAGCGTACGTGTGAAGACGCGGGTGAGTGTCAGCGTACGGGTTAGGATTAGGGGACGGGTGAGGGTCAGGCTTCGGGGAAGGGTTAGGGTTAGGGTTCGGGCTAGGGTTACGCTTAGGGTACGGGGACGGTTTAGGGTCCAGGTGAGGGCACGACAACGCTTTAGGGGGAGCGTACGTGTGAGGGCGCGGGTGAGTGTCAGCGTACGGGTTAGGATTAGGGGACGGGTGAGGGTCAGGCTTCGGGGAAGGGTTAGGGTTAGGGTTCGGGCTAGGGTTAGGGTTGGGGATGGGGACGGTTTAGGGTCCAGGTGAGGGCACGACAACGCTTTAGGGGGAGCATACGTGTGAGGGCGCGGGTGAGTGTCAGCGTACGGTTTAGGATTAGGGGACGGGTGAGGGTCAGGCTTCGGGGAAGCGTTAGGGTTAGGGTTCGGGCTAGGGTTAGGGTTAGGGGACGGGGACAGTTTAGGGTCCAGGTGAGGGCACGACAACGCTTTAGGGGGAGTGTACGTGTGAGGGCGCGGGTGAGTGTCAGCGTACGGGTTAGGATTAGGGGACGGGTGAGGGTCAGGCTTCGGGGAAGGGTTAGGGTTAGGGTTCGGGCTAGGGTTAGGCTTGGGGATGGGGACGGTTTAGGGTCCAGGTGAGGGCACGACAACGCTTTAGGGGGAGCATACGTGTGAGGGCGCGGGTGAGTGTCAGCGTACGGTTTAGGATTAGGGGACGGGTGAGGGTCAGGCTTCGGGGAAGCGTTAGGGTTAGGGTTCGGGCTAGGGTTAGGGTTAGGGGATGGGGACAGTTTAGGGTCCAGGTGAGGGCACGACAACGCTTTAGGGGGAGTGTACGTGTGAGGGCGCGGGTGAGTGTCAGCGTACGGGTTAGGATTAGGGGACGGGTGAGGGTCAGGCTTCGGGGAAGGGTTAGGGTTAGGGTTCGGGCTAGCGTTAGGGTTAGGGTACGGGGACGGTTTAGGGTCCAGGTGAGGGTACGACAACGCTTTAGGGGGAGCGTACGTGTGAGGGCGCGGGTGAGTGTCAGCGTACGGGTTAGGATTAGGGGACGGGTGAGGGTCAGGCTTCGAGGAAGGGTTAGGATTAGGGTTCGGGCTAGGGTTAGGGTTAGGGGACGGGGACGGTTTAGGGTCCAGGTGAGTGTACGACAACGCTTTAGGGGGAGCGTTCGTGTGAGCGTACGGGTGAGTGTCAGCGTACGGGTTAGGATTAGGGGACGGGTGAGGGTCAGGCTTCGGGGAAGTGTTAGGGTTAGGGTTCGGGCTAGGGTTAGGGTTAGGGGACGGGGACGGTTTAGGGTCCAGGTGAGGGCACGACAACGCTTTGGGGGAGCGTACGTGTGAAGGCGCGGGTGAGTGTCAGCGTACGGGTTAGGATTAGGGGACGGGTGAGGGTCAGGCTTCGGGGAAGGGTTAGGATTAGGGTTCGGGCTAGGGTTAGGGTTAGGGGACAGGGACGGTTTAGGGTCCAGGTGAGGGCACGACAACGCTTTAGGGGGAGCATACGTGTGAGGGCGCGGGTGAGTGTCAGCGTACGGGTTAGGATTAGGGGACGGGTGAGGGTCAGGCTTCGGGGAAGGGTTAGGGTTAGGGTTCGGGCTAGGGTTAAGGTTAGGGGACGGGGACGGTTTAGGGTCCAGGTGAGGGTACGACAACGCTTTAGGGGGAGCATACGTGTGAGGGCGCGGGTGAGTGTCAGCGTACGGGTTAGGATTAGGGGACGGGTGAGGGTCAGGCTTCGGGGAAGGGTTAGGGTTAGGGTTCGGGCTAGGGTTAAGGTTAGGGGACGGGGACGGTTTAGGGTCCAGGTGAGGGTACGACAACGCTTTAGGGGGAGCGTACGTGTGAGGGCGTGGGTGAGTGTCGGCGTACGGGTTAGGAGTAGGAGACGGGTGAGGGTCAGGCTTCGGGGAAGGGTTAGGGTTAGGGTTCGGGCTAGGGTTAGGGTTAGGGGACGGGGACGGTTTAGGGTCCAGGTGAGGGTACAACAACGCTTTAGGGGGAGCGTACGTGTGAGGGCGCGGGTGAGTGTCAGCGTACGGGTTAGGATTAGGGGACGGGTGAGGGTCAGGCTTCGGGGAAGGGTTAGGGTTAGGGTTCGGGCTAGCGTTAGGGTTAGGGGACGGGGACGGTTTAGGGTCCAGGTGAGGTTACGACAACGCTTTAGGGGGAGCCTACGTGTGCGGGCGCGGGTGAGTGTCAGAGTACGGGTTAGGATTAGGGGACGGGTGAGTGTCAGGCTTCGGGGAAGGGTTAGGGTTAGGGTTCGGCCTAGGGTTAGGGTTAGGGGACGGGGACGGTTTAGGGTCCAGGTGAGGGCACGACAACGCTTTAGGGGGAGCGTACGTGTGAGGGCGCGGTTGAGTGTCAGCGTACGGGTTAGGATTAGGGGATGGGTGAGGGTCAGGCTTCGGGGAAGGGTTAGGGTTAGGGTTCGGGCTAGGGTTAGGGTTAGGGGACGGGGACGGTTTAGGGTCCAGGTGAGGGTACGACAACGCTTTAGGGGGAGCGTACGTGTGAGGGCGCGGGTGAGTGTCAGCGTACGGGTTAGGATTAGGGGACGGGTGAGGGTCAGGCTTCGGGGAAGGGTTAGGGTTAGGGTTCGGGCTAGGGTTAGGCTTAGGGGATGGGGACGGTTTAGGGTCCAGGTGAGGGCACGACAACGCTTTGGGGGAGCGTACGTGTGAAGACGCGGGTGAGTGTCAGCGTACGGGTTAGGATTAGGGGACGGGTGAGGGTCAGGCTTCGGGGAAGGGTTAGGGTTAGGGTTCGGGCTAGGGTTAGGCTTAGGGTACGGGGACGGTTTAGGGTCCAGGTGAGGGCACGACAACGCTTTAGGGGGAGCGTACGTGTGAGGGCGCGGGTGAGTGTCAGCGTACGGGTTAGGATTAGGGGACGGGTGAGGGTCAGGCTTCGGGGAAGGGTTAGGGTTAGGGTTCGGGCTAGGGTTAGGCTTGGGGATGGGGACGGTTTAGGGTCCAGGTGAGGGCACGACAACGCTTTAGGGGGAGCATACGTGTGAGGGCGCGGGTGAGTGTCAGCGTACGGTTTAGGATTAGGGGACGGGTGAGGGTCAGGCTTCGGGGAAGCGTTAGGGTTAGGGTTCGGGCTAGGGTTAGGGTTAGGGGACGGGGACAGTTTAGGGTCCAGGTGAGGGCACGACAACGCTTTAGGGGGAGTGTACGTGTGAGGGCGCGGGTGAGTGTCAGCGTACGGGTTAGGATTAGGGGACGGGTGAGGGTCAGGCTTCGGGGAAGGGTTAGGGTTAGGGTTCGGGCTAGGGTTAGGTTTAGGGGACGGGGACGGTTTAGGGTCCAGGTGAGGGTACGACAACGCTTTAGGGGGAGCGTACGTGTGAGGGCGTGGGTGAGTGTCGGCGTACGGGTTAGGAGTAGGAGACGGGTGAGGGTCAGGCTTCGGGGAAGGGTTAGGGTTAGGGTTCGGGCTAGGGTTAGGGTTAGGGGACGGGGACGGTTTAGGGTCCAGGTGAGGGTACAACAACGCTTTAGGGGGAGCGTACGTGTGAGGGCGCGGGTGAGTGTCAGCGTACGGGTTAGGATTAGGGGACGGGTGAGGGTCAGGCTTCGGGGAAGGGTTAGGGTTAGGGTTCGGGCTAGCGTTAGGGTTAGGGGACGGGGACGGTTTAGGGTCCAGGTGAGGTTACGACAACGCTTTAGGGGGAGCCTACGTGTGCGGGCGCGGGTGAGTGTCAGAGTACGGGTTAGGATTAGGGGACGGGTGAGTGTCAGGCTTCGGGGAAGGGTTAGGGTTAGGGTTCGGGCTAGGGTTAGGGTTAGGGGACGGGGACGGTTTAGGGTCCAGGTGAGGGTACGACAACGCTTTAGGGGGAGCGTACGTGTGAGGGTGCTGTTGAGTGTCAGCGTAGGGGTTAGGATTAGGGGACGGGTGAGGGTCAGGCTTCGGGGAAGGGTTAGGGTTAGGGTTCGGGCTAGGGTTAGGGTTAGGGGACGGGGACGGTTTAGGGTCCAGGTGAGGGTACGACAACGCTTTAAGGGGACCGTACGTGTGAGGGCGCGGGTGAGTGTCAGCGTACGGGTTAGGATTAGGGGACGGGTGAGGGTCAGGCTTCGGGGAAGGGTTAGGATTAGGGTTCGGGCTAGGGTTAGGGTTAGGGGACGGGGACGGTTTAGGGTCCAGGTGAGTGTACGACAACGCTTTAGGGGGAGCGTACGTGTGAGCGTGCGGGTGAGTGTCAGCGTACGGGTTAGGATTAGGGGACGGGTGAGGGTCAGGCTTCGGGGAAGGGTTAGGGTTAGGGTTTGGGCTAGCGTTAGGGTTAGGGGACGGGGACGGTTTAGGGTCCAGGTGAGGTTACGACAACGCTTTAGGGGGAGCGTACGTGTGAGGGCGCGGGTGAGTGTCAGAGTACGGGTTAGGATTAGGGGACGGGTGAGGGTCAGGCTTCGGGGAAGGGTTAGGGTTAGGGTTAGGGCTAGGGTTAGGGTTAGGGGACGGGGACGGTTTAGGGTCCAGGTGAGGTTACGACAACGCTTTAGGGGGAGCGTACGTGTGAGGGCGCGGGTGAGTGTCAGCGTAGGGGTTAGGATTAGGGGACGGGTGAGGGTCAGGCTTCGGGGAAGGGTTAGGGTTAGGGTTCGGCCTAGGGTTAGGGTTAGGGGACGGGGACGGTTTAGGGTCCAGGTGAGGGCACGACAACGCTTTAGGGGGAGCGTACGTGTGAGGGCGCGGTTGAGTGTCAGCGTACGGCTTAGGATTAGGGGACGGGTGAGGGTCAGGCTTCGGGGAAGGGTTAGGTTTAGGGTTCGGGCTAGGGTTAGGGTTAGGTGACGGGGAAGGTTTAGGGTCCAGGTGAGGGTACGACAACGCTTTAGGGGGAGCGTACGTGTGAGGGCGCGGGTGAGTGTCAGCGTACGGCTTAGGATTAGGGGACGGGTGAGGGTCAGGCTTCGGGGAAGGGTTAGGGTTAGGGTTCGGGCTAGGGTTAGGGTTAGGGGACGGGGACGGTTTAGGGTCCAGGTGAGGGCACGACAACGCTTTAGGGGGAGCGTACGTGTGAGGGCGCGGGTGAGTGTCAGCGTACGGCTTAGGATTAGGAGACGGGTGAGGGTCAGGCTTCGGGGAAGGGTTAGTGTTAGGGTTCGGGCTAGGGTTAGGGTTAGGGGACGGGGACGGTTTAGGGTCCAGGTGAGGGTACGACAACGCTTTAGGGGGAGCGTACGTGTGAGGGCGCGGGTGAGTGTCAGCGTACGGCTTAGGATTAGGGGACGTGTGAGGGTCAGGCTTCGGGGAAGGGTTAGGGTTAGGGTTTGGGCTAGGGTTAGGGTTAGGGGACGGGGACGGTTTAGGGTCCAGGTGAGGGTACGACAACGCTTTAGGGGGACCGTACGTGTGAAGGCGCGGGTGAGTGTCAGCGTACGGGTTAGGATTAGGGGACGTGTGAGGGTCAGGCTTCGGGGAAGGGTTAGGATTACGGTTCGGGCTAGGGTTAGGGTTAGGGGACGGGGACGGTTTAGGGTCCAGGTGAGTGTACGACAACGCTTTAGGGGGAGCGTACGTGTGAGCGTGCGGGTGAGTGTCAGCGTACGGGTTAGGATTAGGGGACGGGTGAGGGTCAGGCTTCGGGGAAGTGTTAGGGTTAGGGTTCGGGCTAGGGTTAGGGTTAGGGGACGGGGACGGTTTAGGGTCCAGGTGAGGGTACGACAACGCTTTAGGGGGAGCGTACGTGTGAGGGCGCGGGTGAGTGTCAGCGTACGGCTTAGGATTAGGGAACGGGTGAGGGTCAGGCTTCGGGGAAGGGTTAGGGTTAGGGTTCGGGCTAGGGTTAGGGTTAGGGGACCAGGACGGTTTAGGGTCCAGGTGAGGGTACGACAATGCTTTAGGGGGAGCGTACGTGTGAGGGCGCGGGTGAGTGTCAGCGTACGGCTTAGGATTAGGGGACGGGTGAGGGTCAGGCTTCGGGGAAGGGTTAGGGTTAGGGTTCGGGCTAGGGTTAGGGTTAGGGGACGGGGACGGTTTAGGGTCCAGGTGAGGGTACGACGACGCTTTAGGGGGAGCGTACGTGTGAGGGCGCGGGTGAGTGTCAGCGTACGGGTTAGGATTAGGGGACGGGTGAGGGTCAGGCTTCGGGGAAGGGTTAGGGTTAGGGTTCGGGCTAGGGTTAGGGTTAGGGGACGGGGACGGTTTAGGGTCCAGGTGGGGGTACGACGACGCTTTAGGGGGAGCGTACGTGTGAGGGCGCGGGTGAGTGTCAGCGTACGGGTTAGGATTAGGGGACGGGTGAGGGTCAGGCTTCGGGGAAGGGTTAGGGTTAGGATTCGGGCTAGGGTTAGGGTTAGGGGACGGGGATGGTTTAGGGTCCAGGTGAGGGTACGACAACGCTTTAGGGGGAGCGTACGTGTGAGGGCGCGGGTGAGTGTCAGCGTACGGGTTAGGATTAGGGGACGGGTGAGGGTCAGGCTTCGGGGAAGGGTTAGGGTTAGGGTTCGGGCTAGGGTTAGGGTTAGGGGACGGGGACGGTTTAGGGTCCAGGTGAGGGTACGACGACGCTTTAGGGGGAGCGTACGTGTGAGGGCACGGGTGAGTGTCAGCGTACGGGTTAGGATTAGGGGACGGGTGAGTGTCAGGCTTCGGGGAAGGGTTAGGGTTAGGGTTCGGGCTAGGGTTAGGGTTAGGGGACGGGGACGGTTTAGGGTCCAGGTGAGGGTACGACGACGCTTTAGGGGGAGTGTACGTGTGAGGGCGCGGGTGAGTGTCAGCGTACGGGTTAGGATTAGGGGACGGGTGAGGGTCAGGCTTCGGGGAAGGGTTAGGGTTAGGGTTCGGGCTAGGGTTAGGGTTAGGGGACGGGGACGGTTTAGGGTCCAGGTGAGGGTACGACGACGCTTTAGGGGGAGCGTACGTGTGAGGGCGCGGGTGAGTGTCAGCGTACGGGTTAGGATTAGGGGACGGGTGAGGGTCAGGCTTCGGGGAAGGGTTAGGGTTAGGGTTCGGGCTAGGGTTAGGGTTAGGGGACGGGGACGGTTTAGGGTCCAGGTGAGGGTACGACAATGCTTTAGGGGGAGTGTACGTGTGAGGGCGCGGATGAGTGTCAGCGTACGGGTTAGGATTAGGGGACGGGTGAGGGTCAGGCTTCGGGGAAGGGTTAGGGTTAGGGTTCGGGCTAGGGTTAGGGTTAGGGGACGGGGACGGTTTAGGGTCCAGGTGAGGGTACGACAACGCTTTAGGGGGAGCGTACGTGTGAGGGCGCGGGTGAGTGTCAGTGTACGGTTTAGGATTGGGGACGGGTGAGGGTCAGGCTTCGGGGAAGTGTTAGGGTTAGGGTTCGGGCTAGGGTTAGGGTTAGGGGACGGGGACGGTTTAGGGTCCAGGTGAGGGTACGACAAAGCTTTAGGGGGAGCGTACGTGTGAGCGCGCGAGTGAGTGTCAGCGTACGGGTTAGGATTAGGGGACGGGTGAGGGTCAGGCTTCGGGGAAGGGTTAGGGTTAGGGTTCGGGCTAGGGTTAGGGTTAGGGGACGGGGACGGTTTAGGGTCCAGGTGAGGGTACGACGACGCTTTAGGGGGAGCGTACGTGTGAGGGCGCGGGTGAGTGTCAGCGTACGGGTTAGGATTAGGGGACGGGTTAGGGTCAGGCTTCGGGGAAGTGTTAGGGTTAGGGTTCGGGCTAGGGTTAGGGTTAGGGGACGGGGACGGTTTAGGGTCCAGGTGAGGGTACGACGACGCTTTAGGGGGAGCGTACGTGTGAGGGCGCGGGTGAGTGTCAGCGTACGGCTTAGGATTAGGGGACGGGTGAGGGTCAGGCTTCGGGGAAGGGTTAGGGTTAGTGTTCGGGCTAGGGTTAGGGTTAGGGGACGGGGACAGTTTAGGGTCCAGGTGAGGGTACGACGACGCTTTAGGGGGAGCGTACGTGTGAGGGCGCGGGTGAGTGTCAGCGTACGGGTTAGGATTAGGGGACGGGTGAGGGTCAGGCTTCGGGGAAGGGTTAGGGTTAGGGTTCGGGCTAGGGTTAGGCTTAGGGGACGGGGACGGTTTAGGGTTCAGGTGAGGGTACGACGACGCTTTAGGGGGAGCGTACGTGTGAGGGCGCGGGTGAGTGTCAGCGTACGGGTTAGGATTAGGGGACGGGTGAGGGTCAGGCTTCGGGGAAGGGTTAGGTTTAGGGTTCGGGCTAGGGTTAGGGTTAGGGGACGGGGACGGTTTAGGGTCCAGGTGAGGGCACGACAACGCTTTAGGGGGAGCGTACGTGTGAGGGCGCGGGTGAGTGTCAGCGTATGGCTTAGGATTAGGGGACGGGTGAGGGTCAGGCTTCGGGGAAGGGTTAGGGTTAGGGTTCGGGCTAGGGTTAGGGTTAGGGGACGGGGACGGTTTAGGGTCCAGGTGAGGGCACGACAACGCTTTAGGGGGAGCGTACGTGTGAGGGCGCGGGTGAGTGTCAGCGTACGGGTTAGGATTAGGGGACGGGTGAGGGTCAGGCTTCGGGGAAGGGTTAGGGTTAGGGTTCGGGCTAGGGATAGGGTTAGGGGACGGGGACGGTTTAGGGTCCAGGTGAGGGCACGACAACGCTTTAGGGGGAGCGTACGTGTGAGGGCGCGGGTGAGTGTCAGCGTACGGGTTAGGATTAGGGGACGGGTGAGGGTCAGCCTTCGGGGAAGGGTTAGGGTTAGGGTTCGGGCTAGGGTTAGGGTTAGGGGACGGGGATGGTTTAGGGTCCAGGTGAGGGTACGACGACGCTTTAGAGGGAGCGTACGTGTGAGGGCCGGGTGAGTGTCAGCGTACGGGTTAGGATTAGGGAACGGGTGAGGGTCAGGCTTCGGGGAAGGTTTACGGTTAGGGTTCGGGCTAGGGTTAGGGTTAGGGGACGGAAACGGTTTAGGGTCCAGGTGAGGGTACGACGACGCTTTAGGGGGAGCGTACTTGTGCGGGCGCGGGTGAGTGTCAGCATACTGGTTAGGATTAGGGGACGGGTGAGGGTCAGGCTTTGGGGAAGGGTTAGGTTTAGGGTTCGGGCTAGGGTTAGGGTTAGGGGACGGGGACGGTTTAGGGTCCAGTTGAGGGTACGACGACGCTTTAGGGGGAGCGTACGTGTGAGGGTGCAGGTGAGTGTCAGCGTACGGGATAGGATTAGGGGACGGGTGAGGGTCAGGCTTCGGGGAAGGGTTAGGGTTAGGGTTCGGGCTAAGGTTAGGGTTAGGGGACGGGGACGGTTTAGGGTCCAGTTGAGGGTACGACGATGCTTTAGGGGGAGCGTACGTGTGAGGGCGTGGGTGAGTGTCAGCGTACGGGTTAGGATTAGGGGACGGGTGAGGTTCAGGCTTCGGGGAAGGGTTAGGGTTAGGGTTCGGGCCAGGGTTAGGGTTAGGGGACGAGGACGGTTTAGGGTCCAGGTGAGGGCACGACAACGCTTTAGGGGGAGCGTACGTGTGAGGGCGCGGGTGAGTGTCAGCGTACGGGTTAGGATTAGGGGACGGGTGAGGGTCAGGCTTCGGGGAAGGGTTAGGGTTAGGGTTCGGGCTAGGGTTAGGCTTAGGGGACGGGGACGGTTTAGGGTCCAGGTGAGGGCACGACAACGCTTTAGGGGGAGCGTACGTGTGAGGGCGCGGGTGAGTGTCAGCGTACGGGTTAGGATTAGGGGACGGGTGAGGGTCAGGCTTCGGGGAAGGGTTAGGGTTAGGGTTCGGTCTAGGGTTAGGGTTAAGGGACGGGGACGGTTTAGGGTCCAGGTGAGGGCACGACAATGCTTTAGGGGGAGCTTACGTGTGAGGGCGAGGGTGAGTGTCAGCGTAAGGGTTAGGATTAGGGAACGGGTGAGGGTCAGGCTTCGGGGAAGGGTTAGGGTTAGGGTTCGGGCTAGGGTTAGGGTTAGGGGACGGGGACGGTTTAGGGTCCAGGTGAGGGCACGACAACGCTTTAGGGGGAGCGTACGTGTGAGGGCGCGGGTGAGTGTCAGCGTAGGGGTTAGGATTAGGGGACGGGTGAGGGTCAGGCTTCGGGGAAGGGTTAGGGTTAGGGTTCGGGCTAGGGTTAGGTTTAGGGGACAGGGACGGTTTAGGGTCCAGGTGAGGGCACGACAACGCTTTAGGGGGAGCGTACGTGTGAGGGCGCGGGTGAGTGTCAGCGTACGGTTTAGGATTAGGGGACGGGTGAGGGTCAGGCTTCGGGGAAGGGTTAGGGTTAGGGTTCGGGCTAGGGTTAGGGTTAGGGGACCGGGATGGTTTAGGGTCCAGGTGAGGGCACGACAACGCTTTAGGGGGAGCGTACGTGTGAGGGCGCGGGTGAGTGTCAGCGTACGGGTTAGGATTAGGGGACGGGTGAGGGTCAGGCTTCGGGGAAGGGTTAGGGTTAGGGTTCGGGCTAGGGTTAGGGTTAGGGGACGGGGACGGTTTAGGGTCCAGGTGAGGGCACGACAACGCTTTAGGGGGAGCGTACGTGTGAGGGCGCGGGTGAGTGTCAGCGTACGGGTTACGATTAGGGGACGGGTGAGGGTCAGGCTTCCGGGAAGGGTTAGGGTTAGGGTTCGGGCTAGGGTTAGGGTTAGGGGACGGGGACGGTTTAGGGTCCAGGTGAGGGCACGACAACGCTTTAGGGGGAGCGTACGTGTGAGGGCGCGGGTGAGTGTCAGCGTTCGGGTTAGGATTAGGGGACGGGTGAGGGTCAGGCTTCGGGGAAGGTTTAGGGTTAGGGTTAGGGCTAGGGTTAGGGTTAGGGGACGGGGACGGTTTAGGGTCCAGGTGAGGGCACGACAACGCTTTAGGGGGAGCGTACGTGTGAGGGCGCGGGTGAGAGTCAGTGTAGGGGTTAGGATTAGGGGACGTGTGAGGGTCAGGCTTCGGGGAAGTGTTAGGGTTAAGGTTCGGGCTAGGGTTAGGGTTAGGGGACGGGGTCGGTTTAGGGTCCAGGTGAGGGCACGACAACGCTTTAGGGGGAGCGTACGTGTGAGGGCGCGGGTGAGTGTCAGCGTAGGGGTTAGGATTAGGGGACGGGTGAGGGTCAGGCTTCGGGGAAGGGTTAGGGTTAGGTTTCGGGCTAGGGTTAGGGTTAGGGGACGGGGACGGTTTAGGGTCCAGGTGAGGGCACGACAACGCTTTAGGGGGAGCGTACGTGTGAGCACGCGGGTGAGTGTCAGCGTACGGGTTAGGATTAGGGGACGGGTGAGGGTCAGGCTTCGCGGAAGGGTTAGGGTTAGGGTTCGGGCTAGGGTTAGGGTTAGGGGACGGGGACAGTTTAGGGTCCAGGTGAGGGCACGACAACGCTTTAGGGGGAGCGTACGTGTGAGGGCGCGGGTGAGTGTCAGCGTACGGGTTAGGATTAGGGGACGGGTGAGGGTCAGGCTTCGGGGAAGGGTTAGGGTTAGGGTTCGGGCTAGGGTTAGGCTTAGGGGACGGGGACGGTTTAGGGTCCAGGTGAGGGCACGACAACGCTTTAGGGGGAGCGTACGTGTGAGGGCGCGGGTGAGTGTCAGCGTACGGGTTAGGATTAGGGGATGGGTGAGGGTCAGGCTTCGGGGAAGTGTTAGGGTTAGGGTTCGGGCTAGGGTTAGGCTTAGGGGACGGGGACGGTTTAGGGTCCAGGTGAGGGCACGACAACGCTTTGGGGGAGCGTACGTGTGAAGGCGTGGGTGAGTGTCAGCGTACGGGTTAGGATTAGGGGACGGGTGAGGGTCAGGCTTCGGGGAAGGGTTAGGGTTAGGGTTCGGGCTAGGGTTAGGGTTAGGGGACGGGGACGGTTTAGGGTCCAGGTGAGGGCACGACAACGCTTTAGGGGGAGCGTACGTGTGAGGGCGCGGGTGTCAGCGTACGGGTTAGGATTAGGGGACGGGTGAGGGTCAGGCTTCGGGGAAGGGTTAGGGTTAGCGTTCGGGATAGGGATAGGGTTAGGGGACGGGGACGGTTTAGGGTCCAGGTGAGGGCACGACAACGCTTTAGGGGGAGCGTACGTGTGAGGGCGCGGGTGAGTGTCAGCGTACGGATTAGGATTAGGGGACGGGTGAGGGTCAGCCTTCGGGGAAGGGTTAGGGTTAGGGTTCGGGCTAGGGTTAGGGTTAGGGGACGGGGATGGTTTAGGGTCCAGGTGAGGGTACGACGACGCTTTAGAGGGAGCGTACGTGTGAGGGCCGGGTGAGTGTCAGCGTACGGGTTAGGATTAGGGAACGGGTGAGGGTCAGGCTTCGGGGAAGGTTTACGGTTAGGGTTCGGGCTAGGGTTAGGGTTAGGGGACGGAAACGGTTTAGGGTCCAGGTGAGGGTACGACGACGCTTTAGGGGGAGCGTACTTGTGCGGGCGCGGGTGAGTGTCAGCATACTGGTTAGGATTAGGGGACGGGTGAGGGTCAGGCTTTGGGGAAGGGTTAGGTTTAGGGTTCGGGCTAGGGTTAGGGTTAGGGGACGGGGACGGTTTAGGGTCCAGTTGAGGGTACGACGACGCTTTAGGGGGAGCGTACGTGTGAGGGTGCAGGTGAGTGTCAGCGTACGGGATAGGATTAGGGGACGGGTGAGGGTCAGGCTTCGGGGAAGGGTTAGGGTTAGGGTTCGGGCTAAGGTTAGGGTTAGGGGACGGGGACGGTTTAGGGTCCAGTTGAGGGTACGACGATGCTTTAGGGGGAGCGTACGTGTGAGGGCGTGGGTGAGTGTCAGCGTACGGGTTAGGATTAGGGGACGGGTGAGGTTCAGGCTTCGGGGAAGGGTTAGGGTTAGGGTTCGGGCCAGGGTTAGGGTTAGGGGACGAGGACGGTTTAGGGTCCAGGTGAGGGCACGACAACGCTTTAGGGGGAGCGTACGTGTGAGGGCGCGGGTGAGTGTCAGCGTACGGGTTAGGATTAGGGGACGGGTGAGGGTCAGGCTTCGGGGAAGGGTTAGGGTTAGGGTTCGGGCTAGGGTTAGGCTTAGGGGACGGGGACGGTTTAGGGTCCAGGTGAGGGCACGACAACGCTTTAGGGGGAGCGTACGTGTGAGGGCGCGGGTGAGTGTCAGCGTACGGGTTAGGATTAGGGGACGGGTGAGGGTCAGGCTTCGGGGAAGGGTTAGGGTTAGGGTTCGGTCTAGGGTTAGGGTTAAGGGACGGGGACGGTTTAGGGTCCAGGTGAGGGCACGACAATGCTTTAGGGGGAGCTTACGTGTGAGGGCGCGGGTGAGTGTCAGCGTAAGGGTTAGGATTAGGGAACGGGTGAGGGTCAGGCTTCGGGGAAGGGTTAGGGTTAGGGTTCGGGCTAGGGTTAGGGTTAGGGGACGGGGACGGTTTAGGGTCCAGGTGAGGGCACGACAACGCTTTAGGGGGAGCGTACGTGTGAGGGCGCGGGTGAGTGTCAGCGTAGGGGTTAGGATTAGGGGACGGGTGAGGGTCAGGCTTCGGGGAAGGGTTAGGGTTAGGGTTCGGGCTAGGGTTAGGTTTAGGGGACAGGGACGGTTTAGGGTCCAGGTGAGGGCACGACAACGCTTTAGGGGGAGCGTACGTGTGAGCACGCGGGTGAGTGTCAGCGTACGGTTTAGGATTAGGGGACGGGTGAGGGTCAGGCTTCGGGGAAGGGTTAGGGTTAGGGTTCGGGCTAGGGTTAGGGTTAGGGGACCGGGATGGTTTAGGGTCCAGGTGAGGGCACGACAACGCTTTAGGGGGAGCGTACGTGTGAGGGCGCGGGTGAGTGTCAGCGTACGGGTTAGGATTAGGGGACGGGTGAGGGTCAGGCTTCGGGGAAGGGTTAGGGTTAGGGTTCGGGCTAGGGTTAGGGTTAGGGGACGGGGACGGTTTAGGGTCCAGGTGAGGGCACGACAACGCTTTAGGGGGAGCGTACGTGTGAGGGCGCGGGTGAGTGTCAGCGTACGGGTTACGATTAGGGGACGGGTGAGGGTCAGGCTTCCGGGAAGGGTTAGGGTTAGGGTTCGGGCTAGGGTTAGGGTTAGGGGACGGGGACGGTTTAGGGTCCAGGTGAGGGCACGACAACGCTTTAGGGGGAGCGTACGTGTGAGGGCGCGGGTGAGTGTCAGCGTTCGGGTTAGGATTAGGGGACGGGTGAGGGTCAGGCTTCGGGGAAGGTTTAGGGTTAGGGTTAGGGCTAGGGTTAGGGTTAGGGGACGGGGACGGTTTAGGGTCCAGGTGAGGGCACGACAACGCTTTAGGGGGAGCGTACGTGTGAGGGCGCGGGTGAGAGTCAGTGTAGGGGTTAGGATTAGGGGACGTGTGAGGGTCAGGCTTCGGGGAAGTGTTAGGGTTAAGGTTCGGGCTAGGGTTAGGGTTAGGGGACGGGGTCGGTTTAGGGTCCAGGTGAGGGCACGACAACGCTTTAGGGGGAGCGTACGTGTGAGGGCGCGGGTGAGTGTCAGCGTAGGGGTTAGGATTAGGGGACGGGTGAGGGTCAGGCTTCGGGGAAGGGTTAGGGTTAGGTTTCGGGCTAGGGTTAGGGTTAGGGGACGGGGACGGTTTAGGGTCCAGGTGAGGGCACGACAACGCTTTAGGGGGAGCGTACGTGTGAGCACGCGGGTGAGTGTCAGCGTACGGGTTAGGATTAGGGGACGGGTGAGGGTCAGGCTTCGCGGAAGGGTTAGGGTTAGGGTTCGGGCTAGGGTTAGGGTTAGGGGACGGGGACGGTTTAGGGTCCAGGTGAGGGCACGACAACGCTTTAGGGGGAGCGTACGTGTGAGGGCGCGGGTGAGTGTCAGCGTACGGGTTAGGATTAGGGGACGGGTGAGGGTCAGGCTTCGGGGAAGGGTTAGGGTTAGGGTTCGGGCTAGGGTTAGGCTTAGGGGACGGGGACGGTTTAGGGTCCAGGTGAGGGCACGACAACGCTTTAGGGGGAGCGTACGTGTGAGGTCGCGGGTGAGTGTCAGCGTACGGGTTAGGATTAGGGGATGGGTGAGGGTCAGGCTTCGGGGAAGTGTTAGGGTTAGGGTTCGGGCTAGGGTTAGGCTTAGGGGACGGGGACGGTTTAGGGTCCAGGTGAGGGCACGACAACGCTTTGGGGGAGCGTACGTGTGAAGGCGTGGGTGAGTGTCAGCGTACGGGTTAGGATTAGGGGACGGGTGAGGGTCAGGCTTCGGGGAAGGGTTAGGGTTAGGGTTCAGGCTAGGGTTAGGCTTAGGGTACGGGGACGGTTTAGGGTCCAGGTGAGGGCACGACAACGCTTTAGGGGGAGCGTACGTGTGAGGGCACGGGTGAGTGTCAGCGTACGGGTTAGGATTCGGGGATTGGTGAGGGTCAGGCTTCGGGGAACGGTTAGGGTTAGGGTTCGGGCTAGGGTTAGGCTTAGGGGACGGGGACGGTTTAGGGTCCAGGTGAGGAGACGACAACGCTTTAGGGGGAGCGTACGTGTGAGGGCGCGGTTGAGTGTCAGCGTACGGTTAGGATTAGGGGACGGGTGAGGGTCAGGCTTCGGGGAAGGGTTAGGGTTAGGGTTCGGGCTAGTGTTAGGCTTAGGGGACGGGGACGGTTTAGGGTCCAGGTGAGGGCACGACAACGCTTTAGGGGGAGCGTACGTGTGAGGGCGCGGGTGAGTGTCAGCGTACGGGTTAGGATTAGGGGACGGGTGAGGGTCAGGCTTCGGGGAAGGGTTAGGGTTAGGGTTCGGGCTAGGGTTAGGCTTAGGGGATGGGGACGGTTTAGGGTCCAGGTGAGGGCACGACAACGCTTTAGGGGTAGCGTACGTGTGAGGGCACGGGTGAGTGTCAGCGTACGGGTTAGGATTAGGGGACGGGTGAGGGTCAGGCTTCGGGGAAGGGTTAGGGTTAGGGTTCGGGCTAGGGTTAGGCTTAGGGGACGGGGACGGTTTAGGGTCCAGGTGAGGGCACGACAACGCTTTAGGGGGAGCGTACGTGTGAGGGCGCGGGTGAGTGTCAGCGTACGGGTAAGGATTAGGGGACGGTTGAGGGTCAGGCTTAGGGGAAGGGTTAGGGTTAGGGTTCGGGCTAGGGTTAGGCTTAGGGGACGGGGACGGTTTGGGGTCCAGGTGAGGGCACGACAACGCTTTAGGGGGAGCATACGTGTGAGGGCGCGGGTGAGTGTCAGCGTACGGGTTAGGATTAGGGGACGGGTGAGGGTCAGGCTTCGGGGAAGCGTTAGGGTTAGGGTTCGGGCTAGGGTTAGGGTTAGGGGACGGGGACGGTTTAGGGTCCAGGTGAGGGCACGACAACGCTTTAGGGGGAGCGTACGTGTGAGGGCGCGGGTGAGTGTCAGCGTACGGGTTAGGATTAGGGGACGGGTGAGGGTCAGGCTTCGGGGAAGGGTTAGGGTTAGGGTTCGGGCTAGGGTTAGGGTTAGGGGACGGGGACGGTTTAGGGTCCAGGTGAGGGCACGACAACGCTTTAGGGGGAGCGTACGTGTGAGGGCGCGGGTGAGTGTCAGCGTACGGGTTAGGATTAGGGGACGGGTCAGGGTCAGGCTTCGGGGAAGGGTTAGGGTTAGGGTTCGGGCTAGGGTTAGGGTTAGGGGACGGGGACGGTTTAGGGTCCAGGTGAGGGCACGATAACGCTTTAGGGGGAGCGTACGTGTGAGGGCGCGGGTGAGTGTCAGCGTACGGGTTAGGATTAGGGGACGGGTGAGCGTCAGGCTTCGGGGAAGGGTTAGAGTTAGGGTTCGGGCTAGGGTTAGGCTTAGGGGACGGGGACGGTTTAGGGTCCAGGTGAGGGCACGACAACGCTTTAGGGGGAGCGTACGTGTGAGGGCGCGGGTGAGTGTCAGCGTACGGGTTAGGATTAGGGAACGGGTGAGCGTCAGGCTTCGGGGAAGGGTTAGGGTTAGGGTTCAGGCTAGGGTTAGGGTTAGGGGACGGGGACGGTTTAGGGTCCAGGTGAGGGCACGACAACGCTTTAGGGGGAGCGTACATGTGAGGGCGCGGGTGAGTGTCAGCGTACGGGTTAGGATTAGGGGACGGGTCAGGGTCAGGCTTCGGAGAAGGGTTAGGGTTAGGGTTCGGGCTAGGGTTAGGCTTAGGGGACGGGGACGGTTTAGGGTCCAGGTGAGGGCACGACAACGCTTTAGGGGGAGCGCACGTGTGAGGGCGCGGGTTAGTGTCAGCGTACGGGTTAGGATTAGGGGACGGGTGAGGGTCAGGCTTTGGGGAAGGGTTAGTGTTAGGGTTCGGGCTAGGGTTAGGGTTAGGGGACGGGGACGGTTTAGGGTCCAGGTGAGGGCACGACAACGCTTTAGGGGGAGCGTACGTGTGAGGGCGCGGGTGAGTGTCAGCGTACGGGTTAGGATTAGGGGACGGGTGAGGGTCAGGCTTCGGGGAATGGTTAGGGTTAGGGTTCGGGCTAGGGTTAGGCTTAGGGGACGGGGATGGTTTAGGGTCCATGTGAGGGCACGACAACGCTTTAGGGGGAGCGCACGTGTGAGGGCGCGGGTGAGTGTCAGCGTACGGGTTAGGATTAAGGGACGGGTCAGGGTCAGGCTTCGGGGAAGGGTTAGGGTTAGGGTTCGTGCTAGGGTTAGGCTTAGGGGACGGGGACGGTTTAGGGTCCATGTGAGGGCACGACAACGCTTTAGGGGGAGCGCACGTGTGAGGGCGCGGGTGAGTGTCAGCGTACGGGTTAGGATTAGGGGACGGGTGAGGGTCAGGCTTCGGGGAAGGGTTAGGGTTAGGGTTCGGGCTAGGGTTAGGCTTAGGGGCTGGGGACGGTTTAGGGTCCAGGTGAGGGCACGACAACGCTTTAGGGGGAGCGTACGTGTGAGGGCGTGGGTGAGTGTCAGCGTACGGGTTAGGATTAGGGGACGGGTGAGGGTCAGGCTTCGGGGAAGGGTTAGGGTTAGGGTTCGGGCTAGGGTTAGGCTTAGGGGACGGGGACGGTTTAGGGTCCAGGTGAGGGCACGACAACGCTTTAGGGGGAGCGTACGTGTGAGGGCGCGGGTGAGTGTCAGCGTACGGGTTAGGATTAGGGGACGGGTGAGGGTCAGGCTTCGGGGAAGGGTTAGGGTTAGGGTTCGGGCTAGGGTTAGGCTTAGGGGACGGGGACGGTTTAGGGTCCAGGTGAGGGCACGACAACGCTTTAGGGGGAGCGTACGTGTGAGGGCGCGGGTGAGTGTCAGCGTACGGGTTAGGATTAGGGGACGGGTGAGGGTCAGGCTTCGGGGAAGTGTTAGGGTTAGGGTTCGGGCTAGGGTTAGGCTTAGGGGACGGGGACGGTTTAGGGTCCAGGTGAGGGCACGACAACGCTTTGGGGGAGCGTACGTGTGAAGGCGCGGGTGAGTGTCAGTGTACGGGTTAGGATTAGGGGACGGGTGAGGGTCAGGCTTCGGGGAAGTGTTAGGGTTAGGGTTCGGGCTAGGGTTAGGGTTAGGGGACGGGGACGGTTTAGGGTCCAGGTGAGGGCACGACAACGCTTTAGGGGGAGCATACGTGTGAGGGCGTGGGTGAGTGTCAGCGTACGGTTTAGGATTAGGGGACGGGTGAGGGTCAGGCTTCGGGGAAGGGTTAGGGTTAGGGTTCGGGCTAGGGTTAGGGTTAGGGGACGGGGACGGTTTAGGGTCCAGGTGAGGGTACGACAACGCTTTAGGGGGAGCATACGTGTGAGGGCGCGGGTGAGTGTCACCGTACGGGTTAGGATTAGGGGACGGGTGAGGGTCAGGCTTCGGGGAAGGGTTAGGGTTAGGGTTCGGGCTAGGGTTAGGGTTAGGGGACGGGGACGGTTTAGGCACCAGGTGAGGGTACGACGACGCTTTAGGGGGAGCTTACGTGTGAGGGCGCGGGTGAGTGTCAGCGTACGGGTTAGGATTAGGGGACGGGTGAGGGTCAGGCTTCTGGGAAGGGTTAGGGTTAGGGTTTGGGCTAGGGTTAGGGTTAGGGGACGGGGACGGTTTATGGTCCAGGTGAGGGTACGACAACGCTTTAGGGGGAGCGTACGTGTGAGGGCGCGGGTGAGTGTCAGCGTACGGGTTAGGATTAGGGGACGGGTGAGGGTCAGGCTTCGGGGAAGGGTTAGGGTTAGGGTTCGGGCTAGGGTTAGGGTTAGGGGACGGGGACGGTTTAGGGTACAGGTGAGGGTACTACAACACTTTAGGGGGAGCGTACATGTGAGGGCGCGGGTGAGTGTCAGCGTACGGGTTAGGATTAGGGGACGGGTGAGTGTCAGGCTTCGGGGAAGGGTTAGGGTTAGGGTTCGGGCTAGGGTTAGGGTTAGGGGACGGGGACGGTTTAGGGTCCAGGTGAGGGTACGACAACGCTTTAGGGGGAGCGTACGTGTGAGGGCGCGGGTGAGTGTCAGCGTACGGGTTAGGATTAGGGGACGGGTGAGGGTCAGGCTTCGGGGAAGGGTTAGGGTTAGGGTTCGGGCTAGGGTTAGGGTTAGGGGACGGGGACGGTTTAGGGTCCAGGTGAGGGTACGACAACGCTTTAGGGGGAGCGTACGTGTGAGGGCGCGGGTGAGTGTCAGCATACGGCTTAGGATTAGGGGACGGGTGAGGGTCAGGCTTCGGGGAAGGGTTAGGGTTAGGGTTCGGGCTAGGGTTAGGGTTAGGGGACGGGGACGGTTTAGGGTCCAGGTGAGGGTACGACAATGCTTTAGGGGGAGCGTACGTGTGAGGGCGCGGGTGAGTGTCAGCGTACGGGTTAGGAGTAGGGGATGGGTGAGGGTCAGGCTTCGGGGAAGGGTTAGGGTTAGGGTTCGGGCTAGGGTTAGGGTTAGGGGACGGGGACAGTTTAGGGGCCAGGTGAGGGTACGACAACGCTTTAGGGGGAGCGAACGTGTGAGGGCGCGTGTGAGTGTCAGCGTACGGGTTAGGATTAGGGGACGGGTGAGGGTCAGGCTTCGGGGAAGGGTTAGGGTTAGGGTTCGGGCTAGCGTTAGGGTTAGGGTACGGGGACGGTTCAGGGTCCAGGTGAGGGTAAGACAACGCTTTAGGGGGAGCATACGTGTGAGGGCGCGGGTGAGTGTCAGCGTACGGGTTAGGATTAGGGTACGGGTGAGGGTCAGGCTTCGGGGAAGGGTTAGGGTTAGGGTTAGGGCTAGGGTTAGGGTTAGGGGACGGGGACGGTTTAGGGTCCAGGTGAGTGTACGACAACGCTTTAGGGGGAGCGTTCGTGTGAGCGTACGGGTGAGTGTCAGCGTACGGGTTAGGATTAGGGGACGGGTGAGGGTCAGGCTTCGAGGAAGGGTTAGGATTAGGGTTCGGGCTAGGGTTAGGGTTAGGGGACGGGGACGGTTTAGGGTCCAGGTGAGTGTACGACAACGCTTTAGGGGGAGCGTACGTGTGAGCGTACGGGTGAGTGTCAGCGTACGGGTTAGGATTAGGGGACGGGTGAGGGTCAGACTTCGGGGAAGTGTTAGGGTTAGGGTTCGGGCTAGGGTTAGGGTTAGGGGACGGGGACGGTTTAGGGTCCAGGTGAGGGTACGACAACGGTTTAGGGGGAGCGTACGTGTGAGGGCGCGGGTGAGTGTCAGCGTACAGCTTAGGATTAGGGGACGGGTGAGTGTCAGGCTTCGGGGAAGGGTTAGGGTTAGGGTTCGGGCTAGGGTTAGGGTTAGGGGACGGGGACGGTTTAGGGTCCAGGTGAGGGTACGACAACGCTTTAGGGGGAGCGTACGTGTGAGGGCGCGGGTGAGTGTCAGCGTACGGCTTAGGATTAGGGGACGGGTGAGGGTCAGGCTTCGGGGAAGGGTTAGGGTTAGGGTTCGGGCTAGGGTTAGGGTTAGGTGACGGGGACGGTTTAGGGTCCAGGTGAGGGTACGACAACGCTTTAGGGGGAGCGTACGTGTGAGGTCGCGGGTGAGTGTCAGCGTACGGCTTAGGATTAGGGAACGGGTGAGGGTCAGGCTTCGGGGAAGGGTTAGGGTTAGGATTCGGGCTAGGGTTAGGGTTAGGGGACGGGGACGGTTTAGGGTCCAGGTGAGGGTACGACAACGCTTTAGGGGGAGCGTACGTGTGAGGGCGCGGGTGAGTGTCAGCGTACGGGTTAGGATTAGGGGACGGGTGAGGGTCAGGCTTCGGGGAAGGGTTAGGGTTAGGGTTCGGGCTAGGGTTAGGGTTAGGGGACGGGGACGGTTTAGGGTCCATGTGAGGGTACGACAACGCTTTAGGGGGAGCGTACGTGTGCGGGCGTGGGTGAGTGTCAGCGTACGGGTTAGGATTACGGGACGGGTGAGGGTCAGGCTTCGGGGAAGGGTTAGGGTTAGGGTTCGGGCTAGGGTTAGGGTTAGGGGACGGGGACGGTTTAGGGTCCAGGTGAGGGTACGACGACGCTTTAGGGGGAGCGTACGTGTGAGGGCGCGGGTGAGTGTCAGCGTACGGCTTAGGATTAGGGGACGGGTGAGGGTCAGGCTTTGGGGAAGGGTTAGGGTTAGGGTTCGGGCTAGGGTTAGGGTTAGGGGACGGGGACGGTTTAGGGTCCAGGTGAGGGCACGACAACGCTTTAGGGGGAGCGTACGTGTGAGCGCGCGGGTGAGTGTCAGCGTACGGGTTAGGATTAGGGGACGGGTGAGGGTCAGGCTTCGCGGAAGGGTTAGGGTTAGGGTTCGGGCTAGGGTTAGGGTTAGGGGACGGGGACGGTTTAGGGTCCAGGTGAGGGCACGACAACGCTTTAGGGGGAGCGTACGTGTGAGGGCGCGGGTGAGTGTCAGCGTACGGGTTAGGATTAGGGGACGGGTGAGGGTCAGGCTTCGGGGAAGGGTTAGGGTTAGGGTTCGGGCTAGGGTTAGGCTTAGGGGACGGGGACGGTTTAGGGTCCAGGTGAGGGCACGACAACGCTTTAGGTGGAGCGTACGTGTGAGGGCGCGGGTGAGTGTCAGCGTACGGGTTAGGATTAGGGGACGGGTGAGGGTCAGGCTTCGGGGAAGTGTTAGGGTTAGGGTTCGGGCTAGGGTTAGGGTTAGGGGACGGGGACGGTTTAGGGTCCAGGTGAGGGCACGACAACGCTTTGGGGGAGCGTACGTGTGAGGGCGCGGGTGAGTGTCAGCGTACGGGTTAGGATTAGGGGACGGGTGAGGGTCAGGCTTCGGGGAAGCGTTAGGGTTAGGGTTCGGGCTAGGGTTAGGGTTAGGGGACGGGGACGGTTTAGGGTCCAGGTGAGGGCACGACAACGCTTTAGGGGGAGTGTACGTGTGAGGGCGTGGGTGAGTGTCAGCGTACGGGTTAGGATTAGGGGACGGGTGAGGGTCAGGCTTCGGGGAAGGGTTAGGGTTAGGGTTCGGGCTAGGGTTAGGGTTAGGGGACGGGGACGGTTTAGGGTCCAGGTGAGGGTACGACAACGCTTTAGGGGGAGCGTACGTGTGAGGGCGTGGGTGAGTGTCGGCGTACGGGTTAGGAGTAGGGGACGGGTGAGGGTCAGGCTTCGGGGAAGGGTTAGGGTTAGGGTTCGGGCTAGGGTTAGGGTTAGGGGACGGGGACGGTTTAGGGTCCAGGTGAGGGTACGACAACGCTTTAGGGGGAGCGTACGTGTGAGGGCGCGGGTGAGTGTCAGCGTACGGGTTAGGATTAGGGGACGGGTGAGGGTCAGGCTTCGGGGAAGGGTTAGGGTTAGGGTTCGGGCTAGCGTTAGGGTTAGGGGACGGGGACGGTTTAGGGTCCAGGTGAGGTTATGACAACGCTTTAGGGGGAGCGTACGTGTGAGGGCGCGGGTGAGTGTCAGAGTACGGGTTAGGATTAGGGGACGGGTGAGGGTCAGGCTTCGGGGAAGGGTTAGGGTTAGGGTTCGGGCTAGGGTTAGGGTTAGGGGACGGGGACGGTTTAGGGTCCAGGTGAGGGTACGACAACGCTTTAGGGGGAGCGTACGTGTGAGGGTGCGGGTGAGTGTCAGCGTAGGGGTTAGGATTAGGGGACGGGTGAGGGTCAGGCTTCGGGGAAGGGTTAGGGTTAGGGTTCGGGCTAGGGTTAGGGTTAGGGGACGGGGACGGTTTAGGGTCCAGGTGAGGGTACGACAACGCTTTAGGGGGAGCGTACGTGTGAGGGCGCGGGTGAGTGTCAGCGTACGGGTTAGGATTAGGGGACGTGTGAGGGTCAGGCTTCGGGGAAGGGTTAGGGTTAGGGTTTGGGCTAGGGTTAGGGTTAGGGGACGGGGACGGTTTAGGGTCCAGGTGAGGGTACGACAACGCTTTAGGGGGACCGTACGTGTGAGGGCGCGGGTGAGTGTCAGCGTACGGGTTAGGATTAGGGGACGGGTGAGGGTCAGGCTTCTGGGAAGGGTTAGGGTTAGGGTTTGGGCTAGGGTTAGGGTTAGGGGACGGGGACGGTTTAGGGTCCAGGTGAGGGTACGACAACGCTTTAGGGGGAGCGTACGTGTGAGGGCGCGGGTGAGTGTCAGCGTACGGGTTAGGATTAGGGGACGGGTGAGGGTCAGGCTTCGGGGAAGGGTTAGGGTTAGGGTTCGGGCTAGGGTTAGGGTTAGGGGACGGGGACGGTTTAGGGTCCAGGTGAGGGTACTACAACACTTTAGGGGGAGCGTACGTGTGAGGGCGCGGGTGAGTGTCAGCGTACGGGTTAGGATTAGGGGACGGGTGAGGGTCAGGCTTCGGGGAAGGGTTAGGGTTAGGGTTCGGGCTAGGGTTAGGGTTAGGGGACGGGGACGGTTTAGGGTCCAGGTGAGGGTACGACAACGCTTTAGGGGGAGCGTACGTGTGAGGGCGCGGGTGAGTGTCAGTGTACGGGTTAGGATTAGGGGACGGGTGAGGGTCAGGCTTCGGGGAAGTGTTAGGGTTAGGGTTCGGGCTAGGGTTAGGGTTAGGGGACGGGGACGGTTTATGGTCCAGGTGAGGGTACGACAACGCTTTAGGGGGAGCGTACGTGTGAGGGCGCGGGTGAGTGTCAGCGTACGGGTTAGGATTAGGGGACGGGTGAGGGTCAGGCTTCGGGGAAGGGTTAGGGTTAGGGTTCGGGCTAGGGTTAGGGTTAGGGGACGGGGACGGTTTAGGGTCCAGGTGAGGGTACGACAATGCTTTAGGGGGAGCGTACGTGTGAGGGCGCGGGTGAGTGTCAGCGTACGGGTTAGGAGTAGGGGACGGGTGAGGGTCAGGCTTCGGGGAAGGGTTAGGGTTAGGGTTCGGGCTAGGGTTAGGGTTAGGGGACGGGGACAGTTTAGGGTCCAGGTGAGGGTACGACAACGCTTTAGGGGGAGCGAACGTGTGAGGGCGCGGGTGAGTGTCAGCGTACGGGTTAGGATTAGGGGACGGGTGAGGGTCAGGCTTCGGGGAAGGGTTAGGGTTAGGGTTCGGGCTAGCGTTAGGGTTAGGGGACGGGGACGGTTTAGGGTCCAGGTGAGGGTAAGACAACGCTTTAGGGGGAGCGTACGTGTGAGGGCGCGGGTGAGTGTCAGCGTACGGGTTAGGATTAGGGTACGGGTGAGGGTCAGGTTTCGGGGAAGGGTTAGGGTCAGGGTTAGGGCTAGGGTTAGGGTTAGGGGACGGGGACGGTTTAGGGTCCAGGTGAGGGTATGACAACGCTTTAGGGGGAGCGTACGTGTGAGGGCGCGGGTTAGTGTCAGCGTACGGCTTAGGATTACGGGACGTGTGAGGGTCAGGCTTCGGGGAAGGGTTAGGTTTAGGGTTCGGGCTAGGGTTAGGGTTAGGGGACGCGGACGGTTTAGGGTCCAGATGAGGGTTCGACAACGCTTTAGGGGGAGCGTACGTGTGAGGGCGCGGGTGAGTGTCAACGTACGGGTTAGGATTAGGGGACGGGTGAGGGTCAGGCTTCGGGGAAGGGTTAGGGTTAGGGTTCGGGCTAGGGTTAGGGTTAGGGGACGGGGACGGTTTAGGGTCCAGGTGAGGGTACGACAACGCTTTAGGGGGAGCGTACGTGTGAGGGCGCGGGTGAGTGTCAGCGTACGGGTTAGGATTAGGGGATGGGTGAGGATCAGGCTTTGGGGAAGGGTTAGGGTTAGGGTTCGGGCTAGGGTTAGGCTTAGGGGACGGGGACGGTTTAGGGTCCAGGTGAGGGTACGACGACGCTTTAGGGGGAGGGTACGTGTGAGGGCGCGGGTGAGTGTCAGAGTACGGGTTAGGATTAGGGGACGGGTGAGTGTCAGGCTTCGGGGAAGGGTTAGGGTTAGGGTTCGGGCTAGGGTTAGGGTTAGGGGACGGGGACGGTTTAGGCTCAAGGTGAGGGTGCGACAACGCTTTAGGGGGACCGTACGTGTGAGGGCGCGGGTGAGTGTCAGCGTACGGGTTAGGATTAGGGGACGGGTGAGGGTCAAGCTTCGAGGAAGTGTTAGGATTAGGGTTCGGGCTAGGGTTAGGGTTAGGGGACGGGGACGGTTTAGGGTCCAGGTGAGTGTACGACAACGCTTTAGGGGGAGCGTTCGTGTGAACGTACGGGTGAGTGTCAGCGTACGGGTTAGGATTAGGGGACGGGTGAGGGTCAGGCTTCGGGGAAGTGTTAGGGTTAGGGTTCGGGCTAGGGTTAGGGTTAGGGGACGGGGACGGTTTAGGGTCCAGGTGAGGGCACGACAACGCTTTGGGGGAGCGTACGTGTGAGGGCGTGGGTGAGTGTCAGCGTACGGGTTAGGATTAGGGGACGGGTGAGGGTCAGGCTTCGGGGAAGGGTTAGGGTTAGGGTTCGGGCTAGGGTTAGGGTTAGGGGACGGGGACGGTTTAGGGTCCAGGTGAGGGTACGACAACGCTTTAGGGGGAGCGTACGTGTGAGGGTGCGGGTGAGTGTCAGCGTAGGGGTTAGGATTAGGGGACGGGTGAGGGTCAGGCTTCGGGGAAGGGTTAGGGTTAGGGTTCGGGCTAGGGTTAGGGTTAGGGGACGGGGACGGTTTAGGGTCCAGGTGAGGGTACGACAACGCTTTAGGGGGAGCGTACGTGTGAGGGCGCGGGTGAGTGTCAGCGTACGGGTTAGGATTAGGGGACGGGTGAGGGTCAGGCTTCGGGGAAGGGTTAGGGTTAGGGTTCGGGCTAGGGTTAGGGTTAGGGGACGGGGACGGTTTAGGGTCCAGGTGAGGGTACTACAACACTTTAGGGGGAGCGTACGTGTGAGGGCGCGGGTGAGTGTCAGCGTACGGGTTAGGATTAGGGGACGGGTGAGGGTCAGGCTTCGGGGAAGGGTTAGGGTTAGGGTTCGGGCTAGGGTTAGGGTTAGGGGACGGGGACGGTTTAGGGTCCAGGTGAGTGTACGACAACGCTTTAGGGGGAGCGTACGTGTGAGGGCGCGGGTGAGTGTCAGCGTACGGGTTAGGATTAGGGGACGGGTGAGGGTCAGGCTTCGGGGAAGGGTTAGGGTTAGGGTTCGGGCTAGGGTTAGGGTTAGGGGACGGGGACGGTTTAGGGTCCAGGTGAGGGCACGACAACGCTTTAGGGGGAGCGTACGTGTGAGGGCGCGGGTGAGTGTCAGCGTACGGGTTAGGATTAGGGGACGGGTGAGTGTCAGGCTTCGGGGAAGGGTTAGGGTTAGGGTTCGGGCTAGGGTTAGGCTTGGGGATGGGGACGGTTTAGGGTCCAGGTGAGGGCACGACAACGCTTTAGGGGGAGCATACGTGTGAGGGCGCGGGTGAGTGTCAGCGTACGGTTTAGGATTAGGGGACGGGTGAGGGTCAGGCTTCGGGGAAGCGTTAGGGTTAGGGTTCGGGCTAGGGTTAGGGTTAGGGGACGGGGACGGTTTAGGGTCCAGGTGAGGGCACGACAACGCTTTAGGGGGAGTGTACGTGTGAGGGCGTGGGTGAGTGTCAGCGTACGGGTTAGGATTAGGGGACGGGTGAGGGTCAGGCTTCGGGGAAGGGTTAGGGTTAGGGTTCGGGCTAGGGTTAGGGTTAGGGGACGGGGACGGTTTAGGGTCCAGGTGAGGGTATGACAACGCTTTAGGGGGAGCGTACGTGTGAGGGCGTGGGTGAGTGTCGGCGTACGGGTTAGGAGTAGGGGACGGGTGAGGGTCAGGCTTCGGGGAAGGGTTAGGGTTAGGGTTCGGGCTAGGGTTAGGGTTAGGGGACGGGGACGGTTTAGGGTCCAGGTGAGGGTACGACAACGCTTTAGGGGGAGCGTACGTGTGAGGGCGCGGGTGAGTGTCAGCGTACGGGTTAGGATTAGGGGACGGGTGAGGGTCAGGCTTCGGGGAAGGGTTAGGGTTAGGGTTTGGGCTAGCGTTAGGGTTAGGGGACGGGGACGGTTTAGGGTCCAGGTGAGGTTATGACAACGCTTTAGGGGGAGCGTACGTGTGAGGGCGCGGGTGAGTGTCAGAGTACGGGTTAGGATTAGGGGACGGGTGAGGGTCAGGCTTCGGGGAAGGGTTAGGGTTAGGGTTCGGGCTAGGGTTAGGGTTAGGGGACGGGGACGGTTTAGGGTCCAGGTGAGGGTACGACAACGCTTTAGGGGGAGCGTACGTGTGAGGGTGCGGGTGAGTGTCAGCGTAGGGTTTAGGATTAGGGGACGGGTGAGGGTCAGGCTTCGGGGAAGGGTTAGGGTTAGGGTTCGGGCTAGGGTTAGGGTTAGGGGACGGGGACGGTTTAGGGTCCAGGTGAGGGTACGACAACGCTTTAGGGGGAGCGTACGTGTGAGGGCGCGGGTGTCAGCGTACGGGTTAGGATTAGGGGATGGGTGAGGATCAGGCTTTGGGGAACGGTTAGGGTTAGGGTTCGGGCTAGGGTTAGGCTTAGGGGACGGGGACGGTTTAGGGTCCAGGTGAGGGTACGACGACGCTTTAGGGGGAGGGTACGTGTGAGGGCGCGGGTGAGTGTCAGAGTACGGGTTAGGATTAGGGGACGGGTGAGTGTCAGGCTTCGGGGAAGGGTTAGGGTTAGGGTTCGGGCTAGGGTTAGGGTTAGGGGACGGGGACGGTTTAGGCTCAAGGTGAGGGTGCGACAACGCTTTAGGGGGACCGTACGTGTGAGGGCGCGGGTGAGTGTCAGCGTACGGGTTAGGATTAGGGGATGGGTGAGGGTCAAGCTTCGAGGAAGGGTTAGGATTAGGGTTCGGGCTAGGGTTAGGCTTAGGGGACGGGGACGGTTTAGGGTCCAGGTGAGTGTACGACAACGCTTTAGGGGGAGCGTTCGTGTGAACGTACGGGTGAGTGTCAGCGTACGGGTTAGGATTAGGGGACGGGTGAGGGTCAGGCTTCGGGGAAGGGTTAGGGTAAGGGTTCGGGCTAGGGTTAGGGTTAGGGGACGGGGACGGTTTAGGGTCCAGGTGAGGGTACGACAACGCTTTAGGGGGAGCGTACGTGTGAGGGTGCGGGTGAGTGTCAGCGTAGGGGTTAGGATTAGGGGACGGGTGAGTGTCAGGCTTCGGGGAAGGGTTAGGGTTAGGGTTCGGGCTAGGGTTAGGGTTAGGGGACGGGGACGGTTTAGGGTCCAGGTGAGGGTACGACAACGCTTTAGGGGGAGCGTACGTGTGAGGGCGCGGGTGAGTGTCAGCGTACGGGTTAGGATTAGGGGACGTGTGAGGGTCAGGCTTCGGGGAAGGGTTAGGGTTAGGGTTTGGTCTAGGGTTAGGGTTAGGGGACGGGGACGGTTTAGGGTCCAGGTGAGGGTACGACAACGCTTTAGGGGGACCGTACGTGTGAGGGCGCGGGTGAGTGTCAGCGTACGGGTTAGGATTAGGGGACGGGTGAGGGTCAGGCTTCTGGGAAGGGTTAGGGTTAGGGTTTGGGCTAGGGTTAGGGTTAGGGGAGGGGGACGGTTTAGGGTCCAGGTGAGGGTACGACAACGCTTTAGGGGGAGCGTACGTGTGAGGGCGCGGGTGAGTGTCAGCGTACGGGTTAGGATTAGGGGACGGGTGAGGGTCAGGCTTCGGGGAAGGGTTAGGGTTAGGGTTCGGGCTAGGGTTAGGGTTAGGGGACGGGGACGGTTTAGGGTCCAGGTGAGGGTACTACAACCCTTTAGGGGGAGCGTACGTGTGAGGGCGCGGGTGAGTGTCAGCGTACGGGTTAGGATTAGGGGACGGGTGAGGGTCAGGCTTCGGGGAAGGGTTAGGGTTAGGGTTCGGGCTAGGGTTAGGGTTAGGGGACGGGGACGGTTTAGGGTCCAGGTGAGGGTACGACAACGCTTTAGGGGGAGCGTACGTGTGAGGGCGCGGGTGAGTGTCAGCGTACGGGTTAGGATTAGGGGACGGGTGAGGGTCAGGCTTCGGGGAAGGGTTAAGGTTAGGGTTCGGGCTAGGGTTAGGGTTAGGGGACGGGGACGGTTTAGGGTCCAGGTGAGGGTACGACAACGCTTTAGGGGGAGCGTACGTGTGAGGGCGCGGGTGAGTGTCAGCGTACGGGTTAGGATTAGGGGACGGGTGAGGGTCAGGCTTCGGGGAAGGGTTAGGGTTAGGGTTCGGGCTAGGGTTAGGGTTAGGGGACGGGGACGGTTTAGGGTCCAGGTGAGGGTACGACAATGCTTTAGGGGGAGCGTACGTGTGAGGGCGCGGGTGAGTGTCAGCGTACGGGTTAGGAGTAGGGGACGGGTGAGGGTCAGGCTTCGGGGAAGGGTTAGGGTTAGGGTTCGGGCTAGGGTTAGGGTTAGGGGACGGGGACAGTTTAGGGTCCAGGTGAGGGTACGACAACGCTTTAGGGGGAGCGAACGTGTGAGGGCGCGGGTGAGTGTCAGCGTACGGGTTAGGATTAGGGGACGGGTGAGGGTCAGGCTTCGGGGAAGGGTTAGGGTTAGGGTTCGGGCTAGCGTTAGGGTTAGGGTACGGGGACGGTTTAGGGTCCAGGTGAGGGTAAGACAACGCTTTAGGGGGAGCGTACGTGTGAGGGCGCGGGTGAGTGTCAGCGTACGGGTTAGGATTAGGGTACGGGTGAGGGTCAGGCTTCGGGGAAGGGTTAGGGTTAGGGTTAGGGCTAGGGTTAGGGTTAGGGGACGGGGACGGTTTAGGGTCCAGGTGAGGGTATGACAACGCTTTAGGGGGAGCGTACGTGTGAGGGCGCGGGTTAGTGTCAGCGTACGGCTTAGGATTACGGGACGTGTGAGGGTCAGGCTTCGGGGAAGGGTTAGGTTTAGGGTTCGGGCTAGGGTTAGGGTTAGGGGACGGGGACGGTTTAGGGTCCAGATGAGGGTACGACAACACTTTAGGGGGAGCGTACGTGTGAGGGCGCGGGTGAGTGTCAACGTACGGGTTAGGATTAGGGGACGGGTGAGGGTCAGGCTTCGGGGAAGGGTTAGGGTTAGGGTTCGGGCTAGGGTTAGGGTTAGGGGACGGGGACGGTTTAGGGTCCAGGTGAGGGTACGACAACGCTTTAGGGGGAGCGTACGTGTGAGGGCGCGGGTGAGTGTCAGCGTACGGGTTAGGATTAGGGGATGGGTGAGGATCAGGCTTTGGGGAAGGGTTAGGGTTAGGGTTCGGGCTAGGGTTAGGCTTAGGGGACGGGGACGGTTTAGGGTCCAGGTGAGGGTACGACGACGCTTTAGGGGGAGGGTACGTGTGAGGGCGCGGGTGAGTGTCAGAGTACGGGTTAGGATTAGGGGACGGGTGAGTGTCAGGCTTCGGGGAAGGGTTAGGGTTAGGGTTCGGGCTAGAGTTAGGGTTAGGGGACGGGGACGGTTTAGGCTCAAGGTGAGGGTGCGACAACGCTTTAGGGGGACTGTACGTGTGAGGGCGCGGGTCAGTGTCAGCGTACGGGTTAGGATTAGGGGACGGGTGAGGGTCAAGCTTCGAGGAAGGGTTAGGATTAGGGTTCGGGCTAGGGTTAGGGTTAGGGGACGGGGACGGTTTAGGGTCCAGGTGAGTGTACGACAATGCTTTAGGGGGAGCGTTCGTGTGAGCGTACGGGTGAGTGTCAGCGTACGGGTTAGGATTAGGGGACGGGTGAGGGTCAGGCTTCGGGGAAGTGTTAGGGTTAGGGTTCGGGCTAGGGTTAGGGTTAGGGGACGGGGACGGTTTAGGGTCCAGGTGAGGGCAAGACAACGCTTTGGGGGAGCGTACGTGTGAAGGCGCGGGTGAGTGTCAGCGTACGGGTTAGGATTAGGGGACGGGTGAGGGTCAGGCTTCGGGGAAGTGTTAGGGTTAGGGTTCGGGCTAGGGTTAGGGTTAGGGGACGGGGACGGTTTAGGGTCCAGGTGAGGGCACGACAACGCTTTAGGGGGAGCATACGTGTGAGGGCGCGGGTGAGTGTCAGCGTACGGGTTAGGATTAGGGGACGGGTGAGGGTCAGGCTTCGGGGAAGGGTTAGGGTTAGGGTTCGGGCTAGGGTTAGGGTTAGGGGACGGGGACGGTTTAGGCTCAAGGTGAGGGTGCGAAAACGCTTTAGGGGGACCGTACGTGTGAGGGCGCGGGTGAGTGTCAGCGTACGGGTTAGGATTAGGGGACGGGTGAGGGTCAGGCTTCGAGGAAGGGTTAGGATTAGGGTTCGGGCTAGGGTTAGGGTTAGGGGACGGGGACGGTTTAGGGTCCAGGTGAGTGTACGACAACGCTTTAGGGGGAGCGTACGTGTGAGCGTACGGGTGAGTGTCAGCGTACGGATTAGGATTAGGGGACGGGTGAGGGTCAGACTTCGGGGAAGTGTTAGGGTTAGGGTTCGGGCTAGGGTTAGGGTTAGGGGACGGGGACGGTTTAGGGTCCAGGTGAGGGTACGACAACGGTTTAGGGGGAGCGTACGTGTGAGGGCGCGGGTGAGTGTCAGCGTACAGCTTAGGATTAGGGGACGGGTGAGTGTCAGGCTTCGGGGAAGGGTTAGGGTTAGGGTTCGGGCTAGGGTTAGGGTTAGGGGACGGGGACGGTTTAGGGTCCAGGTGAGGGTACGACAACGCTTTAGGGGGAGCGTACGTGTGAGGGCGCGGGTTAGTGTCAGCGTACGGCTTAGGATTAGGGGACGGGTGAGGGTCAGGCTTCGGGGAAGGGTTAGGGTTAGGGTTCGGGCTAGGGTTAGGGCTAGGTGACGGGGACGGTTTAGGGTCCAGGTGAGGGTACGACGACGCTTTAGGGGGAGCGTACGTGTGAGGGCGCGGGTGAGTGTCAGCGTACGGCTTAGGATTAGGGGACGGGTGACGGTCAGGCTTTGGGGAAGGGTTAGGGTTAGGGTTCGGGCTAGGGTTAGGGTTAGGGGACGGGGACGGTTTAGGGTCCAGGTGAGGGCACGACAACGCTTTAGGGGGAGCGTACGTGTGAGCGCGCGGGTGAGTGTCAGCGTACGGGTTAGGATTAGGGGACGGGTGAGGGTCAGGCTTCGCGGAAGGGTTAGGGTTAGGGTTCGGGCTAGGGTTAGGGTTAGGGGACGGGGACGGTTTAGGGTCCAGGTGAGGGCACGACAACGCTTTAGGGGGAGCGTACGTGTGAGGGCGCGGGTGAGTGTCAGCGTACGGGTTAGGATTAGGGGACGGGTGAGGGTCAGGCTTCGGGGAAGGGTTAGGGTTAGGGTTCGGGCTAGGGTTAGGCTTAGGGGACGGGGACGGTTTAGGGTCCAGGTGAGGGCACGACAACGCTTTAGGTGGAGCGTACGTGTGAGGGCGCGGGTGAGTGTCAGCGTACGGGTTAGGATTAGGGGACGGGTGAGGGTCAGGCTTCGGGGAAGTGTTAGGGTTAGGGTTCGGGCTAGGGTTAGGCTTAGGGGACGGGGACGGTTTAGGGTCCAGGTGAGGGCACGACAACGCTTTGGGGGAGCGTACGTGTGAAGGCGCGGGTGAGTGTCAGCGTACGGGTTAGGATTAGGGGACGGGTGAGGGTCAGGCTTCGGGGAAGGGTTAGGGTTAGGGTTCGGGCTAGGGTTAGGCTTAGGGTACGGGGACGGTTTAGGGTCCAGGTGAGGGCACGACAACGCTTTAGGGGGAGCGTACGTGTGAGGGCGCGGGTGAGTGTCAGCGTAGGGGTTAGGATTAGGGGACGGGTGAGGGTCAGGCTTCGGGGAAGGGTTAGGGTTAGGGTTCGGGCTAGGGTTAGGCTTGGGGACGGGGACGGTTCAGGGTCCAGGTGAGGGCACGACAACGCTTTAGGGGGAGTGTACGTGTGAGGGCGTGGGTGAGTGTCAGCGTACGGGTTAGGATTAGGGGACGGGTGAGGGTCAGGCTTCGGGGAAGGGTTAGGGTTAGGGTTCGGGCTAGGGTTAGGGTTAGGGGACGGGGACGGTTTAGGGTCCAGGTGAGGGTACGACAACGCTTTAGGGGGAGCGTACGTGTGAGGGCGTGGGTGAGTGTCGGCGTACGGGTTAGGAGTAGGGGACGGGTGAGGGTCAGGCTTCGGGGAAGGGTTAGGGTTAGGGTTCGGGCTAGGGTTAGGGTTAGGGGACGGGGACGGTTTAGGGTCCAGGTGAGGGTACGACAACGCTTTAGGGGGAGCGTACGTGTGAGGGCGCGGGTGAGTGTCAGCGTACGGGTTAGGATTAGGGGACGGGTGAGGGTCAGGCTTCGGGGAAGGGTTAGGGTTAGGGTTCGGGCTAGCGTTAGGGTTAGGGGACGGGGACGGTTTAGGGTCCAGGTGAGGTTATGACAACTCTTTAGGGGGAGCGTACGTGTGAGGGCGCGGGTGAGTGTCAGAGTACGGGTTAGGATTAGGGGACGGGTGAGGGTCAGGCTTCGGGGAAGGGTTAGGGTTAGGGTTCGGGCTAGGGTTAGGGTTAGGGGACGGGGACGGTTTAGGGTCCAGGTGAGGGTACGACAACGCTTTAGGGGGAGCGTACGTGTGAGGGTGCGGGTGAGTGTCAGCGTAGGGGTTAGGATTAGGGGACGGGTGAGGGTCAGGCTTCGGGGAAGGGTTAGGGTTAGGGTTCGGGCTAGGGTTAGGGTTAGGGGACGGGGACGGTTTAGGGTCCAGGTGAGGGTACGACAACGCTTTAGGGGGAGCGTACGTGTGAGGGCGCGGGTGAGTGTCAGCGTACGGGTTAGGATTAGGGGAAGTGTGAGGGTCAGGCTTCGGGGAAGGGTTAGGGTTAGGGTTTGGGCTAGGGTTAGTGTTAGGGGACGGGGACGGTTTAGGGTGCAGGTGAGGGTACGACAACGCTTTAGGGGGACCGTACGTGTGAGGGCGCGGGTGAGTGTCAGCGTACGGGTTAGGATTAGGGGACGTGTGAGGGTCAGGCTTCGGGGAAGGGTTAGGAGTAGGGTTCGGGCTAGGGTTAGGGTTAGGGGACGGGGACGGTTTAGGGTCCAGGTGAGTGTACGACAACGCTTTAGGGGGAGCGTACGTGTGAGCGTGCGGGTGAGTGTCAGCGTACGGGTTAGGATTAGGGGACGGGTGAGGGTCAGGCTTCGGGGAAGGGTTAGGGTTAGGGTTTGGGCTAGCGTTAGGGTTAGGGGACGGGGACGGTTTAGGGTCCAGGTGAGGTTACGACAACGCTTTAGGGGGAGCGTACGTGTGAGGGCGCTGGTGAGTGTCAGAGTACGGGTTAGGATTAGGGGACGGGTGAGGGTCAGGCTTCGGGGAAGGGTTAGGGTTAGGGTTCGGGCTAGGGTTAGGGTTAGGGGACGGGGACGGTTTAGGGTCCAGGTGAGGGTACTACAACGCTTTAGGGGGAGCGTACGTGTGAGGGCGCGGGTGAGTGTCAGCGTACGGCTTAGGATTAGGGGACGGGTGAGGGTCAGGCTTCGGGGAAGGGTTAGAGTTAGGGTTCGGGCTAGGGTTAGGGTTAGGGGACCGGGACGGTTTAGGGTCCAGGTGAGGGTACGACAACGCTTTAGGGGGAGCGTACGTGTGAGGGCGCGGGTGAGTGTCAGCGTACGGGTTAGGATTAGGGGACGGGTGAGGGTCAGGCTTCGGGGAAGGTTTAGGGTTAGGGTTCGGGCTAGGGTTAGGGTTAGGGGACCGGGACGGTTTAGGGTCCAGGTGAGGGTACGACAATGCTTTAGGGGGAGCGTACGTGTGAGGGCGCGGGTGAGTGTCAGCGTACGGCTTAGGATTAGGGGACGGGTGAGGGTCAGGCTTCGGGGAAGGGTTAGTGTTAGGGTTCGGGCTAGGGTTAGGGTTAGGGGACGGGTACGGTTTAGGGTCCAGGTGAGGGTACGACAACGCTTTAGGGGGAGCGTACGTGTGAGGGCGCGGGTGAGTGTCAGCGTACGGCTTAGGATTAGGGGACGGGTGAGGGTCAGGCTTCGGGGAAGGGTTAGGGTTAGGGTTCGGGCTAGGGTTAGGGTTAGGGGACGGGGACGGTTTAGGGTCCAGGTGAGGGTACGACGACGCTTTAGGGGGAGCGTACGTGTGAGGGCGCGGGTGAGTGTCTGCGTACGGCTTAGGATTAGGGGTCGGGTGAGGGTCAGGCTTCGGGGAAGGGTTAGGGTTAGGGTTCGGGCTAGGGTTAGGGTTAGGGGACGGGGACGGTTTAGGGTCCAGGTGAGGGTACGATGACGCTTTAGGGGGAGCGTACGTGTGAGGGCGCGGGTGAGTGTCAGCGTACGGCTTAGGATTAGGGGACGGGTGAGGATCAGGCTTCGGGGAAGGGTTAGGGTTAGGGTTTGGGCTAGGGTTAGGGTTAGGGGACGGGGACGGTTTAGGGTCCAGGTGAGGGTACGACGACACTTTAGGGTGAGTGTACGTGTGAGGGCGCGGATGAGTGTCAGCGTACGGGTTAGGATTAGGGGACGGGTGAGGGTCAGGCTTCGGGGAAGGGTTAGGGTTAGGGTTCGGGCTAGGGTTAGGGTTAGGGGACCAGGACGGTTTAGGGTCCAGGTGAGGGTACGACAATGCTTTAGGGGGAGCGTACGTGTGAGGGCGCGGGTGAGTGTCAGCGTACGGCTTAGGATTAGGGGACGGGTGAGGGTCAGGCTTCGGGGAAGGGTTAGGGTTAGGGTTCGGGCTAGGGTTAGGGTTAGGGGACGGGGACGGTTTAGGGTCCAGGTGAGGGTACGACAACGCTTTAGGGGGAGCGTACGTGTGAGGGCGCGGGTGAGTGTCAGCGTACGGCTTAGGATTAGGGGACGGGTGAGGGTCAGGCTTCGGGGAAGGGTTAGGGTTAGGGTTCGGGCTAGGGTTAGGGTTAGGGGACGGGGACGGTTTAGGGTCCAGGTGAGGGTACGACAACGCTTTAGGGGGAGCGTACGTGTGAGGGCGCAGGTGAGTGTCAGCGTACGGCTTAGGATTAGGGGACGGGTGAGGGTCAGGCTTCGGGGAAGGGTTAGGGTTAGGGTTCGGGCTAGGGTTAGGGTTAGGGGACGGGGACGGTTTAGGGTCCAGGTGAGGGTACGACGACACTTTAGGGGGAGCGTACATGTGAGGGCGCGGGTGAGTGTCAGCGTACGGCTTAGGATTAGGGGACGGGTGAGGGTCAGGCTTCGGGGAAGGGTTAGGGTTAGGGTTCGGGCTAGGGTTAGGGTTAGGGGACGGGGACGGTTTAGGGTCCAGGTGAGGGTACGACGACGCTTTAGGGGGAGCGTACGTGTGAGGGCGTGGGTGAGTGTCAGCGTACGGGTTAGGATTAGGGGACGGGTTAGGGTCAGGCTTCGGGGAAGGGTTAGGGTTAGGGTTCGGTCTAGGGTTAGGGTTAGGGGACGGGGACGGTTCAGGGTCCAGGTGAGGGTACGACGACGCTTTAGGGGGAGCGTACGTGTGAGGGCGCGGGTGAGTGTCAGCGTACGGCTTAGGATTAGGGGACGGGTGAGGGTCAGGCTTCGGGGAAGGGTTAGGGTTAGGGTTCGGGCTAGGGTTAGGGTTAGGGGACGGGGACGGTTTAGGGTCTAGGTGAGGGTACGACGACGCTTTAGGGTGAGCGTACGTGTGAGGGCGCGGGTGACTGTCAGCGTACGGCTTAGGATTAGGGGACGGGTGAGGGTCAGGCTTCGGGGAAGGGTTAGGGTTAGGGTTCGGGCTAGGGTTAGGGTTAGGGGACGGGGACGGTTTAGGGTCCAGGTGAGGGTACGACGACGCTTTAGGGGGAGCGTACGTGTGAGGGCGCGGGTGAGTGTCAGCGTACGGGTTAGGATTAGGGGACGGGTGAGGGTCAGGCTTCGGGGAAGTGTTAGGTTTAGGGTTCGGGCTAGGGTTAGGGTTAGGGGACGGGGATGGTTTAGGGTCCAGGTGAGGGTACGACAACGCTTTAGGGGCAGCGTACGTGTGAGGGCGCGGGTGAGTGTCAGCGTACGGGTTAGGATTAGGGGACGGGTGAGGGTCAGGCTTCGGGGAAGGGTTAGGGTTAGGGTTCGGGCTAGGGTTAGGGTTAGGGGACGGGGACGGTTTAGGGTCCAGGTGAGGGTACGACGACGCTTTAGGGGGAGCGTACGTGTGAGGGCACGGGTGAGTGTCAGCGTACGGGTTAGGATTAGGGGACGGGTGAGTGTCAGGCTTCGGGGAAGGGTTAGGGTAAGGGTTCGGGCTAGGGTTAGGGTTAGGGGACGGGGACGGTTTAGGGTCCAGGTGAGGGTACGACGACGCTTTAGGGGGAGCGTACGTGTGAGGGCGCGGGTGAGTGTCAGCGTACGGGTTAGGATTAGGGGACGGGTGAGGGTCAGGCTTCGGGGAAGGGTTAGGGTTAGGGTTCGGGCTATGGTTAGGGTTAGGGGACGGGGACGGTTTAGGGTCCAGGTGAGGGCACGACGACGCTTTAGGGGGAGCGTACGTGTGAGGGCGCGGGTGAGTGTCAGCGTACGGGTTAGGATTAGGGGACGGGTGAGGGTCAGGCTTCGGGGAAGGGTTAGGGTTAGGGTTCGGGCTAGGGTTAGGGTTAGGGGAAGGGGACGGTTTAGGGTCCAGGTGAGGGTACGACAACACTTTAGGGGGAGTGTACGTGTGAGGGCGCGGATGAGTGTCAGCGTACGGGTTAGGATTAGGGGACGGGTGAGGGTCAGGCTTCGGGGAAGGGTTAGGGTTAGGGTTCGGGCTAGGGTTAGGGTTAGGGGACGGGGACGGTTTAGGGTCCAGGTGAGGGTACGACGACGCTTTAGGGGGAGCGTACGTGTGAGGGCGCGGGTGAGTGTCAGCGTACGGCTTAGGATTAGGGGACGGGTGAGGGTCAGGCTTCGGGGAAGGGTTAGGGTTAGTGTTCGGGCTAGGGTTAGGGTTAGGGGACGGGGACAGTTTAGGGTCCAGGTGAGGGTACGACGACGCTTTAGGGGGAGCGTACGTGTGAGGGCGCGGGTGAGTGTCAGCGTACGGGTTAGGATTAGGGGACGGGTGAGGGTCAGGCTTCGGGGAAGGGTTAGGTTTAGGGTTCGGGCTAGGGTTAGGCTTAGGGGACGGGGACGGTTTAGGGTCCAGGTGAGGGTACGACGACGCTTTAGGGGGAGCGTACGTGTGAGGGCGCGGGTGAGTGTCAGCGTACGGGTTAGGATTAGGGGACGGGTGAGGGTAAGGCTTCGGGGAAGGGTTAGGGTTAGGGTTCGGGCTAGGGTTAGGGTTTGGGCATGGGGACGGTGTAGGGTCCAGGTGAGGGTACAATGACACTTTAGGGGGAGAGTACGTGTGAGGGCGCGGGTGAGTGTCAGCGTATGGGTTAGGATTAGGGGACGGGTGAGGGTCAGGCTTCGGGGAAGGGTTAGGGTTAGCGTTCGGGCTAGGGTTAGGGTTAGGGGACGGGGACGGTTTAGGGTGCAGGTGAGGGTACGACGACGCTTTAGGGGGAGCATACGTGTGAGGGCGCGGGTGAGTGTCAGCGTACGGGTTAGGATTAGGGGACGGGTGAGGGTCAGGCTTCGGGGAAGTGTTAGGGTTAGGGTTCGGGCTAGGGTTAGGGTTAGGGGACGTGGACGGTTTAGGGTCCAGGTGAGGGCACGACAACGCTTTAAGGGGAGCGTACGTGTGAGGGCGCGGGTGAGTGTCAGCATACGGGTTAGGATTAGGGGACGGGTGAGGGTCAGGCTTCGGGGAAGGGTTAGGGTTAGGGTTCGGTCTAGGGTTAGGGTTACGGGACGGGGACCGTTTAGGGTCCAGGTGAGGGCACGACAACGCTTTAGGGGGAGCGTACGTGTGAGGGCGCGGGTGAGTGTCAGCGTACGGGTTAGGATTAGGGGACGGGTGAGGGTCAGTCTTCGGGGAAGGCTTAGGGTTAGGGTACGGGCTAGGGTTAGGGTTAGGCGACGGGGACGGTTTAGGGTCCAGGTGAGGGCACGACAACGCTTTAGGGGGAGCGTACGTGTGAGGGTGCGGGTGAGTGTCAGCGTACGGGTTAGGATTAGGGGACGGGTGAGGGTCAGGCTTCGGGGAAGGGTTAGGGTTAGGGTTCGGGCTAGGGTTAGGGTTAGGGGACGGGGACGGTTTAGGGTCCAGGTGAGGGCACGACAACGCTTTAGGGGGAGCGTACGTGTGAGGGCGCGGGTGAGTGTCAGCGTACGGGTTAGGATTAGGGGACGGGTGAGGGTCAGGCTTCGGGGAAGGGTTAGGGTTAGGGTTCGGGCTAGGGTTAGGGTTAGGGGACGGGGACGGTTTAGGGTCCAGGTGAGGGTACGACAACGCTTTAGGGGGAGCGTACGTGTGAGAGCGCGGGTGAGTGTCAGCGTACGGTTTAGGATTAGGGGACGGGTGAGGGTCAGGCTTCGGGGAGTGTTAGGGTTAGGGTTAGGGCTAGGGTAAGGGTTAGGGGACGGGGACGGTTTAGGGTCCAGGTGAGGGTACGACGACACTTTAGGGGGAGCGTACATGTGAGGGCGCGGGTGAGTGTCAGCGTACGGCTTAGGATTAGGGGACGGGTGAGGGTCAGGCTTCGGGGAAGGGTTAGGGTTAGGGTTCGGGCTAGGGTTAGGGTTAGGGGACGGGGACGGTTTAGGGTCCAGGTGAGGGTACGACGACGCTTTAGGGGGAGCGTACGTGTGAGGGCGTGGGTGAGTGTCAGCGTACGGGTTAGGATTAGGGGACGGGTTAGGGTCAGGCTTCGGGGAAGGGTTAGGGTTAGGGTTCGGTCTAGGGTTAGGGTTAGGGGACGGGGACGGTTCAGGGTCCAGGTGAGGGTACGACGACGCTTTAGGGGGAGCGTACGTGTGAGGGCGCGGGTGAGTGTCAGCGTACGGCTTAGGATTAGGGGACGGGTGAGGGTCAGGCTTCGGGGAAGGGTTAGGGTTAGGGTTCGGGCTAGGGTTAGGGTTAGGGGACGGGGACGGTTTAGGGTCTAGGTGAGGGTACGACGACGCTTTAGGGGGAGCGTACGTGTGAGGGCGCGGGTGACTGTCAGCGTACGGCTTAGGATTAGGGGACGGGTGAGGGTCAGGCTTCGGGGAAGGGTTAGGGTTAGGGTTCGGGCTAGGGTTAGGGTTAGGGGACGGGGACGGTTTAGGGTCCAGGTGAGGGTACGACGACGCTTTAGGGGGAGCGTACGTGTGAGGGCGCGGGTGAGTGTCAGCGTACGGGTTAGGATTAGGGGACGGGTGAGGGTCAGGCTTCGGGGAAGTGTTAGGGTTAGGGTTCGGGCTAGGGTTAGGGTTAGGGGACGGGGACGGTTTAGGGTCCAGGTGAGGGTACGACAACGCTTTAGGGGGAGCGTACGTGTGAGGGCGCGGGTGAGTGTCAGCGTACGGGTTAGGATTAGGGGACGGGTGAGGGTCAGGCTTCGGGGAAGGGTTAGGGTTAGGGTTCGGGCTAGGGTTAGGGTTAGGGGACGGGGACGGTTTAGGGTCCAGGTGAGGGTACGACGACGCTTTAGGGGGAGCGTACGTGTGAGGGCACGGGTGAGTGTCAGCGTACGGGTTAGGATTAGGGGACGGGTGAGTGTCAGGCTTCGGGGAAGGGTTAGGGTAAGGGTTCGGGCTAGGGTTAGGGTTAGGGGACGGGGACGGTTTAGGGTCCAGGTGAGGGTACGACGACGCTTTAGGGGGAGCGTACGTGTGAGGGCGCGGGTGAGTGTCAGCGTACGGGTTAGGATTAGGGGACGGGTGAGGGTCAGGCTTCGGGGAAGGGTTAGGGTTAGGGTTCGGGCTATGGTTAGGGTTAGGGGACGGGGACGGTTTAGGGTCCAGGTGAGGGCACGACGACGCTTTAGGGGGAGCGTACGTGTGAGGGCGCGGGTGAGTGTCAGCGTACGGGTTAGGATTAGGGGACGGGTGAGGGTCAGGCTTCGGGGAAGGGTTAGGGTTAGGGTTCGGGCTAGGGTTAGGGTTAGGGGAAGGGGACGGTTTAGGGTCCAGGTGAGGGTACGACAACACTTTAGGGGGAGTGTACGTGTGAGGGCGCGGATGAGTGTCAGCGTACGGGTTAGGATTAGGGGACGGGTGAGGGTCAGGCTTCGGGGAAGGGTTAGGGTTAGGGTTCGGGCTAGGGTTAGGGTTAGGGGACGGGGACGGTTTAGGGTCCAGGTGAGGGTACGACGACGCTTTAGGGGGAGCGTACGTGTGAGGGCGCGGGTGAGTGTCAGCGTACGGCTTAGGATTAGGGGACGGGTGAGGGTCAGGCTTCGGGGAAGGGTTAGGGTTAGTGTTCGGGCTAGGGTTAGGGTTAGGGGACGGGGACAGTTTAGGGTCCAGGTGAGGGTACGACGACGCTTTAGGGGGAGCGTACGTGTGAGGGCGCGGGTGAGTGTCAGCGTACGGGTTAGGATTAGGGGACGGGTGAGGGTCAGGCTTCGGGGAAGGGTTAGGTTTAGGGTTCGGGCTAGGGTTAGGCTTAGGGGACGGGGACGGTTTAGGGTCCAGGTGAGGGTACGACGACGCTTTAGGGGGAGCGTACGTGTGAGGGCGCGGGTGAGTGTCAGCGTACGGGTTAGGATTAGGGGACGGGTGAGGGTAAGGCTTCGGGGAAGGGTTAGGGTTAGGGTTCGGGCTAGGGTTAGGGTTTGGGCATGGGGACGGTGTAGGGTCCAGGTGAGGGTACAATGACACTTTAGGGGGAGAGTACGTGTGAGGGCGCGGGTGAGTGTCAGCGTATGGGTTAGGATTAGGGGACGGGTGAGGGTCAGGCTTCGGGGAAGGGTTAGGGTTAGCGTTCGGGCTAGGGTTAGGGTTAGGGGACGGGGACGGTTTAGGGTGCAGGTGAGGGTACGACGACGCTTTAGGGGGAGCATACGTGTGAGGGCGTGGGTGAGTGTCAGCGTACGGGTTAGGATTAGGGGACGGGTGAGGGTCAGGCTTCGGGGAAGTGTTAGGGTTAGGGTTCGGGCTAGGGTTAGGGTTAGGGGACGTGGACGGTTTAGGGTCCAGGTGAGGGCACGACAACGCTTTAAGGGGAGCGTACGTGTGAGGGCGCGGGTGAGTGTCAGCATACGGGTTAGGATTAGGGGACGGGTGAGGGTCAGGCTTCGGGGAAGGGTTAGGGTTAGGGTTCGGTCTAGGGTTAGGGTTACGGGACGGGGACCGTTTAGGGTCCAGGTGAGGGCACGACAACGCTTTAGGGGGAGCGTACGTGTGAGGGCGCGGGTGAGTGTCAGCGTACGGGTTAGGATTAGGGGACGGGTGAGGGTCAGTCTTCGGGGAAGGCTTAGGGTTAGGGTACGGGCTAGGGTTAGGGTTAGGCGACGGGGACGGTTTAGGGTCCAGGTGAGGGCACGACAACGCTTTAGGGGGAGCGTACGTGTGAGGGTGCGGGTGAGTGTCAGCGTACGGGTTAGGATTAGGGGACGGGTGAGGGTCAGGCTTCGGGGAAGGGTTAGGGTTAGGGTTCGGGCTAGGGTTAGGGTTAGGGGACGGGGACGGTTTAGGGTCCAGGTGAGGGCACGACAACGCTTTAGGGGGAGCGTACGTGTGAGGGCGCGGGTGAGTGTCAGCGTACGGGTTAGGATTAGGGGACGGGTGAGGGTCAGGCTTCGGGGAAGGGTTAGGGTTAGGGTTCGGGCTAGGGTTAGGGTTAGGGGACGGGGACGGTTTAGGGTCCAGGTGAGGGTACGACAACGCTTTAGGGGGAGCGTACGTGTGAGAGCGCGGGTGAGTGTCAGCGTACGGTTTAGGATTAGGGGACGGGTGAGGGTCAGGCTTTGGGGAGTGTTAGGGTTAGGGTTAGGGCTAGGGTAAGGGTTAGGGGACGGGGACGGTTTAGGGTCCAGGTGAGGGTACGCCAACGCTTTAGGGGGAGCGTACGTGTGAGGGCGCGGGTGAGTGTCAGCGTACGGGTTAGGATTAGGGGACGGGTGAGGGTCAGGCTTCGGGGAAGGGTTAGGGTTAGGGTTCGGGCTAGGGTTAGGGTTAGGGGACGGGGACGGTTTAGGGTCCAGGTGAGGGTACGACGACGCTTTAGGGGGAGCGTACGTGTGAGGGCGCGGGTGAGTGTCAGCGTACGGGTTAGGATTAGGGGACGGGTGAGGGTCAGGCTTCGGGGAAGTGTTAGGGTTAGGGTTCGGGCTAGAGTTAGGGTTAGGGGACGGGGACGGTTTAGGGTCCAGGTGAGGGTACGACGACGCTTTAGGGTGAGCGTACGTGTGAGGGCGCGGGTGAGTGTCAGCGTACGGGTTAGGATTAGGGGACGGGTGAGGGTCAGGCTTCGGGGAAGGGTTAGGGTTAGTGTTCGGGCTAGGGTTAGGGTTAGGGGACGGGGACGGTTTAGGGTCCAGGTGAGGGTACGACGACGCTTTAGGGGGAGCGTACGTGTGCGGGCGCGGGTGAGTGTCAGCGTACGGGTTAGGATTAGGGGACGGGTGAGGGTCAGGCTTCGGGGAAGGATTAGGTTTAGGGTTCGGGCTAGGGTTAGGGTTAGGGGACGGGGACGGTTTAGGGTCCAGGTGAGGGTACGACGACGCTTTAGGGGGAGCGTACGTGTGAGGGCGCGGGTGAGTGTCAGCGTACGGGTTAGGATTAGGGGACGGGTGAGGGTCAGGCTTCGGGGAAGGGTTAGGGTTAGGGTTCGGGCTAGGGTTAGGGTTAGGGGACGGGGACAGTTTAGGGTCCAGGTGAGGGTACGACAACGCTTTAGCGGGAGCGTACGTGTGAGGGCGCGGCTGAGTGTCAGCGTACGGGTTAGGATTAGGGGACGGGTGAGGGTCAGGCTTCGGGGAAGGGTTAGGGTTAGGGTTCGGGCTAGGGTTAGGGTTAGGGGACGGGGACGGTTTAGGGTGCAGGTGAGGGTACGACGACGCTTTAGGGGGAGCATACGTGTGAGGGCGCGGGTGAGTGTCAGCGTACGGGTTAGGATTAGGGGACGGGTGAGGGTCAGGCTTCGGGGAAGGGTTAGGGTTAGGGTTCGCGCTAGGGTTAGGGTTAGGGGACGTGGACGGTTTAGGGTCCAGGTGAGGGCACGACAACTCTTTAAGGGGAGCGTACGTGTGAGGGCGCGGGTGAGTGTCAGCATACGGGTTAGGATTAGGGGACGGGTGAGGGTCAGGCTTCGGGGAAGGGTTAGGGTTAGGGTTCGGTCTAGGGTTAGGGTTACGGGACGGGGACCGTTTAGGGTCCAGGTGAGGGCACGACAACGCTTTAGGGGGAGCGTACGTGTGAGGGCGCGGGTGAGTGTCAGCGTACGGGTTAGGATTAGGGGACGGGTGAGGGTCAGGCTTCGGGGAAGGGTTAGGGTTAGGGTTCGGGCTAGGGTTAGGGTTAGGGGACGGGGACGGTTTAGGGTCCAGGTGAGGGCACGACAACGCTTTAGGGGGAGCATACGTGTGAGGGCGCGGGTGAGTGTCAGCGTACGGGTTAGGATTAGGGGACGGGTGAGGGTCAGCCTTCGGGGAAGGGTTAGGGTTAGGGTTCGGTCTAGGGCTAGGGTTAGGGGACGGGGATGGTTTAGGGTCCAGGTGAGGGTACGACGACGCTTTAGGGGGAGCGTACGTGTGAGGGCCGGGTGAGTGTCAGCGTACGGGTTAGGATTAGGGGACGGGTGAGGGTCAGGCTTCGGGGAAGGTTTACGGTTAGGGTTCGGGCTAGGGTTAGGGTTAGGGGACGGGGACGGTTTAGGGTCCAGGTGAGGGTACGACGACGCTTTAGGGGGAGCGTACGTGTGAGGGCGTGGGTGAGTGTCAGCGTACGGATTAGGATTAGGGGACGGGTGAGGGTCAGGCTTCGGGGAAGGGTTAGGGTTAGGGTTCGGGCTAGGGTTAGGGTTAGGGGACCGGGACGGTTTAGGGTCCAAGTGAGGGCACGACAACGCTTTAGGGGGAGCGTACGTGTCAGGGCGCGGCTGAGTGTCAGCGTACGGTTTAGGATTAGGGGACGGGTGAGGGTCAGGCTTCGGGGAAGTGTTAGGGTTAGGGTTCGGGCTAGGGTTAGGGTTAGGGGACGGGGACGGTTTAGCGTCCAGGTGAGGGTACGACAACGCTTTAGGGGGAGCGTACGTGTGAGGGCGCGGGTGAGTGTCAGCGTACGGGTTAGGATTAGGGGACGGGTGAGGGTCAGGCTTCGGGGAAGTGTTAGGGTTAGGGTTCGGGCTAGGGTTAGGGTTAGGGGACGGGGATGGTTTAGGGTCCAGGTGAGGGTACGACAACGCTTTAGGGGGAGCGTACGTGTGAGGGCGCGGGTGAGTGTCAGCGTACGGGTTAGGATTAGGGGACGGGTGAGGGTCAGGCTTCGGGGAAGGGTTAGGGTTAGGGTTCGGGCTAGCGTTAGGGTTAGGGGACGGGGACGGTTTAGGGTCCAGGTGAGGGTACGACGACGCTTTAGGGGGAGCGTACGTGTGAGGGCACGGGTGAGTGTCAGCGTACGGGTTAGGATTAGGGGACGGGTGAGTGTCAGGCTTCGGGGAAGGGTTAGGGTTAGGGTTCGGGCTAGGGTTAGGGTTAGGGGACGGGGAGGGTTTAGGGTCCAGGTGAGGGTACGACGACGCTTTAGGGGGAGCGTACGTGTGAGGGCGCGGGTGAGTGTCAGCGTACGGGTTAGGATTAGGGGACGGGTGAGGGTCAGGCTTCGGGGAAGGGTTAGGGTTAGGGTTCGTGCTAGGGTTAGGGTTAGGGGACGGGGACGGTTTAGGGTCCAGGTGAGGGTACGACGACGCTTTAGGGGGAGCGTACGTGTGAGGGCGCGGGTGAGTGTCAGCGTACAGGTTAGGATTAGGGGACGGGTGAGGGTCAGGCTTCGGGGAAGGGTTAGGGTTAGGGTTCGGGCTAGGGTTAGGGTTAGGGGACGGGGACGGTTTAGGGTCCAGGTGAGGGTACGACAACACTTTAGGGGGAGTGTACGTGTGAGGGCGCGGATGAGTGTCAGCGTACGGGTTAGGATTAGGGGACGGGTGAGGGTCAGGCTTCGGGGAAGGGTTAGGGTTAGGGTTCGGGCTAGGGTTAGGGTTAGGGGACGGGGACGGTTTAGGGTCCAGGTGAGGGCACGACAACGCTTTAGGGGGAGCGTACGTGTGAGGGCGCGGGTGAGTGTCAGCGTACGGTTTAGGATTAGGGGACGGGTGAGGGTCAGGCTTCGGGGAAGTGTTAGGGTTAGGGTTCGGGCTAGGGTTAGGGTTAGGGGACGGGGACGGTTTAGCGTCCAGGTGAGGGTACGACAACGCTTTAGGGGGAGCGTACGTGTGAGGGCGCGGGTGAGTGTCAGCGTACGGGTTAGGATTAGGGGACGGGTGAGAGTCAGGCTTCGGGGAAGGGTTAGGGTTAGGGTTCGGGCTAGGGTTAGGGTTAGGGGACGGGGACGGTTTAGGGTCCAGGTGAGGGTACGACGACGCTTTAGGGGGAGCGTACGTGTGGGGGCGCGGGTGAGTGTCAGCGTACGGGTTAGGATTAGGGGACGGGTGAGGGTCAGGCTTCGGGGAAGTGTTAGGGTTAGGGTTCGGGCTAGGGTTAGGGTTAGGGGACGGGGACGGTTTAGGGTCCAGGTGAGGGTACGACGACGCTTTAGGGGGAGCGTACGTGTGAGGGCGCGGGTGAGTGTCAGCGTACGGCTTAGGATTAGGGGACGGGTGAGGGTCAGGCTTCGGGGAAGGGTTAGGGTTAGTGTTCGGGCTAGGGTTAGGGTTAGGGGATGGGGACAGTTTAGGGTCCAGGTGAGGGTACGACGACGCTTTAGGGGGAGCGTACGTGTGAGGGCGCGGGTGAGTGTCAGCGTACGGGTTAGGATTAGGGGACGGGTGAGGGTCAGGCTTCGGGGAAGGGTTAGGTTTAGGGTTCGGGCTAGGGTTAGGGTTAGGGGACGGGGACGGGTTAGGGTCCAGGTGAGGGTACGACGACGCTTTAGGGGGAGCGTACGTGTGAGGGCGCGGGTGAGTGTCAGCGTACGGGTTAGGATTAGGGGACGGGTGAGGGTCAGGCTTCGGGGAAGGGTTAGGGTTAGCGTTCGGGCTAGGGTTAGGGTTAGGGGACGGGGACGGTTTAGGGTGCAGGTGAGGGTACGACGACGCTTTAGGGGGAGCATACGTGTGAGGGCGCGGGTGAGTGTCAGCGTACGGGTTAGGATTAGGGGACGGGTGAGGGTCAGGCTTCGGGGAAGTGTTAGGGTTAGGGTTCGGGCTAGGGTTAGGGTTAGGGGACGTGGACGGTTTAGGGTCCAGGTGAGGGCACGACAACGCTTTAAGGGGAGCGTACGTGTGAGGGCGCGGGTGAGTGTCAGCATACGGGTTAGGATTAGGGGACGGGTGAGGGTCAGGCTTCGGGGAAGGGTTAGGGTTAGGGTTCGGTCTAGGGTTAGGGTTACGGGACGGGGACCGTTTAGGGTCCAGGTGAGGGCACGACAACGCTTTAGGGGGAGCGTACGTGTGAGGGCGCGGGTGAGTGTCAGCGTACGGGTTAGGATTAGGGGACGGGTGAGGGTCAGTCTTCGGGGAAGGCTTAGGGTTAGGGTTCGGGCTAGGGTTAGGGTTAGGCGACGGGGACGGTTTAGGGTCCAGGTGAGGGCACGACAACGCTTTAGGGGGAGCGTACGTGTGAGGGTGCGGGTGAGTGTCAGCGTACGGGTTAGGATTAGGGGACGGGTGAGGGTCAGGCTTCGGGGAAGGGTTAGGGTTAGGGTTCGGGCTAGGGTTAGGGTTAGGGGACGGGGACGGTTTAGGGTCCAGGTGAGGGCACGACAACGCTTTAGGGGGAGCGTACGTGTGAGGGCGCGGGTGAGTGTCAGCGTACGGGTTAGGATTAGGGGACGGGTGAGGGTCAGCCTTCGGAGAAGGGTTAGGGTTAGGGTTCGGGCTAGGGTTAGGGTTAGGGGACGGGGATGGTTTAGGGTCCAGGTGAGGGTACGACGATGCTTTAGGGGGAGCGTACGTGTGAGGGCCGGGTGAGTGTCAGCGTACGGGTTAGGATTAGGGGACGGCTGAGGGTCAGGCTTCGGGGAAGGTTTACGGTTAGGGTTCGGGCTAGGGTTAGGGTTAGGGGACGGGGACGGTTTAGGGTCCAGGTGAGGGTACGACGACGCTTTAGGGGGAGCGTACGTGTGAGGGCGTGGGTGAGTGTCAGCGTACGGGTTAGGATTAGGGGACGGGTGAGGGTCAGGCTTCGGGGAAGGGTTAGGGTTAGGGTTCGGTCTAGGGTTAGGGTTAGGGGACGGGGACGGTTTAGGGTCCAGGTGAGGGCACGACAACGCTTTAGGGGGAGCGTACGTGTGAGGGCGCGGGTGAGTGTCAGCGTACGGGTTAGGATTAGGGGACAGGTGAGGGTCAGGCTTCGGGGAAGGGTTAGGGTTAGGGTTCGGGCTAGGGTTAGGGTTAGGGGACGGGGACGGTTTAGGGTCCAGGTGAGGGCACGACAACGCTTTAGGGGGAGCGTACGTGTGAGGGCGCGGGTGAGTGTCAGCGTACGGGTTAGGATTAGGGGACGGGTGAGGGTCAGCCTTCGGGGAAGGGTTAGGGTTAGGGTTCGGGCTAGGGTTAGGGTTAGGGGACGGGGATGGTTTAGGGTCCAGGTGAGGGTACGACGACGCTTTAGGGGGAGCGTACGTGTGAGGGCCGGGTGATTGTCAGCGTACGGGTTAGGATTAGGGGACGGGTGAGGGTCAGGCTTCGGGGAAGGTTTACGGTTAGGGTTCGGGCTAGGGTTAGGGTTAGGGGACGGGGACGGTTTAGGGTCCAGGTGAGGGTACGACGACGCTTTAGGGGGAGTGTACGTGTGAGGGCGTGGGTGAGTGTCAGCGTACGGGTTAGGATTAGGGGACGGGTGATTGTCAGGCTTCGGGGAAGGGTTAGTGTTAGGATACGGGCTAGGGTTAGGGTTAGGGGATGGAAACGGTTTAGGGTCCAGGTGAGGGTACGACGACGCTTTAGGGGGAGCGTACTTGTGCGGGCGCGGGTGAGTGTCAGCGTACGGGTTAGGATTAGGGGACGGGTGAGGGTCAGGCTTCGGGGAAGGGTTAGGGTTAGGGTTCGGGCTATGGTTAGGGTTAGGGGACGGGGACGGTTTAGGGTCCAGGTGAGGGTACGACGACGCTTTAGGGGGAGCGTACGTGTGAGGGTGCGGGTGAGTGTCAGCGTACGGGATAGGATTAGGGGACGGGTGAGGGTCAGGCTTCGGGGAAGGGTTAGGTTTAGGGTTCGGGCTAGGGTTAGTGTTAGGGGACGGGGACGGTTTAGGGTCCAGTTGAGGGTACGACGATGCTTTAGGGGGAGCGTACGTGTGAGGGCGTGGGTGAGTGTCAGCGTACGGGTTAGGATTAGGGGACGGGTGAGGGTCAGGCTTCGGGGAAGGGTTAGGGTTAGGGTTCGGGCTAGGGTTAGGGTTAGGGGACGGGGACGGTTTAGGGTCCAGGTGAGGGTACGATGACGCTTTAGGGGGAGCGTACGTGTGAGGGCGCGGGTGAGTGTCAGCGTACGGCTTAGGATTAGGGGACGGATGAGGGTCAGGCTTCGGGGAAGCGTTAGGGTTAGGGTTTGGGCTAGGGTTAGGGTTAGGGGACGGGGACGGTTTAGGGTCCAGGTGAGGGTACGACGACACTTTAGGGGGAGTGTACGTGTGAGGGCGCGGATGAGTGTCAGCGTACGGGTTAGGATTAGGGGACGGGTGAGGGTCAGGCTTCGGGGAAGGGTTAGGGTTAGGGTTCGGGCTAGGGTTAGGGTTAGGGGACCAGGACGGTTTAGGGTCCAGGTGAGGGTACGACAATGCTTTAGGGGGAGCGTACGTGTGAGGGCGCGGGTGAGTGTCAGCGTACGGCTTAGGATTAGGGGACGGGTGAGGGTCAGGCTTCGGGGAAGGGGTAGGGTTAGGGTTCGGGCTAGGGTTAGGGTTAGGGGACGGGGACGGTTTAGGGTCCAGGTGAGGTTACGACAACGCTTTAGGGGGAGCGTACGTGTGAGGGCGCGGGTGAGTGTCAGCGTACGGGTTAGGATTAGGGGACGGGTGAGGGTCAGGCTTCGGGGAAGGGTTAGGGTTAGGGTTCGGGCTAGGGTTAGGGTTAGGGGACGGGGACGGTTTAGGGTCCAGGTGAGGGTACGACAACGCTTTAGGGGGAGCGTACGTGTGAGGGCGCGGGTGAGTGTCAGCGTACGGCTTAGGATTAGGGGACGGGTGAGGGTCAGGCTTCGGGGAAGGGTTAGGGTTAGGGTTCGGGCTAGGGTTAGGGTTAGGGGACGGGGACGGTTTAGGGTCCAGGTGAGGGTACGACGACACTTTAGGGGGAGCGTACGTGTGAGGGCGCGGGTGAGTGTCAGCGTACGGGTTAGGATTAGGGGACGGGTGAGGGTCAGCCTTCGGAGAAGGGTTAGGGTTAGGGTTCGGGCTAGGGTTAGGGTTAGGGGACGGGGATGGTTTAGGGTCCAGGTGAGGGTACGACGACGCTTTAGGGGGAGCGTACGTGTGAGGGCCGGGTGAGTGTCAGCGTACAGGTTAGGATTAGGGGACGGGTGAGGGTCAGGCTTCGGGGAAGGTTTACGGTTAGGGTTCGGGCTAGGGTTAGGGTTAGGGGACGGGGACGGTTTAGGGTCCAGGTGAGGGTACGACGACGCTTTAGGGGGAGTGTACGTGTGAGGGCGTGGGTGAGTGTCAGCGTACGGGTTAGGATTAGGGGACGGGTGATTGTCAGGCTTCGGGGAAGGGTTAGTGTTAGGATACGGGCTAGGGTTAGGGTTAGGGGACGGAAACGGTTTAGGGTCCAGGTGAGGGTACGACGACGCTTTAGGGGGAGCGTACTTGTGCGGGCGCGGGTGAGTGTCAGCGTACGGGTTAGGATTAGGGGACGGGTGAGGGTCAGGCTTCGGGGAAGGGTTAGGGTTAGGGTTCGGGCTATGGTTAGGGTTAGGGGACGGGGACGGTTTAGGGTCCAGGTGAGGGTACGACGACGCTTTAGGGGGAGCGTACGTGTGAGGGTGCGGGTGAGTGTCAGCGTACGGGATAGGATTAGGGGACGGGTGAGGGTCAGGCTTCGGGGAAGGGTTAGGTTTAGGGTTCGGGCTAGGGTCAGAGTTAGGGGACGGGGACGGTTTAGGGTCCAGTTGAGGGTACGACGATGCTTTAGGGGGAGCGTACGTGTGAGGGCGTGGGTGAGTGTCAGCGTACGGGTTAGGATTAAGGGACGGGTGAGGGTCAGGCTTCGGGGAAGGGTTAGGGTTAGGGTTCGGGCTAGGGTTAGGGTTAGGGGACGGGGACGGTTTAGGGTCCAGGTGAGGGTACGATGACGCTTTAGGGGGAGCGTACGTGTGAGGGCGCGGGTGAGTGTCAGCGTACGGCTTAGGATTAGGGGACGGGTGAGGGTCAGGCTTCGGGGAAGGGTTAGGGTTAGGGTTTGGGCTAAGGTTAGGGTTAGGGGACGGGGACGGTTTAGGGTCTAGGTGAGGGTACGACGACGCTTTAGGGGGAGCGTACGTGTGAGGGCGCGGGTGAGTGTCAGCGTACGGCTTAGGATTACGGGACGGGTGAGGGTCAGGCTTCGGGGAAGGGTTAGGGTTAGGGTTCGGGCTAGGGTTAGGGTTAGGGGACGGGGACGGTTTAGGGTCTAGGTGAGGGTACGACGACGCTTTAGGGGGAGCGTACGTGTGAGGGCGCGGGTGAGTGTCAGCGTACGGCTTAGGATTAGGGGACGGGTGAGGGTCAGGCTTCGGGGAAGGGTTAGGGTTAGGGTTCGGGCTAGGGTTAGGGTTAGGGGACGGGGACGGTTTAGGGTCCAGGTGAGGGTACGACGACGCTTTAGGGGGAGCGTACGTGTGAGGGCGCGGGTGAGTGTCAGCGTACGGGTTAGGATTAGGGGACGGGTGAGGGTCAGGCTTCGGGGAAGTGTTAGGGTTAGGGTTCGGGCTAGGGTTAGGGTTAGGGGACGGGGATGGTTTAGGGTCCAGGTGAGGGTACGACAACGCTTTAGGGGGAGCGTACGTGTGAGGGCGTGGGTGAGTGTCAGCGTACGGGTTAGGATTAGGGGACGGGTGAGGGTCAGGCTTCGGGGAAGGGTTAGGGTTAGGGTTCGGGCTAGGGTTAGGGTTAGGGGACGGGGACGGTTTAGGGTCCAGGTGAGTGTACGACGACGCTTTAGGGGGAGCGTACGTGTGAGGGCACGGGTGAGTGTCAGCGTACGGGTTAGGATTAGGGGACGGGTGAGTGTCAGGCTTCGGGGAAGGGTTAGGGTTAGGGTTCGGGCTAGGGTTAGGGTTAGGGGACGGGGACGGTTTAGGGTCCAGGTGAGGGTACGACGACGCTTTAGGGGGAGCGTACGTGTGAGGGCGCGGGTGAGTGTCAGCGTACGGGTTAGGATTAGGGGACGGGTGAGGGTCAGGCTTCGGGGAAGGGTTAGGGTTAGGGTTCGGGCTAGGGTTAGGGTTAGGGGACGGGGACGGTTTAGGGTCCAGGTGAGGGTACGACGACGCTTTAGGGGGAGCGTACGTGTGAGGGCACGGGTGAGTGTCAGCGTACGGGTTAGGATTAGGGGACGGGTGAGGGTCAGGCTTCGGGGAAGGGTTAGGGTTAGGGTTCGGGCTAGGGTTAGGGTTAGGGGACGGGGACGGTTTAGGGTCCAGGTGAGGGTACGACGACGCTTTATGGGGAGCGTACGTGTGAGGGCGCGGGTGAGTGTCAGCGTACGGGTTAGGATTAGGGGACGGGTGAGGGTCAGGCTTCGGGGAAGTGTTAGGGTTAGGGTTCGGGCTAGGGTTAGGGTTAGGGGACGTGGACGGTTTAGGGTCCAGGTGAGGGCACGACAACGCTTTAAGGGGAGCGTACGTGTGAGGGCGCGGGTGAGTGTCAGCATACGGGTTAGGATTAGGGGACGGGTGAGGGTCAGGCTTCGGGGAAGGGTTAGGGTTAGGGTTCGGTCTAGGGTTAGGGTTACGGGACGGGGACCGTTTAGGGTCCAGGTGAGGGCACGACAACGCTTTAGGGGGAGCGTACGTGTGAGGGCGCGGGTGAGTGTCAGCGTACGGGTTAGGATTAGGGGACGGGTGAGTGTCAGTCTTCGGGGAAGGCTTAGGGTTAGGGTTCGGGCTAGGGTTAGGGTTAGGCGACGGGGACGGTTTAGGGTCCAGGTGAGGGCACGACAACGCTTTAGGGGGAGCGTACGTGTGAGGGTGCGGGTGAGTGTCAGCGTACGGGTTAGGATTAGGGGACGGGTGAGGGTCAGGCTTCGGGGAAGGGTTAGGGTTAGGGTTCGGGCCAGGGTTAGGGTTAGGGGACGGGGACGGTTTTGGGTCCAGGTGAGGGTACGACGACGCTTTAGGGGGAGCGTACGTGTGATGGCGCGGGTGAGTGTCAGCGTACGGGTTAGGATTAGGGGACGGGTGAGGGTCAGGCTTCGGGGAAGGGTTAGGGTTAGGGTTCGGGCTAGGGTTAGGGTTAGGGGACGGGGACGGTTTAGGGTCCAGGTGAGGGCACGACAACGCTTTAGGGGGAGCGTACGTGTGAGGGCGCGGGTGAGTGTCAGCGTAGGGTTTAGGATTAGGGGACGGGTGAGGGTCAGGCTTTGGGGAAGGGTTAGGGTTAGGTTTCGGGCTAGGGTTAGGGTTAGGGGACGGGGACGGTTTAGGGTCCAGGTGAGGGCACGACAACGCTTTAGGGGGAGCGTACGTGTGAGGGCGCGGGTGAGTGTCAGCGTACGGGTTAGGATTAGGGGACGGGTGAGGGTCAGGCTTCGGGGAAGGGTTAGGATTAGGGTTCGGGCTAGGGTTAGGGTTAGGGGACGGGCACGGTTTAGGGTCCAGGTGAGGGTACGACGACGCTTTAGGGGGAGCGTACGTGTGAGGGCGCGGGTGAGTGTCAGCGTACGGCTTAGGATTAGGGGACGGGTGAGGGTCAGGCTTCGGGGAAGGGTTAGGGTTAGGGTTCGGGCTAGGGTTAGGGTTAGGGGACGGGGACGGTTTAGGGTCCAGGTGAGGGTACGACGACGCTTTAGGGGGAGCGTACGTGTGAGGGCGCGGGTGAGTGTCAGCGTACGGGTTAGGATTAGGGGACGGGTGAGGGTCAGGCTTCGGGGAAGGGTTAGGGTTAGGGTTCGGGCTAGGGTTAGGGTTAGGGGACGGGGATGGTTTAGGGTCCAGGTGAGGGTACGACAACGCTTTAGGGGGAGCGTACGTGTGAGGGCGCGGGTGAGTGTCAGCGTACGGGTTAGGATTAGGGGACGGGTGAGGGTCAGGCTTCGGGGAAGGGTTAGGGTTAGGGTTCGGGCTAGGGTTAGGGTTAGGGGAGGGGGACGGTTTAGGGTCCAGGTGAGGGTACGACGACGCTTTAGGGGGAGCGTACGTGTGAGGGCACGGGTGAGTGTCAGCGTACGGGTTAGGATTAGGGGACGGGTGAGTGTCAGGCTTCGGGGAAGGGTTAGGGTTAGGGTTCAGGCTAGGGTTAGGGTTAGGGGACGGGGACGGTTTAGGGTCCAGGTGAGGGTACGACGACGCTTTAGGGGGAGCGTACGTGTGAGGGCGCGGGTGAGTGTCAGCGTACGGGTTAGGATTAGGGGACGGGTGAGGGTCAGGCTTAGGGAAGGGTTAGGGTTAGGGTTCGGGCTAGGGTTAGGGTTAGGGGACGGGGACGGTTTAGGGTCCAGGTGAGGGTACGACGACGCTTTAGGGGGAGCGTACGTGTGAGGGCGCGGGTGAGTGTCAGCGTACGGGTTAGGATTAGGGGACGGGTGAGGGTCAGGCTTCGGGGAAGGGTTAGGGTTAGGGTTCGGGCTAGGGTAAGGGTTAGGGGACGGGGACGGTTTAGGGTCCAGGTGAGGGTACGACAACGCTTTAGGGGGAGTGTACGTGTGAGGGCGCGGATGAGTGTCAGCGTACGGGTTAGGATTAGGGGACGGGTGAGGGTCAGGCTTCGGGGAAGGGTTAGGGTTAGGGTTCGGGCTAGGGTTAGGGTTAGGGGACGGGGACGGTTTAGGGTCCAGGTGAGGGTACGACAACGCTTTAGGGGGAGCGTACGTGTGAGAGCGCGGGTGAGTGTCAGCGTACGGTTTAGGATTAGGGGACGGGTGAGGGTCAGGCTTCGGGGAGTGTTAGGGTTAGGGTTAGGGCTAGGGTTAGGGTTAGGGGACGGGGACGGTTTAGGGTCCAGGTGAGGGTACGCCAACGCTTTAGGGGGAGCGTACGTGTGAGGGCGTGGGTGAGTGTCAGCGTACGGGTTAGGATTAGGGGACGGGTGAGGGTCAGGCTTCGGGGAAGGGTTAGGGTTAGGGTTCAGGCTAGGGTTAGGGTTAGGGGACGGGGACGGTTTAGGGTCCAGGTGAGGGTACGACGACGCTTTAGGGGGAGCGTACGTGTGAGGGCGCGGGTGAGTGTCAGCGTACGGGTTAGGATTAGGGGACGGGTGAGGGTCAGGCTTCGGGGAAGTGTTAGGGTTAGGGTTCGGGCTAGGGTTAGGGTTAGGGGACGGGGACGGTTTAGGGTCCAGGTGAGGGTACGACGACGCTTTAGGGGGAGCGTACGTGTGAGGGCGCGGGTGAGTGTCAGCGTACGGGTTAGGATTAGGGGACGGGTGAGGGTCAGGCTTCGGGGAAGGGTTAGGGTTAGTGTTCGGGCTAGGGTTAGGGTTAGGGGACGGGGACGGTTTAGGGTCCAGGTGAGGGTACGACGACGCTTTAGGGGGAGCGTACGTGTGCGGGCGCGGGTGAGTGTCAGCGTACGGGTTAGGATTAGGGGACGGGTGAGGGTCAGGCTTCGGGGAAGGATTAGGTTTAGGGTTCGGGCTAGGGTTAGGGTTAGGGGACGGGGACGGTTTAGGGTCCAGGTGAGGGTACGACGACGCTTTAGGGGGTGCGTACGTGTGAGGGCGCGGGTGAGTGTCAGCGTACGGGTTAGGATTAGGGGACGTGTGAGGGTCAGGCTTCGGGGAAGGGTTAGCGTTAGGGTTCGGGCTAGGGTTAGGGTTTGGGCATGGGGACGGTTTAGGGTCCAGGTGAGGGTACAACGACACTTTAGGGGGAGCGTACGTGTGAGGGCGTGGGTGAGTGTCAGCGTACGGGTTAGGATTAGGGGACGTGTGAGGGTCAGGCTTCGGGGAAGGGTTAGGGTTAGGGTTCGGGCTAGGGTTAGGGTTAGGGGACGGGGACGGTTTAGGGTCCAGGTGAGGGTACGACGACGCTTTAGGGGGAGCGTACGTGTGAGGGCGCGGGTGAGTGTCAGCGTACGGGTTAGGATTAGGGGACGGGTGAGGGTCAGGCTTCGGGGAAGGGTTAGGGTTAGGGTTCGGGCTAGGGTAAGGGTTAGGGGACGGGGACGGTTTAGGGTCCAGGTGAGGGTACGACAACGCTTTAGGGGGAGTGTACGTGTGAGGGCGCGGATGAGTGTCAGCGTACGGGTTAGGATTAGGGGACGGGTGAGGGTCAGGCTTCGGGGAAGGGTTAGGGTTAGGGTTCGGGCTAGGGTTAGGGTTAGGGGACGGGGACGGTTTAGGGTCCAGGTGAGGGTACGACAACGCTTTATGGGGAGCGTACGTGTGAGAGCGCGGGTGAGTGTCAGCGTACGGTTTAGGATTAGGGGACGGGTGAGGGTCAGGCTTCGGGGAGTGTTAGGGTTAGGGTTAGGGCTAGGGTTAGGGTTAGGGGACGGGGACGGTTTAGGGTCCAGGTGAGGGTACGACAACGCTTTAGGGGGAGCGTACGTGTGAGGGCGCGGGTGAGTGTCAGCGTACGGGTTAGGATTAGGGGACGGGTGAGGGTCAGGCTTCGGGGAAGGGTTAGGGTTAGGGTTCGGGCTAGGGTTAGGGTTAGGGGACGGGGACGGTTTAGGGTCCAGGTGAGGGTACGACGACGGTTTAGGGGGAGCGTACGTGTGAGGGCGCGGGTGAGTGTCAGCGTACGGGTTAGGATTAGGGGACGGGTGAGGGTCAGGCTTCGGGGAAGTGTTAGGGTTAGGGTTCGGGCTAGGGTTAGGGTTAGGGGACGGGGACGGTTTAGGGTCCAGGTGAGGGTACGACGACGCTTTAGGGGGAGCGTACGTGTGAGGGCGCGGGTGAGTGTCAGCGTACGGGTTAGGATTAGGGGACGGGTGAGGGTCTGGCTTCGGGGAAGGGTTAGGGTTAGTGTTCGGGCTAGGGTTAGGGTTAGGGGACGGGGACGGTTTAGGGTCCAGGTGAGGGTAGGACGACGCTTTAGGGGGAGCGTACGTGTGAGGGCGCGGGTGAGTGTCAGCGTACGGGTTAGGATTAGGGGACGGGTGAGGGTCAGGCTTCGGGGAAGGATTAGGTTTAGGGTTCGGGCTAGGGTTAGGGTTAGGGGACGGGGACGGTTTAGGGTCCAGGTGAGGGTACGACGACGCTTTAGGGGGAGCGTACGTGTGAGGGCGCGGGTGAGTGTCAGCGTACGGGTTAGGATTAGGGGACGGGTGAGGGTCCGGCTTCGGGGAAGGGTTAGGGTTAGGGTTCGGGCTAGGGTTAGGGTTAGGGGACGGGGACGGTTTAGGGTCCAGGTGAGGGCACGACAACGCTTTAGGGGGAGCGTACGTGTGAGGGCGCGGGTGAGTGTCAGCGTACGGTTTAGGATTAGGGGACGGGTGAGGGTCAGCCTTCGGGGAAGGGTTAGGGTTAGGGTTCGGGCTAGGGTTAGGGTTAGGGGACGGGGATGGTTTAGGGTCCAGGTGAGGGTACGACGACGCTTTAGGGGGAGCGTACGTGTGAGGGCCGGGTGAGTGTCAGCGTACGGGTTAGGATTAGGGGACGGGTGAGGGTCAGGCTTCGGGGAAGGTTTACGGTTAGGGTTCGGGCTAGGGTTAGGGTTAGGGGACGGGGACGGTTTAGGGTCCAGGTGAGGGTACGACGACGCTTTAGGGGGAGCGTACGTGTGAAGGCGTGGGTGAGTGTCAGCGTACGGGTTAGGATTAGGGGACGGGTGAGGGTCAGGCTTCGGGGAAGGGTTAGGGTTAGGGTTCGGGCTAGGGTTAGGGTTAGGGGACCGGGACGGTTTAGGGTCCAAGTGAGGGCACGACAACGCTTTAGGGGGAGCGTACGTGTCAGGGCGCGGCTGAGTGTCAGCGTACGGCTTAGGATTAGGGGACGGGTGAGGGTCAGGCTTCGGGGAAGGGTTAGGGTTAGGGTTCGGTCTAGGGTTAGGGTTAGGGGACGGGGACGGTTTAGGGTCCAGGTGAGGGCACGACAATGCTTTAGGGGGAGCTTACGTGTGAGGGCGCGGGTGAGTGTCAGCGTAAGGGTTAGGATTAGGGGACGGGTGAGGGTCAGGCTTCGGGGAAGGGTTAGGGTTAGGGTTCGGGCTAGGGTTAGGCTTAGGGGACGGGGACGGTTTAGGGTCCAGGTGAGGGCACGACAACGCTTTAGGGGGAGCGTACGTGTGAGGGTGCGTGTGAGTGTCAGCGTAAGGGTTAGGAGTAGGGGACGGGTGAGGGTCAGGCTTCGGGGAAGGGTTAGGGTTAGGGTTCGGGCTACGGTTAGGGTTTGGGCACGGGGACGGTTTAGGGTCCAGGTGAGGGCACGACAACGCTTTAGGGGGAGCGTACGTGTGAGGGCGCGGGTGAGTGTCAGCGTACGGGTTAGGATTAGGGGACGGGTGAGGGTCAGGCTTCGGGGAAGTGTTAGGGTTAGGGTTCGAGCTAGGGTTAGGGTTAGGGGACCGGGATGGTTTAGGGTCCAGGTGAGGGCACGACAACGCTTTAGGGGGAGCGTACGTGTGAGGGCGCGGGTGAGTGTCAGCGTACGGGTTAGGATTAGGGGACGGGTGAGGGTCAGGCTGCGGGGAAGGGTTAGGGTTAGGGTTCGGGCTAGGGTTAGGGTTAGGGGACGGGGACGGTTTAGGGTCCAGGTGAGGGCACGACAACGCTTTAGGGGGAGCGTACGTGTGAGGGCGCGGGTGAGTGTCAGCGTACGGGTTAGGATTAGGGGACGGGTGAGGGTCAGGCTTCCGGGAAGGGTTAGTGTTAGGGTTCGGGCTAGGGTTAGGGTTAGGGGGCGGGGACGGTTTAGGGTCCAGGTGAGGGCACGACAACGCTTTAGGGGGAGCGTACGTGTGAGGGCGCGGTTGAGTGTCAGCGTTCGGGTTAGGATTAGGGAACGGGTGAGGGTCAGGCTTCGGGGAAGGTTTAGGGTTAGGGTTAGGGCTAGGGTTAGGGTTAGGGGACGGGGACGGTTTAGGGTCCAGGTGAGGGTACGACAACGCTTTAGGGGCAGCGTACGTGTGAGGGCGCGGGTGAGTGTCAGCGTACGGGTTAGGATTAGGGGACGGGTGAGGGTCAGGCTTCGGGGAAGGGTTAGGGTTAGGGTTCGGGCTAGGGTTAGGGTTAGGGGACGGGGACGGTTTAGGGTCCAGGTGAGGGTACGACAACGCTTTAGGGGGAGTGTACGTGTGAGAGCGCGGATGAGTGTCAGCGTACGGGTTAGGATTAGGGGACGGGTGAGTGTCAGGCTTCGGGGAAGGGTTAGGGTTAGGGTTCGGGCTAGGGTTAGGGTTAGGGGACGGGGACGGTTTAGGGTCCAGGTGAGGGTACGACAACGCTTTAGGGGGAGCGTACGTGTGAGGGCGCGGGTGAGTGTCAGCGTACGGGTTAGGATTAGGGGACGGGTGAGGGTCAGGCTTCGGGGAAGTGTTAGAGTTAGGGTTCGGGCTAGGGTTAGGGTTAGGGGACGGGGACGGTTTAGGGTCCAGGTGAGGGTACGACAACGCTTTAGGGGGAGCGTACGTGTGAGGGCGCGGGTGAGTGTCAGCGTACGGGTTAGGATTAGGGGACGGGTGAGGGTCAGGCTTCGGGGAAGTGTTAGGGTTAGGGTTCGGGCTAGGGTTAGGGTTAGGGGACGGGGACGGTTTAGGGTCCAGGTGAGGGTACGACGACGCTTTAGGGGGAGCGTACGTGTGAGGGCGCGGGTGAGTGTCAGCGTACGGGTTAGGATTAGGGGACGGGTGAGGGTCAGGCTTCGGGGAAGTGTTAGGGTTAGGGTTCGGGCTAGGGTTAGGGTTAGGGGATGGGGACGGTTTAGGGTCCAGGTGAGGGTACGACGACGCTTTAGGGGGAGCGTACGTGTGAGGGCGCGGGTGAGTGTCAGCGTACGGGTTAGGATTAGGGGACGGGTGAGGGTCAGGCTTCGGGGAAGGGTTAGGGTTAGGGTTCGGGCTAGGGTTAGGGTTAGGGGACGGGGTCGGTTTAGGGTCCAGGTGAGGGTACGACGACGCTTTAGGGGGAGCATACGTGTGAGGGCGCTGGTGAGTGTCAGCGTAAGGGTTAGGATTAGGGGACGGGTGAGGGTCAGGCTTCGGGGAAGGGTTAGGTTTAGGGTTCGGGCTAGGGTTAGGGTTAGGGGACGGGGACGGTTTAGGGTCCAGGTGAGGGTACGACGACGCTTTAGGGGGAGCGTACGTGTGAGGGCGCGGGTGAGTGTCAGCGTACGGGTTAGGATTAGGGGACGGGTGAGGGTCAGGCTTCGGGGAAGGGTTAGGGTTAGGGTTCGGGCTAGGGTTAGGGTTAGGGGACGGGCACGGTTTAGGGTCCAGGTGAGGGCACGACAACGCTTTAACGGGAGCGTACGTGTGAGGGCGCGGGTGAGTGTCAGCATACGGGTTAGGATTAGGGGACGGGTGAGGGTCAGGCTTCGGGGAAGGGTTAGGGTTAGGGTTCGGTCTAGGGTTAGGGTTAGGGGACGGGGACGGTTTAGGGTCCAGGTGAGGGCACGACAATGCTTTAGGGGGAGCTTACGTGTGAGGGCGCGGGTGAGTGTCAGCGTAAGGGTTAGGATTAGGGGACGGGTGAGGGTCAGGCTTCGGGGAAGGGTTAGGGTTAGGGTTCGGGCTAGGGTTAGGCTTAGGGGACGGGGACGGTTTAGGGTCCAGGTGAGGGCACGACAACGCTTTAGGGGGAGCGTACGTGTGAGGGCGCGTGTGAGTGTCAGCGTAAGGGTTAGGAGTAGGGGACGGGTGAGGGTCAGGCTTCGGGGAAGGGTTAGGGTTAGGGTTCGGGCTACGGTTAGGGTTTGGGCACGGGGACGGTTTAGGGTCCAGGTGAGGGCACGACAACGCTTTAGGGGGAGCGTACGTGTGAGGGCGCGGGTGAGTGTCAGCGTACGGGTTAGGATTAGGGGACGGGTGAGGGTCAGGCTTCGGGGAAGTGTTAGGGTTAGGGTTCGAGCTAGGGTTAGGGTTAGGGGACCGGGATGGTTTAGGGTCCAGGTGAGGGCACGACAACGCTTTAGGGGGAGCGTACGTGTGAGGGCGCGGGTGAGTGTCAGCGTACGGGTTAGGATTAGGGGACGGGTGAGGGTCAGGCTGCGGGGAAGGGTTAGGGTTAGGGTTCGGGCTAGGGTTAGGGTTAGGGGACGGGGACGGTTTAGGGTCCAGGTGAGGGCACGACAACGCTTTAGGGGGAGCGTACGTGTGAGGGCGCGGGTGAGTGTCAGCGTACGGGTTAGGATTAGGGGACGGGTGAGGGTCAGGCTTCCGGGAAGGGTTAGTGTTAGGGTTCGGGCTAGGGTTAGGGTTAGGGGGCGGGGACGGTTTAGGGTCCAGGTGAGGGCACGACAACGCTTTAGGGGGAGCGTACGTGTGAGGGCGCGGTTGAGTGTCAGCGTTCGGGTTAGGATTAGGGAACGGGTGAGGGTCAGGCTTCGGGGAAGGTTTAGGGTTAGGGTTAGGGCTAGGGTTAGGGTTAGGGGACGGGGACGGTTTAGGGTCCAGGTGAGGGTACGACAACGCTTTAGGGGCAGCGTACGTGTGAGGGCGCGGGTGAGTGTCAGCGTACGGGTTAGGATTAGGGGACGGGTGAGGGTCAGGCTTCGGGGAAGGGTTAGGGTTAGGGTTCGGGCTAGGGTTAGGGTTAGGGGACGGGGACGGTTTAGGGTCCAGGTGAGGGTACGACAACGCTTTAGGGGGAGTGTACGTGTGAGAGCGCGGATGAGTGTCAGCGTACGGGTTAGGATTAGGGGACGGGTGAGTGTCAGGCTTCGGGGAAGGGTTAGGGTTAGGGTTCGGGCTAGGGTTAGGGTTAGGGGACGGGGACGGTTTAGGGTCCAGGTGAGGGTACGACAACGCTTTAGGGGGAGCGTACGTGTGAGGGCGCGGGTGAGTGTCAGCGTACGGGTTAGGATTAGGGGACGGGTGAGGGTCAGGCTTCGGGGAAGTGTTAGAGTTAGGGTTCGGGCTAGGGTTAGGGTTAGGGGACGGGGACGGTTTAGGGTCCAGGTGAGGGTACGACAACGCTTTAGGGGGAGCGTACGTGTGAGGGCGCGGGTGAGTGTCAGCGTACGGGTTAGGATTAGGGGACGGGTGAGGGTCAGGCTTCGGGGAAGGGTTAGGGTTAGGGTTCGGGCTAGGGTTAGGGTTAGGGGACGGGGACGGTTTAGGGTCCAGGTGAGGGTACGACGACGCTTTAGGGGGAGCGTACGTGTGAGGGCGCGGGTGAGTGTCAGCGTACGGGTTAGGATTAGGGGACGGGTGAGGGTCAGGCTTCGGGGAAGTGTTAGGGTTAGGGTTCGGGCTAGGGTTAGGGTTAGGGGATGGGGACGGTTTAGGGTCCAGGTGAGGGTACGACGACGCTTTAGGGGGAGCGTACGTGTGAGGGCGCGGGTGAGTGTCAGCGTACGGGTTAGGATTAGGGGACGGGTGAGGGTCAGGCTTCGGGGAAGGGTTAGGGTTAGGGTTCGGGCTAGGGTTAGGGTTAGGGGACGGGGTCGGTTTAGGGTCCAGGTGAGGGTACGACGACGCTTTAGGGGGAGCATACGTGTGAGGGCGCTGGTGAGTGTCAGCGTAAGGGTTAGGATTAGGGGACGGGTGAGGGTCAGGCTTCGGGGAAGGGTTAGGTTTAGGGTTCGGGCTAGGGTTAGGGTTAGGGGACGGGGACGGTTTAGGGTCCAGGTGAGGGTACGACGACGCTTTAGGGGGAGCGTACGTGTGAGGGCGCGGGTGAGTGTCAGCGTACGGGTTAGGATTAGGGGACGGGTGAGGGTCAGGCTTCGGGGAAGGGTTAGGGTTAGGGTTCGGGCTAGGGTTAGGGTTAGGGGACGGGCACGGTTTAGGGTCCAGGTGAGGGCACGACAACGCTTTAACGGGAGCGTATGTGTGAGGGCGCGGGTGAGTGTCAGCATACGGGTTAGGATTAGGGGACGGGTGAGGGTCAGGCTTCGGGGAAGGGTTAGGGTTAGGGTTCGGTCTAGGGTTAGGGTTAGGGGACGGGGACGGTTTAGGGTCCAGGTGAGGGCACGACAACGCTTTAGGGGGAGCGTACGTGTGAGGGCGCGGGTGAGTGTCAGCGTACGGGTTAGGATTAGGGGACGGGTGAGGGTCAGGCTTCCGGGAAGGGTTAGTGTTAGGGTTCGGGCTAGGGTTAGGGTTAGGGGGCGGGGACGGTTTAGGGTCCAGGTGAGGGCACGACAACGCTTTAGGGGGAGCGTACGTGTGAGGGCGCGGTTGAGTGTCAGCGTTCGGGTTAGGATTAGGGAACGGGTGAGGGTTAGGCTTTGGGGAAGGTTTAGGGTTAGGGTTAGGGCTAGGGTTAGGGTTAGGGGACGGGGACGGTTTAGGGTCCAGGTGAGGGTACGACAACGCTTTAGGGGCAGCGTACGTGTGAGGGCGCGGGTGAGTGTCAGCGTACGGGTTAGGATTAGGGGACGGGTGAGGGTCAGGCTTCGGGGAAGGGTTAGGGTTAGGGTTCGGGCTAGGGTTAGGGTTAGGGGACGGGGACGGTTTAGGGTCCAGGTGAGGGTACGACAACGCTTTAGGGGGAGTGTACGTGTGAGAGCGCGGATGAGTGTCAGCGTACGGGTTAGGATTAGGGGACGGGTGAGTGTCAGGCTTCGGGGAAGGGTTAGGGTTAGGGTTCGGGCTAGGGTTAGGGTTAGGGGACGGGGACGGTTTAGGGTCCAGGTGAGGGTACGACAACGCTTTAGGGGGAGCGTACGTGTGAGGGCGCGGGTGAGTGTCAGCGTACGGGTTAGGATTAGGGGACGGGTGAGGGTCAGGCTTCGGGGAAGTGTTAGAGTTAGGGTTCGGGCTAGGGTTAGGGTTAGGGGACGGGGACGGTTTAGGGTCCAGGTGAGGGTACGACAACGCTTTAGGGGGAGCGTACGTGTGAGGGCGCGGGTGAGTGTCAGCGTACGGGTTAGGATTAGGGGACGGGTGAGGGTCAGGCTTCGTGGAAGGGTTAGGGTTAGGGTTCGGGCTAGGGTTAGGGTTAGGGGACGGGGACGGTTTAGGGTCCAGGTGAGGGTACGACGACGCTTTAGGGGGAGCGTACGTGTGAGGGCGCGGGTGAGTGTCAGCGTACGGGTTAGGATTAGGGGACGGGTGAGGGTCAGGCTTCGGGGAAGTGTTAGGGTTAGGGTTCGGGCTAGGGTTAGGGTTAGGGGATGGGGACGGTTTAGGGTCCAGGTGAGGGTACGACGACGCTTTAGGGGGAGCGTACGTGTGAGGGCGCGGGTGAGTGTCAGCGTACGGGTTAGGATTAGGGGACGGGTGAGGGTCAGGCTTCGGGGAAGGGTTAGGGTTAGGGTTCGGGCTAGGGTTAGGGTTAGGGGACGGGGTCGGTTTAGGGTCCAGGTGAGGGTACGACGACGCTTTAGGGGGAGCATACGTGTGAGGGCGCTGGTGAGTGTCAGCGTAAGGGTTAGGATTAGGGGACGGGTGAGGGTCAGGCTTCGGGGAAGGGTTAGGTTTAGGGTTCGGGCTAGGGTTAGGGTTAGGGGACGGGGACGGTTTAGGGTCCAGGTGAGGGTACGACGACGCTTTAGGGGGAGCGTACGTGTGAGGGCGCGGGTGAGTGTCAGCGTACGGGTTAGGATTAGGGGACGGGTGAGGGTCAGGCTTCGGGGAAGGGTTAGGGTTAGGGTTCGGGCTAGGGTTAGGGTTAGGGGACGGGCACGGTTTAGGGTCCAGGTGAGGGCACGACAACGCTTTAACGGGAGCGTATGTGTGAGGGCGCGGGTGAGTGTCAGCATACGGGTTAGGATTAGGGGACGGGTGAGGGTCAGGCTTCGGGGAAGGGTTAGGGTTAGGGTTCGGTCTAGGGTTAGGGTTAGGGGACGGGGACGGTTTAGGGTCCAGGTGAGGGCACGACAACGCTTTAGGGGGAGCGTACGTGTGAGGGCGCGGGTGAGTGTCAGCGTACGGGTTAGGATTAGGGGACGGGTGAGGGTCAGGCTTCGGGGAAGGGTTAGGGTTAGGGTTCGGGCTAGGGTTAGGGTTAGGGGACGGGGACGGTTTAGGGTCCAGGTGAGGGCACGACAACGCTTTAGGGGGAGCGTACGTGTGAGGGCGCGGGTGAGTGTCAGCGTACGGGTTAGGATTAGGGGATGGGTGAGGGTCAGGCTTCGGGGAAGGGTTAGGGTTAGGGTTCGGGCTAGGGTTAGGGTTAGGGGACGGGGACGGTTTAGGGTCCAGGTGAGGGCACGACAACGCTTTAGGGGGAGCGTACGTGTGAGGGCGCGGGTGAGTGTCAGCGTACGGGTTAGGATTAGGGGACGGGTGAGGGTCAGCCTTCGGGGAAGGGTTAGGGTTAGGGTTCGGGCTAGGGTTAGGGTTAGGGGACGGGGATGGTTTAGGGTCCAGGTGAGGGTACGACGACGCTTTAGGGGGAGCGTACGTGTGAGGGCCGGGTGATTGTCAGCGTACGGGTTAGGATTAGGGGACGGGTGAGGGTCAGGCTTCGGGGAAGGTTTACGGTTAGGGTTCGGGCTAGGGTTAGGGTTAGGGGACGGGGACGGTTTAGGGTCCAGGTGAGGGTACGACGACGCTTTAGGGGGAGTGTACGTGTGAGGGCGTGGGTGAGTGTCAGCGTACGGGTTAGGATTAGGGGACGGGTGATTGTCAGGCTTCGGGGAAGGGTTAGTGTTAGGATACGGGCTAGGGTTAGGGTTAGGGGACGGAAACGGTTTAGGGTCCAGGTGAGGCTACAACGACGCTTTAGGGGGAGCGTACTTGTGCGGGCGCGGGTGAGTGTCAGCGTACGGGTTAGGATTAGGGGACGGGTGAGGGTCAGGCTTCGGGGAAGGGTTAGGGTTAGGGTTCGGGCTATGGTTAGGGTTAGGGGACGGGAACGGTTTAGGGTCCAGGTGAGGGTACGACGACGCTTTAGGGGGAGCGTACGTGTGAGGGTGCGGGTGAGTGTCAGCGTACGGGATAGGATTAGGGGACGGGTGAGGGTCAGGCTTCGGGGAAGGGTTAGGTTTAGGGTTCGGGCTAGGGTTAGAGTTAGGGGACGTGGACGGTTTAGGGTCCAGTTGAGGGTACGACGATGCTTTAGGGGGAGCGTACGTGTGAGGGCGTGGGTGAGTGTCAGCGTACGGGTTAGGATTAGGGGACGGGTGAGGTTCAGGCTTCGGGGAAGGGTTAGGGTTAGGGTTCGGGCCAGGGTTAGGGTTAGGGGACGGGGACGGTTTAGGGTCCAGGTGAGGGTACGACGATGCTTTAGGGGGAGCGTACGTGTGAGGGCGCGGGTGAGTGTCAGCGTATGGGTTAGGATTAGGGGACGGGTGAGGGTCAGGCTTCGGGGAAGGGTTAGGGTTAGGGTTCGGGCTAGGGTTAGGGTTAGGGGACCGGGACGGTTTAGGGTCCAAGTGAGGGCACGACAACGCTTTAGGGGGAGCGTACGTGTGAGGGCGCGGGTGAGTGTCAGCGTACGGGTTAGGATTAGGGGACGGGTGAGGGTCAGGCTTCGGGGAAGGGTTAGGGTTAGGGTTCGGGCTAGGGTTAGGGTTAGGGGACGGGGACGGTTTAGGGTCCAGGTGAGGGCACGACAACGCTTTAGGGGGAGCGTACGTGTGAGGGCGCGGGTGAGTGTCAGCGTACGGGTTAGGATTAGGGGACGGGTGAGGGTCAGGCTTCGGGGAAGGGTTAGGGTTAGGGTTCGGGCTAGGGTTAGGGTTAGGGGACGGGGACGGTTTAGGGTCCAGGTGAGGGCACGACAACGCTTTAGGGGGAGCGTACGTGTGAGGGCGCGGGTGAGTGTCAGCGTACGGGTTAGGATTAGGGGATGGGTGAGGGTCAGGCTTCGGGGAAGGGTTAGGGTTAGGGTTCGGGCTAGGGTTAGGGTTAGGGGACGGGGACGGTTTAGGGTCCAGGTGAGGGCACGACAACGCTTTAGGGGGAGCGTACGTGTGAGGGCGCGGGTGAGTGTCAGCGTACGGGTTAGGATTAGGGGACGGGTGAGGGTCAGGCTGCGGGGAAGGGTTAGGGTTAGGGTTCGGGCTAGGGTTAGGGTTAGGGTACGGGGACGGTTTAGGGTCCAGGTGAGGGCACGACAACGCTTTAGGGGGAGCGTACGTGTGAGGGCGCGGGTGAGTGTCAGCGTACGGGTTAGGATTAGGGGACGGGTGAGGGTCAGGCTTCTGGGAAGGGTTAGGGTTAGGGTTCGGGCTAGGGTTAGGGTTAGGGGGCGGGGACGGTTTAGGGTCCAGGTTAGGGCACGACGACGCTTTAGGGGGAGCGTACGTGTGAGGGCACGGGTGAGTGTCAGCGTTCGGGTTAGGATTAGGGGACGGGTGAGGGTCAGGCTTCGGGGAAGGTTTAGGGTTAGGGTTAGGGCTAGGGTTAGGGTTAGGGGACGGGGACGGTTTAGGGTCCAGGTGAGGGTACAACAACGCTTTAGGGGCAGCGTACGTGTGAGGGCGCGGGTGAGTGTCAGCGTACGGGTTAGGATTAGGGGATGGGTGAGGGTCAGGCTTCGGGGAAGGGTTAGGGTTAGGTTTCGGGCTAGGGTTAGGGTTAGGGGACGGGGACGGTTTAGGGTCCAGGTGAGGGTACGACAACGCTCTAGGGGGAGTGTACGTGTGAGGGCGCGGATGAGTGTCAGCGTACGGGTTAGGATTAGGGGACGGGTGAGGGTCAGGCTTCGGGGAAGGGTTAGGGTTAGGGTTCGGGCTAGGGTTAGGGTTAGGGGACGGGGACGGTTTAGGGTCCAGGTGAGGGTACGACAACGCTTTAGGGGGAGCGTACGTGTGAGGGCGCGGGTGAGTGTCAGCGTACGGGTTAGGTTTAGGGGACGGGTGAGGGTCAGGCTTCGGGGAAGTGTTAGGGTTAGGGTTCGGGCTAGGGTTAGGGTTAGGGGACGGGGACGGTTTAGGGTCCAGGTGAGGGTACGTCGACGCTTTAGGGGGAGAGTACGTGTGAGGGCGCGGGTGAGTGTCAGCGTACGGGTTACGATTAGGGGACGGGTGAGGGTCAGGCATCGGGGAAGGGTTAGGTTTAGGGCTCGGGCTAGGGTTAGGGTTAGGGGACGGGGACGGTTTAGGGTCCAGGTGAGGGTACGACGACGCTTTAGGGGGAGCGTACGTGTGAGGGCGCGGGTGAGTGTCAGCGTACGGGTTAGGATTAGGGGACGGGTGATTGTCAGGCTTCGGGGAAGGGTTAGGGTTAGGATTCGGGCTAGGGTTAGGGTTAGGGGACGGAAACGGTTTAGGGTCCAGGTGAGGGTACGACCACGCTTTAGGGGGAGCGTACTTGTGCGGGCGCGGGTGAGTGTCAGCGTACGGGTTAGGATTAGGGGACGGGTGAGGGTCAGGCTTCGGGGAAGGGTTAGGGTTAGGGTTCGGGCTAGGGTTAGGGTTAGGGGACGGGGACGGTTTAGGGTCCAGGTGAGGGTACGACGACGCTTTAGGGGGAGCGTACGTGTGAGGGTGCGGGTGAGTGTCAGCGTACGGGATAGGATTAGGGGACGGGTGAGGGTCAGGCTTCGAGGAAGGGTTAGGGTTAGGGTTCGGGCTAGGGTTAGGGTTAGGGGACGGGGACGGTTTAGGGTCCAGTTGAGGGTACGACGATGCTTTAGGGGGAGCGTACGTGTGAGGGCGCGGGTGAGTGTCAGCGTATGGGTTAGGATTAGGGGACGGGTGAGGGTCAGGCTTCGGGGAAGGGTTAGGGTTAGGGTTCGGCTAGGGTTAGGGTTAGGGGACGGGGACGGTTTAGGGTCCAGGTGAGGGCACGACAACGCTTTAGGGGGAGCGTACGTGTGAGGGCACGGGTGAGTGTCAGCGTAGGGTTTAGGATTAGGGGACGGGTGAGGGTCAGGCTTCGGGGAAGGGTTAGGTTTAGGTTTCGGGCTAGTGTTAGGGTTAGGGGACGGGGACGGTTTAGGGTCCAGGTGAGGGCACGACAACGCTTTAGGGGGAGCGTACGTGTGAGGGCGTGGGTGAGTGTCAGCGTACGGGTTAGGATTAGGGGACGGGTGAGGGTCAGGCTTCGGGGAAGGGTTAGGGTTAGGGTTCGGGCTAGGGTTAGGGTTAGGGGACCGGGACGGTTTACGGTCCAAGTGAGGGCACGACAACGCTTTAGGGGGAGCGTACGTGTGAGGGCGCGGGTGAGTGTCAGCGTACGGGTTAGGATTAGGGGACGGGTGAGGGTCAGGCTTCGGTGAAGGGTTAGGGTTAGGGTTCGGGCTAGGGTTAGGCTTAGGGGACGGGGACGGTTTAGGGTCCAGGTGAGGGCACGACAAAGCTTTAGGGGGAGCGTACGTGTGAGGGCGCGGGTGAGTGTCAGCGTACGGGTTAGGATTAGGGGACGGGTGAGGGTCAGGCTTCGGGGAAGGGTTAGGGTTAGGGTTCGGGCTAGGGTTAGGGTTAGGGGATGGGGACGGTTTAGGGTCCAGGTGAGGGAACGACAACGCTTTAGGGGGAGCGTACGTGTGAGGGCGCGGGTGAGTGTCAGCGTACGGCTTAGGATTAGGGGACGGGTGAGGGTCAGGCTTCGGGGAAGGGTTAGGGTTAGGGTTCGGGCTAGGGTTAGGGTTAGGGGACGGGGACGGTTTAGGGTCCAGGTGAGGGCACGACAACGCTTTAGGGGGAGCATACGTGTGAGGGCGCGGGTGAGTGTCAGCGTACGGGTTAGGATTAGGGGACGGGTGAGGGTCAGGCTTCGGGGAAGGGTTAGGGTTAGGGTTCGGGCTAGGGTTAGGGTTAGGGGACCGGGATGATTTAGGGTCCAGGTGAGGGCACGACAACGCTTTAGGGGGAGCGTACGTGTGAGGGCGCGGGTGAGTGTCAGCGTACGGGTTAGGATTATGGGACGTGTGAGGGTCAGGCTTCGGGGAAGGGTTAGGGATAGGGTTCGGGCTAGGGTTAGGGTTAGGGGACGGGGACGGTTTAGGGTCCAGGTGAGGGCACGACAACGCTTTAGGGGGAGCGTACGTGTGAGGGCGCGGGTGAGTGTCAGCGTACGGGTTAGGATTAGGGGACGGGTGAGGGTCAGGCTTCCGGGAAGGGTTAGGGTTAGGGTTCGGGCTAGGGTTAGGGTTAGGGGACGGGGACGGTTTAGGGTCCAGGTGAGGGCACGACAACGCTTTAGGGGGAGCGTACGTGTGAGGGCTCGGGTGAGTGTCAGCGTTCGGGTTAGGATTAGGGGACGGGTGAGGGTCAGGCTTCGGGGAAGGTTTAGGGTTAGGGTTAGGGCTAGGGTTAGGGTTAGGGGACGGGGACGGTTTAGGGTCCAGGTGAGGGTACGACAACGCTTTAGGGGCAGCGTACGTGTGAGGGCGCGGGTGAGTGTCAGCGTACGGGTTAGGATTAGGGGACGGGTGAGGGTCAGGCTTCGGGGAAGTGTTAGGGTTAGATTTCGGGCTAGGGTTAGGGTTAGGGGACGGGGACGGTTTAGGGTCCAGGTGAGGGCACGACAACGCTTTAGGGGGAGCGTACGTGTGAGGGCGCGGGTGAGTGTCAGCGTACGGGTTAGGATTAGGGGACGGGTGAGGGTCAGGCTTCGGGGAAGGGTTAGGGTTAGGGTTCGGGCTAGGGTTAGGGTTAGGGGACGGGGACGGTTTAGGGTCCAGGTGAGGGCACGACAACGCTTTAGGGGGAGCGTACGTGTGAGGGCGCGGGTGAGTGTCAGCGTACGGGTTAGGATTAGGGGACGGGTGAGGGTCAGGCTTCGGGGAAGGGTTAGGGTTAGGGTTCGGGCTAGGGTTAGGCTTAGGGGACGGGGACGGTATAGGGTCCAGGTGAGGGCACGACAACGCTTTAGGGGGAGCGTACGTGTGAGGGCGCGGGTGAGTGTCAGCGTACGGGTTAGGATTAGGGGACGGGTGAGGGTCAGGCTTCGGGGAAGGGTTAGGGTTAGGGTTCGGGCTAGGGTTAGGCTTAGGGGACGGGGACGGTTTAGGGTCCAGGTGAGGGCACGACAACGCTTTGGGGGAGCGTACGTGTGAAGGCGCGGGTGAGTGTCAGCGTACGGGTTAGGATTAGGGGACGGGTGAGGGTCAGGCTTCGGGGAAGGGTTAGGGTTAGGGTTCGGGCTAGGGTTAGGCTTAGGGGACGGGGACGGTTTAGGGTCCAGGTGAGGGCACGACAACGCTTTAGGGGGAGCGTACGTGTGAGGGCGCGGGTGAGTGTCAGCGTACGGGTTAGGATTAGGGGACGGGTGAGGGTCAGGCTTCGGGGAAGGGTTAGGGTTAGGGTTCGGGCTAGTGTTAGGCTTAGGGGACGGGGACGGTTTAGGGACCAGGTGAGGGCACGACAACGCTTTAGGGGGAGCGTATGTGTGAGGGCGCGGGTGAGTGTCAGCGTACGGGTTAGGATTAGGGGACGGGTGAGGGTCAGGCATCGGGGAAGGGTTAGGTTTAGGGCTCGGGCTAGGGTTAGGGTTAAGGGACGGGGACGGTTTAGGGTCCAGGTGAGGGTACGACGACGCTTTAGGGGGAGCTTACGTGTGAGGGCGCGGGTGAGTGTCAGCGTACGGGTTAGGATTAGGGGACGGGTGAGGGTCAGGCTTCGGGGAAGTGTTAGGGTTAGGGTTCGGGCTAGGGTTAGGGTTAGGGGACGGGGACGGTTTAGGGTCCAGGTGAGGGTACGACAACGCTTTAGGGGGAGCGTACGTGTGAGGGCGCGGGTGAGTGTCAGCGTACGGGTTAGGATTAGGGGACGGGTGAGGGTCAGGCTTCGGGGAAGGGTTAGGGTTAGGTTTCGGGCTAGGGTTAGGGTTAGGGGACGGGGATGGTTTAGGGTCCAGGTGAGGGTACGACAACGCTTTAGGCGGAGCGTACGTGTGAGGGCGCGGGTGAGTGTCAGCGTACGGGTTAGGATTAGGCGACGGGTGAGGGTCAGGCTTCGGGGAAGGGTTAGGGTTAGGGTTCGGGCTAGGGTTAGGGTTAGGGGACGGGGACGGTTTAGGGTCCAGGTGAGGGTACGACGACGCTTTAGGGGGAGCGTACGTGTGAGGGCGCGGGTGAGTGTCAGCGTACGGGTTAGGATTAGGGGACGGGTGAGGGTCAGGCTTCGGGGAAGGGTTAGGGTTAGGGTTCGGGCTAGGGTTAGGGTTTGGGCACGGGGACGGTTTAGGGTCCAGGTGAGGGTACGACGACACTTTAGGGGGAGCGTACGTGTGAGGGCGCGGGTGAGTGTCAGCATACGGGTTAGGATTAGGGGACGTGTGAGGGTCAGGCTTCGGGGAAGGGTTAGGGTTAGGGTTCGGGCTAGGGTTAGGGTTAGGGGACGGGGACGGTTTAGGGTGCAGGTGAGGGTACGACGACGCTTTAGGGGGAGCGTACGTGTGAGGGCGCGGGTGAGTGTCAGCGTACGGGTTAGGATTAGGGGACGGGTGAGGGTCAGGCTTCGGGGAAGGGTTAGGGTTAGGGTTCGGGCTAGGGTTAGGGTTAGGGGACGGGGACGGTTTAGGGTCCAGGTGAGGGCACGACAACGCTTTAAGGGGAGCGTACGTGTGAGGGCGCGGGTGAGTGTCAGCATACGGGTTAGGATTAGCGGACGGGTGAGGGTCAGGCTTCGGGGAAGGGTTAGGGTTAGGGTTCGGTCTAGGGTTAGGGTTAGGGGACGGGGACGGTTTAGGGTCCAGGTGAGGGCACGACAACGCTTTAGGGGGAGCGTACGTGTGAGGGCGCGGGTGAGTGTCAGCGTACGGGTTAGGATTAGGGGACGGGTGAGGGTCAGGCTTCGGGGAAGGGTTAGGGTTAGGGTTCGGGCTAGGGTTAGGGTTAGGGGACGGGGACGGTTTAGGGTCCAGGTGAGGGCACGACAACGCTTTAGGGGGAGCGTACGTGTGAGGGCGCGGGTGAGTGTCAGCGTAAGGGTTAGGATTAGGGGACGGGTGAGGGTCAGGCTTCGGGGAAGGGTTAGGGTTAGGGTTCGGGCTAGGGTTAGGGTTAGGGGACGGGGACGGTTTAGGGTCCAGGTGAGGGCACGACAACGCTTTAGGGGGAGCGTACGTGTGAGGGCGCGGGTGAGTGTCAGCGTACGGGTTAGGATTAGGGGACGGGTGAGGGTCAGGCTTCGGGGAAGGGTTAGGGTTAGGTTTCGGGCTAGGGTTAGGGTTAGGGGACGGGGACGGTTTAGGGTCCAGGTGAGGGCACGACAACGCTTTAGGGGGAGCGTACCTGTGAGGGCGCGGGTGAGTGTCAGCGTACGGGTTAGGATTAGGGGACGGGTGAGGGTCAGGCTTCGGGGAAGGGTTAGGGTTAGGGTTCGGGCTAGGGTTAGGGTTAGGGGACGGGGACGGTTTAGGGTCCAGGTGAGGGCACGACAACGCTTTAGGGGGAGCGTACGTGTGAGGGCGCGGGTGAGTGTCAGCGTACGGGTTAGGATTAGGGGACGGGTGAGGGTCAGGCTTCGGGGAAGTGTTAGGGTTAGGGTTCGGGCTAGGGTTAGGCTTAGGGGACGGGGACGGTTTAGGGTGCAGGTGAGGGCACGACAACGCTTTAGGGGGAGCGTACGTGTGAGGGCGCGGGTGAGTGTCAGCGTACGGGTTAGGATTAGGGGACGGGTGAGGGTCAGGCTTCGTGGAAGCGTTAGGGTTAGGGTTCGGGCTAGGGTTTGGGTTAGGGGACGGGGACGGTTTAGGGTCCAGGTGAGGGCACGACAACGCTTTAGGGGGAGCGTACGTGTGAGGGCGCGGGTGAGTGTCAGCGTACGGGTTAGGATTAGGGGACGGGTGAGGGTCAGGCTTCGGGGAAGGGTTAGGGTTAGGGTTCGGGCTAGGGTTAGGGTTAGGGTACGGGGACGGTTTAGGGTCCAGGTGAGGGCACGACAACGCTTTAGGGGGAGCGTAGGTGTGAGGGCGCGGGTGAGTGTCAGCGTACGGGTTAGGATTAGGGGACGGGTGAGGGTCAGGCTTCGGGGAAGGGTTAGGGTTAGGGTTCGGGCTAGGGTTAGGGTTAGGGGACGGGGACGGTTTAGGGTCCAGGTGAGGGCACGACAACGCTTTAGGGGGAGCGTACGTGTGAGGGCGCGGGTGAGTGACAGCGTACGGGTTAGGATTAGGGGACGGGTGAGCGTCAGGCTTCGGGGAAGGGTTAGGGTTAGGGTTCGGGCTAGGGTTAGGCTTAGGGGCCGGGGACGGTTTAGGGTCCAGGTGAGGGCACGACAACGCTTTAGGGGGAGCGTACGTGTGAGGGCGCGGGTGAGTGTCAGCGTACGGGTTAGGATTAGGGGACGGGTCAGGGTCAGGCTTCGGGGAAGGGTTAGGGTTAGGGTTCGGGCTAGGTTTAGGCTTAGGGGACGGGGACGGTTTAGGGTCCAGGTGAGGGCATGACAACGCTTTAGGGGGAGCGCACGTGTGAGGGCGCGGGTGAGTGTCAGCGTACGGGTTAGGATTAGGGGACGGGTGAGGGTCAGGCTTCGGGGAAGTGTTAGGGTTAGGGTTCGGGCTAGGGTTAGGGTTAGGGGACGGGGACGGTTTAGGGTCCAGGTGAGGGCACGACAACGCTTTAGGGGGAGCGTACGTGTGAGGGCGCGGGTGAGTGTCAGCGTACGGGTTAGGATTAGGGGACGGGTGAGGGTCAGGCTTCGGGGAATGGTTAGGGTTAGGGTTCGGGCTAGGGTTAGGCTTCGGGGACGGGGACGGTTTAGGGTCCAGGTGAGGGCACGACAACGCTTTAGGGGGAGCGCACGTGTGAGGGCGCGGGTGAGTGTCAGCGTACGGGTTAGGATTAGGGGACGGGTCAGGGTCAGGCTTCGGGGAAGGGTTAGGGTTAGGGTTCGGGCTAGGGTTAGGGTTAGGGGACGGGGACGGTTTAGGGTCCAGGTGAGGGCACGATAACGCTTTAGGGGGAGCGTACGTGTGAGGGCGCGGGTGAGTGTCAGCGTACGGGTTAGCATTAGGGGACGGGTGAGCGTCAGGCTTCGGGGAAGTGTTAGGGTTAGGGTTCGGGCTAGGGTTAGGCTTAGGGGATGGGGACGGTTTAGGGTCCAGGTGAGGGCACGACAACGCTTTAAGGGGAGCGCACGTGTGAGGGCGCGGGTGAGTGTCAGCGTACGGATTAGGATTAGGGGACGGGTGAGGGTCAGGCTTCGGGGAAGGGTTAGGGTTAGGGTTCGGGCTAGGGTTAGGCTTAGGGGACGGGGACGGTTTAGGGTCCAGGTGAGGGTATGACGACGCTTTAGGGGGAGCGTACGTGTGAGGGCGCGGGTGAGTGTCAGCGTACGGGTTAGGATTAGGGGACGAGTGAGGGTCAGGCTTCGGGGAAGTGTTAGGGTTAGGGTTTGGGCTAGGGTTAGGGTTAGGGGACGGGGACGGTTTAGGGTCCAGGTGAGGGTACGTCGACGCTTTAGGGGGAGAGTACGTGTGAGGGCGCGGGTGAGTGTCAGCGTACGGGTTACGATTAGGGGACGGGTGAGGGTCAGGCATCGGGGAAGGGTTAGGTTTAGGGCTCGGGCTAGGGTTAGGGTTAGGGGACGGGGACGGTTTAGGGTCCAGGTGAGGGTACGACGACGCTTTAGGGGGAGCGTACGTGTGAGGGCGCGGGTGAGTGTCAGCGTACGGGTTAGGATTAGGGGACGGGTGAGGGTCAGGCTTCGGGGAAGGGTTAGGGTTAGGGTTCGGGCTAGGGTTAGGGTTAGGGGACGGGGACGGTTTAGGGTCCAGGTGAGGGCACGACAACGCTTTAGGGGGAGCGTACGTGTGAGGGCGCAGGTGAGTGTCAGCGTACGGGTTAGGATTAGGGGACGGGTGAGGGTCAGGCTTCGGGGAAGGGTTAGGGTTAGGGTTCGGGCTAGGGTTAGGGTTAGGGGACGGGGACGGTTTAGGGTCCAGGTGAGGGTACGACAACGCTTTAGGGGGAGCGTACGTGTGAGGGCGCAGGTGAGTGTCAGCGTACGGGTTAGGATTAGGGGACGGGTGAGGGTCAGGCTTCGGGGAAGGGTTAGGGTTAGGGTTCGGGCTAGGGTTAGGGTTAGGGAACGGGGACGGTTTAGGGTCCAGGTGAGGGTACGACGACGCTTTAGGGGGAGCGTACGTGTGAGGGCGCGGGTGAGTGTCAGCGTACGGGTTAGGATTAGGGGACGGGTGAGGGTCAGGCTTCGGGGAAGGGTTAGGGTTAGGGTTCGGGCTAGGGTTAGGGTTAGGGGACGGGGATGGTTTAGGGTCCAGGTGAGGGTACGACGACGCTTTAGGGGGAGCGTACGTGTGAGGGCGCGGGTGAGTGTCAGCGTACGGGTTAGGATTAGGGGACGGGTGAGGGTCAGGCTTCGGGGAAGGGTTAGGGTTAGGGTTCGGGCTAGGGTTAGGGTTAGGGGACGGGGACGGTTTAGGGTCCAGGTGAGGGTACGACGACGCTTTATGGGGAGCGTACGTGTGAGGGCGCGGGTGAGTGTCAGCGTACGGGTTAGGATTCGGGGACGGGTGAGTGTCAGGCTTCGGGGAAGGGTTAGGGTTAGGGTTCAGGCTAGGGTTAGGGTTAGGGGACGGGGACGGTTTAGGGTCCAGGTGAGGGTACGACGACGCTTTAGGGGGAGCGTACGTGTGAGGGCGCGGGTGAGTGTCAGCGTACGGGTTAGGATTAGGGGACGGGTGAGGGTCAGGCTTCGGGGAAGGGTTAGGGTTAGGGCTCGGGCTAGGGTTAGGGTTAGGGGACGGGGATGGTTTAGGGTCCAGGTGAGGGTACGACAACGCTTTAGGGGGAGCGTACGTGTGAGGGTGCGGGTGAGTGTCAGCGTGCGGGTTAGGATTAGGGGACGGGTGAGGGTCAGGCTTCGGGGAAGGGTTAGGGTTAGGGTTCGGGCTAGGGTTAGGGTTAGGGGACGGGGACGGTTTAGGGTCCAGGTGAGGGTACGACGACGCTTTAGGGGGAGCGTACGTGTGAGGGCGCGGGTGAGTGTCAGCGTATGGGTTAGGATTCGGGGATGGGTGAGTGTCAGGCTTCGGGGAAGGGTTAGGGTTAGGGTTCAGGCTAGGGTTAGGGTTAGGGGACGGGGACGGTTTAGGGTCCAGGTGAGGGTACGACGACGCTTTAGGGGGAGCGTACGTGTGAGGGCGTGGGTGAGTGTCAGCGTACGGGTTAGGATTAGGGGACGGGTGAGGGTCAGGCTTCGGGGAAGGGTTAGGGTTAGGGTTCGGGCTAGGGTTAGGGTTAGGGGACGGGGACGGTTTAGGGTCCAGGTGAGGGTGCGACGACGCTTTAGGGGGAGCGTACGTGTGAGGGCGCGGGTGAGTGTCAGCGTACGGGTTAGGATTAGGGGACGGATGAGGGTCAGGCTTCAGGGAAGGGTTAGGGTTAGGGTTCGGGCTAGGGTTAGGGTTAGGGGACGGGGATGGTTTAGGGTCCAGGTGAGGGTACGACGACGCTTTAGGGGGAGCGTACGTGTGAGGGCGCGGGTGAGTGTCAGCGTACGGGTTAGGATTAGGGGACGGGTGAGGGTCAGGCTTCGGGGAAGGGTTAGGGTTAGGGTTCGGGCTAGGGTTAGGGTTAGGGGACGGGGACGGTTTAGGGTCCAGGTGAGGGTACGACGACGCTTTAGGGGGAGCGTACGTGTGAGGGCACGGGTGAGTGTCAGCGTACGGGTTAGGATTAGGGGACGGGTGAGGGTTAGGCTTCGGGGAAGGGTTAGGGTTAGGGTTCGGGCTAGGGTTAGGGTTAGGGGACGGGGATGGTTTAGGGTCCAGGTGAGGGTACGACGACGCTTTAGGGGGAGCGTACGTGTGAGGGCGCGGGTGAGTGTCAGCGTACGGGTTAGGATTAGGGGACGGGTGAGGGTGAGGCTTCGGGGAAGGGTTAGGGTTAGGGTTCGGGCTAGGGTTAGGGTTAGGGGACGGGGACGGTTTAGGGTCCAGGTGAGGGTACGACGACGCTTTAGGGGGAGCGTACGTGTGAGGGCACGGGTGAGTGTCAGCGTACGGGTTAGGATTCGGGGACGGGTGAGTGTCAGGCTTCGGGGAAGGGTTAGGGTTAGGGTTCGGGCTAGGGTTAGGGTTAGGGGACGGGGACGGTTTAGGGTCCAGGTGAGGGTACGACGACGCTTTAGGGGGAGCGTACGTGTGAGGGCGCGGGTGAGTGTCAGCGTACGGGTTAGGATTAGGGGACGGGTGAGGGTCAGGCTTCGGGGAAGGGTTAGGGTTAGGGTTCGGGCTAGGGTTAGGGTTAGGGGACGGGGACGGTTTAGGGTCCAGGTGAGGGTACGACGACGCTTTAGGGGGAGCGTACGTGTGAGGGCGCAGGTGAGTGTCAGCGTACGGGTTAGGATTAGGGGACGTGTGAGGGTCAGGCTTCGGGGAAGGGTTAGGGTTAGGGTTCGGGCTAGGGTTAGGGTTAGGGGACGGGGACGGTTTAGGGTCCAGGTGAGTGTACGACAACGCTTTAGGGGGAGCGTACGTGTGAGGGCGTGGGTGAGTGTCAGCATACGGGTTAGGATTAGGGGACGGGTGAGGGTCAGGCTTCGGGGAAGGGTTAGGGTTAGGGTTCGGGCTAGGGTTAGGGTTAGGGGACGGGGACGGTTTAGGGTCCAGGTGAGGGTACGACGACGCTTTAGGGGGAGCGTACGTGTGAGCGCGCGGGTGAGTGTCAGCGTACGGGTTAGGATTAGGGGACGGGTGAGGGTCCGGCTTCGGGGAAGGGTTAGGGTTAGGGTTCGGGCTAGGGTTAGTGTTAGGGGACGGGGACGGTTTAGGGTCCAGGTGAGGGTACGACGACGCTTTAGGGGGAGCGTACGTGTGAGGGCGCGGGTGAGTGTCAGCGTACGGGTTAGGATTAGGGGACGGGTGAGGGTCAGGCTTCGGGGAAGGGTTAGGGTTAGGGTTCGGGCTAGGGTTAGGGTTAGGGGACGGGGACGGTTTAGGGTCCAGGTGAGGGTACGACGACGCTTTAGGGGGAGCGTACGTGTGAGGGCGCGGGTGAGTGTCAGCGTACGGGTTAGGATTAGGGGACGGGTGAGGGTCAGGCTTCGGGGAAGGGTTAGGTTTAGGGTTTGGGCTAGGGTTAGGGTTAGGGGACGGGGACGGTTTAGGGTCCAGGTGAGGGTACGACGACGCTTTAGGGGGAGCGTACGTGTGAGGGCGCGGGTGAGTGTCAGCGTACGGGTTAGGATTAGGGGACGGGTGAGGGTCAGGCTTCGGGGAAGGGTTAGGTTTAGGGTTCGGGCTAGGGTTAGGGTTAGGGGACGGGGACGGGTTAGGGTGCAGGTGAGGGTAGGACGACGCTTTAGGGGGAGCATACGTGTGAGGGCGCGGGTGAGTGCCAGCGTACGGGTTAGGATTAGGGGACGGGTGAGGGTCAGGCTTCGGGGAAGGGTTAGGGTTAGGGTTCGGGCTAGGGTTAGGGTTAGGGGACGGGGACGGTTTAGGGTCCAGGTGAGGGCACGGCAACGCTTTAAGGGGAGCGTACGTGTGAGGGCGTGGGTGAGTGTCAGCATACGGGTTAGGATTAGCGGACGGGTGAGGGTCAGGCTTCGGGGAAGGGTTAGGGTTAGGGTTCGGTCTAGGGTTAGGGTTAAGGGACGGGGACGGTTTAGGGTCCAGGTGAGTGGACGACAACGCTTTAGGGGGAGCGTACGTGTGAGGGCGCGGGTGAGTGTCAGCGTACGGGTTAGGATTAGGGGACGGGTGAGGGTCAGGCTTCGGGGAAGGGTTAGGGTTAGGGTTCGGGCTAGGGTTAGGGTTAGGGGACGGGGACGGTTTAGGGTCCAGGTGAGGGCACGACAACGCTTTAGGGGGAGCGTACGTGTGAGGGCGCGGGTGAGTGTCAGCGTACGGGTTAGGATTAGGGGACGGGTTAGGGTCAGGCTTCGGGGAAGCGTTAGGGTTAGGGTTCGGGCTAGGGTTAGGGTTAGGGGACCGGGACGGTTTAGGGTCCAAGTGAGGGCACGACAACGCTTTAGGGGGAGCGTACGTGTGAGGGCGCGGGTGAGTGTCAGCGTACGGGATAGGATTAGGGGACGTGTGAGGGTCAGGCTTCGGTGAAGGGTTAGGGTTAGGGTTCGGGCTAGGGTTAGGCTTAGGGGACGGGGACGGTTTAGGGTCCAGGTGAGGGCACGACAACGCTTTAGGGGGAGCGTACGTGTGAGGGCGCGGGTGAGTGTCAGCGTTCGGGTTAGGATTAGGGGACGGGTGAGGGTCAGGCTTCGGGGAAGGTTTAGGGTTAGGGTTAGGGCTAGGGTTAGGGTTAGGGGACGGGGACGGTTTAGGGTCCAGGTGAGGGTACGACAACGCTTTAGGGGCAGCGTACGTGTGAGGGCGCGGGTGAGTGTCAGCGTACGTGTTAGGATTAGGGGACGGGTGAGGGTCAGGCTTCGGGGAAGGGTTAGGGTTAGGTTTCGGGCTAGGGTTAGGGTTAGGGGACGGGGACGGTTTAGGGTCCAGGTGAGGGCACGACAACGTTTTAGGGGGAGCGTACGTGTGAGGGCGCGGGTGAGTGTCAGTGTAGGGGTTAGGATTAGGGGACGTGTGAGGGTCAGGCTTCGGGGAAGGGTTAGGGTTAGGGTTCGGGCTAGGGTTAGGGTTAGGGGACGGGGACGGTTTAGGGTCCAGGTGAGGGCACGACAACGCTTTAGGGGGAGCGTACGTGTGAGGGCGTGGGTGAGTGTCAGCGTACGGGTTAGGATTAGGGGACGGGTGAGGGTCAGGCTTCGGGGAAGGGTTAGGGTAAGGGTTCGGGCTAGGGTTAGGCTTAGGGGACGGGGACGGTTTAGGGTCCAGGTGAGGGCACGACAACGCTTTAGGGGGAGCGTACGTGTGAGGGCGCGGGTGAGTGTCAGCGTACGGGTTAGGATTAGGGGACGGGTGAGGGTCAGGCTTCGGGGAAGGGTTAGGGTTAGGGTTCGGGCTAGGGTTAGGGTTAGGGGACGGGGACGGTTTAGGGTCCAGGTGAGGGTACGACAACGCTTTAGGGGGAGCGTACGTGTGAGGGCGCGGGTGAGTGTCAGCGTACGGGTTAGGAGTAGGGGACGGGTGAGGGTCAGGCTTCGGGGAAGGGTTAGGGTTAGGGTTCGGGCTAGGGTTAGGGTTAGGGGACGGGGACAGTTTAGGGTCCAGGTGAGGGTACGACAACGCTTTAGGGGGAGCGAACGTGTGAGGGCGCGGGTGAGTGTCAGCGTACGGGTTAGGATTATGGGACGGGTGAGGGTCAGGCTTCGGGGAAGGGTTAGGGTTAGGGTTCGGGCTAGGGTTAGGGTTAGGGGACGGGGACGGTTTAGGGTCCAGGTGAGGGCACGACAACGCTTTAGGGGGAGCGTACGTGTGAGGGCGCGGGTGAGTGTCAGCGTAGGGGTTAGGATTAGGGGAAGGGTGAGGGTCAGGCTTCGGGGAAGGGTTAGGGTTAGGGTTCGGGCTAGGGTTAGGGTTAGGGGACGGGGACGGTTTAGGGTCCAGGTGAGGGCACGACAACGCTTTAGGGGGAGCATACGTGTGAGGGCGCGGGTGAGTGTCAGCGTACGGGTTAGGATTAGGGGACGGGTGAGGGTCAGGCTTCGGGGAAGGGTTAGGGTTAGGGTTCGGGCTAGGGTTAGGGTTAGGGGACCGGGATGGCTTAGGGTCCAGGTGAGGGCACGACAACGCTTTAGGGGGAGCGTATGTGTGAGGGCGCGGGTGAGTGTCAGCGTACGGGTTAGGATTAGGGGACGGGTGAGCTTCAGGCTTCGGGGAAGGGTTAGGGTTAGGGTTCGGGCCAGGGTTAGCTTTAGGGGACGGGGACGGTTTAGGGTCCAGGTGAGGGTACGACGACGCTTTAGGGGGAGCGTACGTGTGAGGGCGGGGGTGAGTGTCAGCGTACGGGTTAGGATTAGGGGACGGGTGAGGGTCAGGCTTCGGGGAAGGGTTAGGGTTAGGGTTCGGGCTAGGGTTAGGGTTAGGGGACGGGGACGGTTTAGGGTCCAGGTGAGGGCACGGCAACGCTTTAGGGGGAGCGTACGTGTGAGGGCGCGGGTGAGTGTTAGCGTAGGGGTTAGGATTAGGGGACGGGTGAGGGTCAGGCTTCGGGGAAGGGTTAGGATTAGGTTTCGGGCTAGGGTTAGGGTTAGGGGACGGGGACGGTTTAGGGTCCAGGTGAGGGCACGACAACGCTTTAGGGGGAGCGTACGTGTGAGGGCGCGGGTGAGTGTCAGCGTACGGGTTAGGATTAGGGGACGGGTGAGGGTCAGGCTTCGGGGAAGGGTTAGGGTTAGGGTTCGGGCTAGGGTTAGGGTTAGGGGACCTGGACGGTTTAGGGTCCAAGTGAGGGCACGACAACGCTTTAGGGGGAGCGTACGTGTGAGGGCGCGGGTGAGTGTCAGCGTACGGGTTAGGATTAGGGAACGGGTGAGGGTCAGGCTTCGGTGAAGGGTTAGGGTTAGGGTTCGGGCTAGGGTTAGGCTTAGGGGACGGGGACGGTTTAGGGTCCAGGTGAGGGCACGACAACGCTTTAGGGGGAGCGTACGTGTGAGGGCGCGGGTGAGTGTCAGCGTACGGGTTAGGATTAGGGGACGGGTGAGAGTCAGGCTTCGGGGAAGGGTTAGGGTTAGGGTTCGGTCTAGGGTTAGGGTTAGGGGACTGGGACGGTTTAGGGTCCAGGTGAGGGCACGACAATGCTTTAGGGGGAGCTTACGTGTGAGGGCGCGGGTGAGTGTCAGCGTAAGGGTTAGGATTAGGGGACGGGTGAGGGTCAGGCTTCGGGGAAGGGTTAGGGTTAGGGTTCGGGCTAGGGTTAGGGTTAGGGGACGGGGACGGTTTAGGGTCCAGGTGAGGGCACGACAACGCTTTAGGGGGAGCGTACGTGTGAGGGCGCAGGTGAGTGTCAGCGTAGGGGTTAGGATTAGGGGACGGGTGAGTGTCAGGCTTCGGGGAAGTGTTAGGGTTAGGGTTCGGGCTAGGGTTAGGGTTAGGGGACGGGGACGGTTTAGGGTCCAGGTGAGGGCACGACAACGCTTTAGGGGGAGCGTACGTGTGAGGGCGCGGGTGAGTGTCAGCGTACGGGTTAGGATTAGGGGACGGGTGAGGGTCAGGCTTCGGGGAAGGGTTAGGGTTAGGGTTCGGGCTAGGGTTAGGGTTAGGGGACCGGGATGGTTTAGGGTCCAGGTGAGGGCACGACAACGCTTTAGGGGGAGCGTATGTGTGAGGGCGCGGGTGAGTGTCAGCGTACGGGTTAGGATTAGGGGACGGGTGAGCGTCAGGCTTCCGGGAAGGGTTAGGGTTAGGGTTCGGGCTAGGGTTAGGGTTAGGGGACGGGGACAGTTTAGGGTCCAGGTGAGGGCACGACAACGCTTTAGGGGGAGCGTACGTGTGAGGGCGCGGGTGAGTGTCAGCGTACGGGTTAGGATTAGGGGACGGGTGAGGGTCAGGCTTCCGGGAAGGGTTAGGGTTAGGGTTCGGGCTAGGGTTAGGGTTAGGGGACGGGGACGGTTTAGGGTCCAGGTGAGGGCACGACAACGCTTTAGGGGGAGTGTACGTGTGAGGGCGCGGGTGAGTGTCAGCGTTCGGGTTAGGATTAGGGGACGGGTGAGGGTCAGGCTTCGGGGAAGGTTTAGGGTTAGGGTTAGGGCTAGGGTTAGGGTTAGGGGACGGGGACGGTTTAGGGTCCAGGTGAGGGCACGACAACGCTTTAGGGGGAACGTACGTGTGAGGGCGTGGGTGAGTGTCAGCGTACGGGTTAGGATTAGGGGACGGGTGAGGGTCAGGCTTCGGGGAAGGGTTAGGGTTAGGGTTCGGGCTAGGGTTAGGCTTAGGGGACGGGGACGGTTTAGGGTCCAGGTGAGGGCACGACAACGCTTTAGGGGGAGCGTACGTGTGAGGGCGCGGGTGAGTGTCAGCGTACGGGTTAGGATTAGGGGACGGGTGAGGGTCAGGCTTCGGGGAAGGGTTAGGGTTAGGGTTCGGGCTAGGGTTAGGGTTAGGGGACGGGGACGGTTTAGGGTCCAGGTGAGGGTACGACAACGCTTTAGGGGGAGCGTACGTGTGAGGGCGCGGGTGAGTGTCAGCGTACGGGTTAGGAGTAGGGGACGGGTGAGGGTCAGGCTTCGGGGAAGGGTTAGGGTTAGGGTTCGGGCTAGGGTTAGGGTTAGGGGACGGGGACAGTTTAGGGTCCAGGTGAGGGTACGACAACGCTTTAGGGGGAGCGAACGTGTGAGGGCGCGGGTGAGTGTCAGCGTACGGGTTAGGATTAGGGGACGGGTGAGTGTCAGGCTTCGGGGAAGGGTTAGGGTTAGGGTTCGGGCTAGTGTTAGGGTTAGGGTACGGGGAGGGTTTAGGGTCCAGGTGAGGGTACGACAACGCTTTAGGGGGAGCGTACGTGTGAGGGCGCGGGTGAGTGTCAGCGTACGGGTTAGGATTAGGGGACGGGTGAGGGTCAGGCTTCGGGGAAGTGTTAGGGTTAGGGTTAGGGCTAGGGTTAGGGTTAGGGGACGGGGACGGTTTAGGGTCCAGGTGAGGGTATGACAACGCTTTAGGGGGAGCGTACGTGTGAGGGCGCGGGTTAGTGTCAGCGTACGGCTTAGGATTACGTGACGTGTGAGGGTCAGGCTTCGGGGAAGTGTTAGGTTTACGGTTCGGGCTAGGGTTAGGGTTAGGGGACGGGGACGGTTTAGGGTCCAGATGAGAGTACGACAGCGCTTTAGGGGGAGCGTACGTGTGAGGGCGCGGGTGAGTGTCAACGTACGGTTTAGGATTAGGGGACGGGTGAGGGTCAGGCTTCGGGGAAGGGTTAGGGTTAGGGTTCGGGCTAGGGTTAGGGTTAGGGGACGGGGACAGTTTAGGGTCCAGGTGAGGGTACGACAACGCTTTAGGGGGAGCGTACGTGTGAGGGCGCGGGTGAGTGTCAGCGTACGGGTTAGGATTAGGGGATGGGTGAGGATCAGGCTTTGGGGAAGGGTTAGGGTTAGGGTTCGGGCTAGGGTTAGGCTTAGGGGACGGGGACGGTTTAGGGTCCAGGTGAGGGTACGACGACGCTTTAGGGGGAGCGTATGTGTGAGGGCGCGGGTGAGTGTCAGAGTACGGGTTAGGATTAGGGGACGGGTGAGTGTCAGGCTTCGGGGAAGGGTTAGGGTTAGGGTTCGGGCTAGGGTTAGGGTTAGGGGATGGGGACGGTTTAGGCTCAAGGTGAGGGTGCGACAACGCTTTAGGGGGACCGTACGTGTGATGGCGCGGGTGAGTGTCAGCGTACGGGTTAGGATTAGGGGACGGGTGAGGGTCAGGCTTCGGGGAAGGGTTAGGGTTAGGGTTCGGGCTAGCGTTAGGGTTAGGGTACGGGGAGGGTTTAGGGTCCAGGTGAGGGTACGACAACGCTTTAGGGGGAGCGTACGTGTGAGGGCGCGGGTGAGTGTCAGCGTACGGGTTAGGAGTAGGGGACGGGTGAGGGTCAGGCTTCGGGGAAGGGTTAGGGTTAGGGTTCGGGCTAGGGTTAGGCTTAGGGGACGGGGACGGTTTAGGGTCCAGGTGAGGGTACGACGACGCTTTAGGGGGAGCGTACGTGTGACGGCGCGGGTGAGTGTCAGAGTACGGGTTAGGATTAGGGGACGGGTGAGTGTCAGGCTTCGGGGAAGGGTTAGGGTTAGGGTTCGGGCTAGGGTTAGGGTTAGGGGATGGGGACGGTTTAGGCTCAAGGTGAGGGTGCGACAACGCTTTAGGGGGACCGTACGTGTGATGGCGCGGGTGAGTGTCAGCGAACGGGTTAGGATTAGGGGACGGGTGAGGGTCAGGCTTCGGGGAAGGGTTAGGGTTAGGGTTCGGGCTAGGGTTAGGGTTAGGGTACGGGGACGGTTTAGGGTCCAGGTGAGGGTACGACAACGCTTTAGGGGGAGCGTACGTGTGAGGGCGCGGGTGAGTGTCAGCGTACGGCTTAGGATTACGGGACGTGTGAGGGTCAGGCTTCGGGGAAGTGTTAGGTTTAGGGTTCGGGCTAGGGTTAGGGTTAGGGGACGGGGACGGTTTAGGGTCCAGATGAGAGTACGACAGCGCTTTAGGGGGAGCGTACGTGTGAGGGCGCGGGTGAGTGTCAACGTACGGTTAGGATTAGGGGACGGGTGAGGGTCAGGCTTCGGGGAAGGGTTAGGGTTAGGGTTCGGGCTAGGGTTAGGGTTAGGGGACGGGGACAGTTTAGGGTCCAGGTGAGGGTACGACAACGCTTTAGGGGGAGCGTACGTGTGAGGGCGCGGGTGAGTGTCAGCGTACGGGTTAGGATTAGGGGATGGGTGAGGATCAGGCTTTGGGGAAGGGTTAGGGTTAGGGTTCGGGCTAGGGTTAGGGTTAGGGGACGGGGACGGTTTAGGGTCCAGGTGAGGGTACGACGACGCTTTAGGGGGAGCGTACGTGTGAGGGTCGGGTGAGTGTCAGCGTACAGGTTAGGATTAGGGGACGGGTGAGGGTCAGGCTTCGGGGAAGGTTTACGGTTAGGGTTCGGGCTAGGGTTAGGGTTAGGGGACGGGGACGGTTTAGGGTTCAGGTGAGGGTACGACGACGCTTTAGGGGGAGTGTACGTGTGAGGGCGTGGGTGAGTGTCAGCGTACGGGTTAGGATTAGGGGACGGGTGATTGTCAGGCTTCGGGGAAGGGTTAGTGTTAGGATACGGGCTAGGGTTAGGGTTAGGGGACGGAAACGGTTTAGGGTCCAGGTGAGGGTACGACGACGCTTTAGGGGGAGCGTACTTGTGCGGGCGCGGGTGAGTGTCAGCGTACGGGTTAGGATTAGGGGACGGGTGAGGGTCAGGCTTCGGGGAAGGGTTATGGTTAGGGTTCGGGCTATGGTTAGGGTTAGGGGACGGGGACGGTTTAGGGTCCAGGTGAGGGTACGACGACGCTTTAGGGGGAGCGTACGTGTGAGGGTGCGGGTGAGTGTCAGCGTACGGGATAGGATTAGGGGACGGGTGAGGGTCAGGCTTCGGGGAAGGGTTAGGGTTAGGGTTCGGGCTAGGGTTAGGGTTAGGGGACGGGGACGGTTTAGGGTCCAGGTGAGGGTACGACGACACTTTAGGGGGAGCGTACGTGTGAGGGCGCGGGTGAGTGTCAGCGTACGGCTTAGGATTAGGGGACGGGTGAGGGTCAGGCTTCGGGGAAGGGTTAGGGTTAGGGTTCGGGCTAGGGTTAGGGTTAGGGGACGGGGACGGTTTAGGGTCCAGGTGAGGGTACAACGACGCTTTAGGGGGAGCGTACGTGTGAGGGCGTGGGTGAGTGTCAGCGTACGGGTTAGGATTAGGGGACGGGTTAGGGTCAGGCTTCGGGGAAGGGTTAGGGTTAGGGTTCGGTCTAGGGTTAGGGTTAGGGGACGGGGACGGTTTAGGGTCCAGGTGAGGGTACGACGACGCTTTAGGGGGAGCATACGTGTGAGGGCGCGGGTGAGTGTCAGCGTACGGCTTAGGATTAGGGGACGGGTGAGGGTCAGGCTTCGGGGAAGGGTTAGGGTTAGGGTTCGGGCTAGGGTTAGGGTTAGGGGACGGGGACGGTTTAGGGTCTAGGTGAGGGTACGACGACGCTTTAGGGGGAGCGTACGTGTGAGGGCGCGGGTGAGTGTCAGCGTACGGCTTAGGATTAGGGGACGGGTGAGGGTCAGGCTTCGGGGAAGGGTTAGGGTTAGGGTTCGGGCTAGGGTTAGGGTTAGGGGACGGGGACGGTTTAGGGTCCAGGTGAGGGTACGACGACGCTTTAGGGGGAGCGTACGTGTGAGGGCGCGGGTGAGTGTCAGCGTACGGGTTAGGATTAGGGGACGGGTGAGGGTCAGGCTTCGGGGAAGTGTTAGGGTTAGGGTTCGGGCTAGGGTTAGGGTTAGGGGACGGGGATGGTTTAGGGTCCAGGTGAGGGTACGACAACGCTTTAGGGGGAGCGTACGTGTGAGGGCGTGGGTGAGTGTCAGCGTACGGGTTAGGATTAGGGGACGGGTGAGGGTCAGGCTTCGGGGAAGGGTTAGGGTTAGGGTTCGGGCTAGGGTTAGGGTTAGGGGACGGGGACGGTTTAGGGTCCAGGTGAGTGTACGACGACGCTTTAGGGGGAGCGTACGTGTGAGGGCACGGGTGAGTGTCAGCGTACGGGTTAGGATTAGGGGACGGGTGAGTGTCAGGCTTCGGGGAAGGGTTAGGGTTAGGGTTCGGGCTAGGGTTAGGGTTAGGGGACGGGGACGGTTTAGGGTCCAGGTGAGGGTACGACGACGCTTTAGGGGGAGCGTACGTGTGAGGGCGCGGGTGAGTGTCAGCGTACGGGTTAGGATTAGGGGACGGGTGAGGGTCAGGCTTCGGGGAAGGGTTAGGGTTAGGGTTCGGGCTAGGGTTAGGGTTAGGGGACGGGGACGGTTTAGGGTCCAGGTGAGGGTACGACGACGCTTTAGGGGGAGCGTACGTGTGAGGGCGCGGGTGAGTGTCAGCGTACGGGTTAGGATTAGGGGACGGGTGAGGGTCAGGCTTCGGGGAAGGGTTAGGGTTAGGGTTCGGGCTAGGGTTAGGGTTAGGGGACGGGGACGGTTTAGGGTCCAGGTGAGGGTACGACGACGCTTTATGGGGAGCGTACGTGTGAGGGCGCGGGTGAGTGTCAGCGTACGGGTTAGGATTAGGGGACGGGTGAGGGTCAGGCTTCGGGGAAGTGTTAGGGTTAGGGTTCGGGCTAGGGTTAGGGTTAGGGGACGTGGACGTTTTAGGGTCCAGGTGAGGGCACGACAACGCTTTAAGGGGAGCGTACGTGTGAGGGCGCGGGTGAGTGTCAGCATACGGGTTAGGATTAGGGGACGGGTGAGGGTCAGGCTTCGGGGAAGGGTTAGGGTTAGGGTTCGGTCTAGGGTTAGGGTTACGGGACGGGGACCGTTTAGGGTCCAGGTGAGGGCACGACAACGCTTTAGGGGGAGCGTACGTGTGAGGGCGCGGGTGAGTGTCAGCGTACGGATTAGGATTAGGGGACGGGTGAGTGTCAGTCTTCGGGGAAGGCTTAGGGTTAGGGTTCGGGCTAGGGTTAGGGTTAAGCGACGGGGACGGTTTAGGGTCCAGGTGAGGGCACGACAACGCTTTAGGGGGAGCGTACGTGTGAGGGTGCGGGTGAGTGTCAGCGTACGGGTTAGGATTAGGGGACGGGTGAGGGTCAGGCTTCGGGGAAGGGTTAGGGTTAGGGTTCGGGCCAGGGTTAGGGTTAGGGGACGGGGACGGTTTTGGGTCCAGGTGAGGGTACGACGACGCTTTAGGGGGAGCGTACGTGTGAGGGCGCGGGTGAGTGTCAGCGTACGGGTTAGGATTAGGGGACGGGTGAGGGTCAGGCTTCGGGGAAGGGTTAGGGTTAGGGTTCGGGCTAGGGTTAGGGTTAAGGGACGGGGACGGTTTAGGGTCCAGGTGAGGGCACGACAACGCTTTAGGGGGAGCGTACGTGTGAGGGCGCGGGTGAGTGTCAGCGTAGGGTTTAGGATTAGGGGACGGGTGAGCGTCAGGCTTTGGGGAAGGGTTAGTGTTAGGTTTCGGGCTAGGGTTAGGGTTAGGGGACGGGGACGGTTTAGGGTCCAGGTGAGGGCACGACAACGCTTTAGGGGGAGCGTACGTGTGAGGGCGCGGGTGAGTGTCAGCGTACGGGTTAGGATTAGGGGACGGGTGAGGGTCAGGCTTCGGGGAAGGGTTAGGATTAGGGTTCGGGCTAGGGTTAGGGTTAGGGGACGGGGACGGTTTAGGGTCCAGGTGAGGGTACGACGACGCTTTAGGGGGAGCGTACGTGTGAGGGCGCGGGTGAGTGTCAGCGTACGGCTTAGGATTAGGGGACGGGTGAGGGTCAGGCTTCGGGGAAGGGTTAGGGTTAGGGTTCGGGCTAGGGTTAGGGTTAGGGGACGGGGACGGTTTAGGGTCCAGGTGAGGGTACGACGACGCTTTAGGGGGAGCGTACGTGTGAGGGCGCGGGTGAGTGTCAGCGTACGGGTTAGGATTAGGGGACGGGTGAGGGTCAGGCTTCGGGGAAGGGTTAGGGTTAGGGTTCGGGCTAGGGTTAGGGTTAGGGGACGGGGATGGTTTAGGGTCCAGGTGAGGGTACGACAACGCTTTAGGGGGAGCGTACGTGTGAGGGCGCGGGTGAGTGTCAGCGTACGGGTTAGGATTAGGGGACGGGTGAGGGTCAGGCTTCGGGGAAGGGTTAGGGTTAGGGTTCGGGCTAGGGTTAGGGTTAGGGGAGGGGGACGGTTTAGGGTCCAGGTGAGGGTACGACGACGCTTTAGGGGGAGCGTACGTGTGAGGGCACGGGTGAGTGTCAGCGTACGGGTTAGGATTAGGGGACGGGTGAGTGTCAGGCTTCGGGGAAGGGTTAGGGTTAGGGTTCAGGCTAGGGTTAGGGTTAGGGGACGGGGACGGTTTAGGGTCCAGGTGAGGGTACGACGACGCTTTAGGGGGAGCGTACGTGTGAGGGCGCGGGTGAGTGTCAGCGTACGGGTTAGGATTAGGGGACGGGTGAGGGTCAGGCTTCGGGGAAGGGTTAGGGTTAGGGTTCGGGCTAGGGTTAGGGTTAGGGGACGGGGACGGTTTAGGGTCCAGGTGAGGGTACGACGACGCTTTAGTGGGAGCGTACGTGTGAGGGCGCGGGTGAGTGTCAGCGTACGGGTTAGGATTAGGGGACGGGTGAGGGTCAGGCTTCGGGGAAGGGTTAGGGTTAGGGTTCGGGCTAGGGTAAGGGTTAGGGGACGGGGACAGTTTAGGGTCCAGGTGAGGGTACGACAACGCTTTAGGGGGAGTGTACGTGTGAGGGCGCGGATGAGTGTCAGCGTACGGGTTAGGATTAGGGGACGGGTGAGGGTCAGGCTTCGGGGAAGGGTTAGGGTTAGGGTTCGGGCTAGGGTTAGGGTTAGGGGACGGGGACGGTTTAGGGTCCAGGTGAGGGTACGACAACGCTTTAGGGGGAGCGTACGTGTGAGAGCGCGGGTGAGTGTCAGCGTACGGTTTAGGATTAGGGGACGGGTGAGGGTCAGGCTTCGGGGAGTGTTAGGGTTAGGGTTAGGGCTAGGGTTAGGGTTAGGGGACGGGGACGGTTTAGGGTCCAGGTGAGGGTACGCCAACGCTTTAGGGGGAGCGTACGTGTGAGGGCGCGGGTGAGTGTCAGCGTACGGGTTAGGATTAGGGGACGGGTGAGGGTCAGGCTTCGGGGAAGGGTTAGGGTTAGGGTTCGGGCTAGGGTTAGGGTTAGGGGACGGGGACGGTTTAGGGTCCAGGTGAGGGTACGACGACGCTTTAGGGGGAGCGTACGTGTGCGGGCGCGGGTGAGTGTCAGCGTACGGGTTAGGATTAGGGGACGGGTGAGGGTCAGGCTTCGGGGAAGTGTTAGGGTTAGGGTTCGGGCTAGGGTTAGGGTTAGGGGACGGGGACGGTTTAGGGTCCAGGTGAGGGTACGACGACGCTTTAGGGGGAGCGTACGTGTGAGGGCGCGGGTGAGTGTCAGCGTACGGGTTAGGATTAGGGGACGGGTGAGGGTCAGGCTTCGGGGAAGGGTTAGGGTTAGTGTTCGGGCTAGGGTTAGGGTTAGGGGACGGGGACGGTTTAGGGTCCAGGTGAGGGTACGACGACGCTTTAGGGGGAGCGTACGTGTGCGGGCGCGGGTGAGTGTCAGCGTACGGGTTAGGATTAGGGGACGGGTGAGGGTCAGGCTTCGGGGAAGGATTAGGTTTAGGGTTCGGGCTAGGGTTAGGGTTAGGGGACGGGGACGCTTTAGGGTCCAGGTGAGGGTACGACGACGCTTTAGGGGGAGCGTACGTGTGAGGGCGCGGGTGAGTGTCAGCGTACGGGTTAGGATTAGGGGACGTGTGAGGGTCAGGCTTCGGGGAAGGGTTAGCGTTAGGGTTCGGGCTAGGGTTAGGGTTTGGGCATGGGGACGGTTTAGGGTCCAGGTGAGGGTACAACGACACTTTAGGGGGAGCGTACGTGTGAGGGCGTGGGTGAGTGTCAGCGTACGGGTTAGGATTAGGGGACGTGTGAGGGTCAGGCTTCGGGGAAGGGTTAGGGTTAGGGTTCGGGCTAGGGTAAGGGTTAGGGGACGGGGACGGTTTAGGGTCCAGGTGAGGGCACGACAACGCTTTAGGGGGAGCGTACGTTTGAGGGCGCCGGTGAGTGTCAGCGTAGGGTTTAGGATTAGGGGACGGGTGAGGGTCAGGCTTTGGGGAAGGGTTAGGGTTAGGTTTCGGGCTAGGGTTAGGGTTAGGGGACGGGGACGGTTTAGGGTCCAGGTGAGGGCACGACAACGCTTTAGGGGGAGCGTACGTGTGAGGGCGCGGGTGAGTGTCAGCGTACGGGTTAGGATTAGGGGACGGGTGAGGGTCAGGCTTCGGGGAAGGGTTAGGATTAGGGTTCGGGCTAGGGTTAGGGTTAGGGGACGGGGACGGTTTAGGGTCCAGGTGAGGGTACGACGACGCTTTAGGGGGAGCGTACGTGTGAGGGCGCGGGTGAGTGTCAGCGTACGGCTTAGGATTAGGGGACGGGTGAGGGTCAGGCTTCGGGGAAGGGTTAGGGTTAGGGTTCGGGCTAGGGTTAGGGTTAGGGGACGGGGACGGTTTAGGGTCCAGGTGAGGGTACGACGACGCTTTAGGGGGAGCGTACGTGTGAGGGCGCGGGTGAGTGTCAGCGTACGGGTTAGGATTAGGGGACGGGTGAGGGTCAGGCTTCGGGGAAGGGTTAGGGTTAGGGTTCGGGCTAGGGTTAGGGTTAGGGGACGGGGATGGTTTAGGGTCCAGGTGAGGGTACGACAACGCTTTAGGGGGAGCGTACGTGTGAGGGCGCGGGTGAGTGTCAGCGTACGGGTTAGGATTAGGGGACGGGTGAGGGTCAGGCTTCGGGGAAGGGTTAGGGTTAGGGTTCGGGCTAGGGTTAGGGTTAGGGGAGGGGGACGGTTTAGGGTCCAGGTGAGGGTACGACGACGCTTTAGGGGGAGCGTACGTGTGAGGGCACGGGTGAGTGTCAGCGTACGGGTTAGGATTAGGGGACGGGTGAGTGTCAGGCTTCGGGGAAGGGTTAGGGTTAGGGTTCAGGCTAGGGTTAGGGTTAGGGGACGGGGACGGTTTAGGGTCCAGGTGAGGGTACGACGACGCTTTAGGGGGAGCGTACGTGTGAGGGCGCGGGTGAGTGTCAGCGTACGGGTTAGGATTAGGGGACGGGTGAGGGTCAGGCTTCGGGGAAGGGTTAGGGTTAGGGTTCGGGCTAGGGTTAGGGTTAGGGGACGGGGACGGTTTAGGGTCCAGGTGAGGGTACGACAACGCTTTAGGGGGAGCGTACGTGTGAGAGCGCGGGTGAGTGTCAGCGTACGGTTTAGGATTAGGGGACGGGTGAGGGTCAGGCTTCGGGGAGTGTTAGGGTTAGGGTTAGGGCTAGGGTTAGGGTTAGGGGACGGGGACGGTTTAGGGTCCAGGTGAGGGTACGCCAACGCTTTAGGGGGAGCGTACGTGTGAGGGCGCGGGTGAGTGTCAGCGTACGGGTTAGGATTAGGGGACGGGTGAGGGTCAGGCTTCGGGGAAGGGTTAGGGTTAGGGTTCGGGCTAGGGTTAGGGTTAGGGGACGGGGACGGTTTAGGGTCCAGGTGAGGGTACGACGACGCTTTAGGGGGAGCGTACGTGTGAGGGCGCGGGTGAGTGTCAGCGTACGGGTTAGGATTAGGGGACGGGTGAGGGTCAGGCTTCGGGGAAGTGTTAGGGTTAGGGTTCGGGCTAGGGTTAGGGTTAGGGGACGGGGACGGTTTAGGGTCCAGGTGAGGGTACGACGACGCTTTAGGGGGAGCGTACGTGTGAGGGCGCGGGTGAGTGTCAGCGTACGGGTTAGGATTAGGGGACGGGTGAGGGTCAGGCTTCGGGGAAGGGTTAGGGTTAGTGTTCGGGCTAGGGTTAGGGTTAGGGGACGGGGACGGTTTAGGGTCCAGGTGAGGGTACGACGACGCTTTAGGGGGAGCGTACGTATGCGGGCGCGGGTGAGTGTCAGCGTACGGGTTAGGATTAGGGGACGGGTGAGGGTCAGGCTTCGGGGAAGGATTAGGTTTAGGGTTCGGGCTAGGGTTAGGGTTAGGGGACGGGGACGGTTTAGGGTCCAGGTGAGGGTACGACGACGCTTTAGGGGGAGCGTACGTGTGAGGGCGCGGGTGAGTGTCAGCGTACGGGTTAGGATTAGGGGACGTGTGAGGGTCAGGCTTCGGGGAAGGGTTAGCGTTAGGGTTCGGGCTAGGGTTAGGGTTTGGGCATGGGGACGGTTTAGGGTCCAGGTGAGGGTACAACGACACTTTAGGGGGAGCGTACGTGTGAGGGCGTGGGTGAGTGTCAGCGTACGGGTTAGGATTAGGGGACGTGTGAGGGTCAGGCTTCGGGGAAGGGTTAGGGTTAGGGTTCGGGCTAGGGTTAGGGTTAGGGGACGGGGACGGTTTAGGGTCCAGGTGAGGGTACGACGACGCTTTAGGGGGAGCGTACGTGTGAGGGCGCGGGTGAGTGTCAGCGTACGGGTTAGGATTAGGGGACGGGTGAGGGTCAGGCTTCGGGGAAGGGTTAGGGTTAGGGTTCGGGCTAGGGTAAGGGTTAGGGGACGGGGACGGTTTAGGGTCCAGGTGAGGGTACGACAACGCTTTAGGGGGAGTGTACGTGTGAGGGCGCGGATGAGTGTCAGCGTACGGGTTAGGATTAGGGGACGGGTGAGGGTCAGGCTTCGGGGAAGGGTTAGGGTTAGGGTTCGGGCTAGGGTTAGGGTTAGGGGACGGGGACGGTTTAGGGTCCAGGTGAGGGTACGACAACGCTTTATGGGGAGCGTACGTGTGAGAGCGCGGGTGAGTGTCAGCGTACGGTTTAGGATTAGGGGACGGGTGAGGGTCAGGCTTCGGGGAGTGTTAGGGTTAGGGTTAGGGCTAGGGTTAGGGTTAGGGGACGGGGACGGTTTAGGGTCCAGGTGAGGGTACGACAACGCTTTAGGGGGAGCGTACGTGTGAGGGCGCGGGTGAGTGTCAGCGTACGGGTTAGGATTAGGGGACGGGTGAGGGTCAGGCTTCGGGGAAGGGTTAGGGTTAGGGTTCGGGCTAGGGTTAGGGTTAGGGGACGGGGACGGTTTAGGGTCCAGGTGAGGGTACGACGACGGTTTAGGGGGAGCGTACGTGTGAGGGCGCGGGTGAGTGTCAGCGTACGGGTTAGGATTAGGGGACGGGTGAGGGTCAGGCTTCGGGGAAGTGTTAGGGTTAGGGTTCGGGCTAGGGTTAGGGTTAGGGGACGGGGATGGTTTAGGGTCCAGGTGAGGGTACGACGACGCTTTAGGGGGAGCGTACGTGTGAGGGCGCGGGTGAGTGTCAGCGTACGGGTTAGGATTAGGGGACGGGTGAGGGTCTGGCTTCGGGGAAGGGTTAGGGTTAGTGTTCGGGCTAGGGTTAGGGTTAGGGGACGGGGACGGTTTAGGGTCCAGGTGAGGGTAGGACGACGCTTTAGGGGGAGCGTACGTGTGAGGGCGCGGGTGAGTGTCAGCGTACGGGTTAGGATTAGGGGACGGGTGAGGGTCAGGCTTCGGGGAAGGATTAGGTTTAGGGTTCGGGCTAGGGTTAGGGTTAGGGGACGGGGACGGTTTAGGGTCCAGGTGAGGGTACGACGACGCTTTAGGGGGAGCGTACCTGTGAGGGCGCGGGTGAGTGTCAGCGTACGGGTTAGGATTAGGGGACGGGTGAGGGTCAGGCTTCGGGGAAGGGTTAGGGTTAGGGTTCGGGCTAGGGTTAGGGTTAGGGGACGGGGACGGTTTAGGGTCCAGGTGAGGGCACGACAACGCTTTAGGGGGAGCGTACGTGTGAGGGCGCGGGTGAGTGTCAGCGTACGGGTTAGGATTAGGGGATGGGTGAGGGTCAGCCTTCGGGGAAGGGTTAGGGTTAGGGTTCGGGCTATGGTTAGGGTTAGGGGATGGGGATGGTTTAGGGTCCAGGTGAGGGTACGACGACGCTTTAGGGGGAGCGTACGTGTGAGGGCCGGGTGAGTGTCAGCGTACGGGTTAGGATTAGGGGACGGGTGAGGGTCAGGCTTCGGGGAAGGTTTACGGTTAGGGTTCGGGCTAGGGTTAGGGTTAGGGGACGGGGACGGTTTAGGGTCCAGGTGAGGGTACGACGACGCTTTAGGGGGAGCGTACGTGTGAGGGCGTGGGTGAGTGTCAGCGTACGGGTTAGGATTAGGGGACGGGTGAGGGTCAGGCTTCGGGGAAGGGTTAGGGTTAGGGTTCGGGCTAGGGTTAGGGTTAGGGGACCGGGACGGTTTAGGGTCCAAGTGAGGGCACGACAACGCTTTAGGGGGAGCGTACGTGTCAGGGCGCGGCTGAGTGTCAGCGTACGGGTTAGGATTAGGGGACGGGTGAGGGTCAGGCTTCGGTGAAGGGTTAGGGTTAGGGTTCGGGCTAGGGTTAGGCTTAGGGGACGGGGACGGTTTAGGGTCCATGTGAGGGCACGACAACGCTTTAGGGGGAGCGTACGTGTGAGGGCGCGGGTGAGTGTCAGCGTACGGGTTAGGATTAGGGGACGGGTGAGGGTCAGGCTTCGGGGAAGGGTTAGGGTTAGGGTTCGGTCTAGGGTTAGGGTTAGGGGACGGGGACGGTTTAGGGTCCAGGTGAGGGCACGACAATGCTTTAGGGGGAGCTTACGTGTGAGGGCGCGGGTGAGTGTCAGCGTAAGGGTTAGGATTAGGGGACGGGTGAGGGTCAGGCTTCGGGGAAGGGTTAGGGTTAGGGTTCGGGCTAGGGTTAGGCTTAGGGGACGGGGACGGTTTAGGGTCCAGGTGAGGGCACGACAACGCTTTAGGGGGAGCGTACGTGTGAGGGCGCGTGTGAGTGTCAGCGTAAGGGTTAGGAGTAGGGGACGGGTGAGGGTCAGGCTTCGGGGAAGGGTTAGGGTTAGGGTTCGGGCTACGGTTAGGGTTTGGGCACGGGGACGGTTTAGGGTCCAGGTGAGGGCACGACAACGCTTTAGGGGGAGCGTACGTGTGAGGGCGCGGGTGAGTGTCAGCGTACGGGTTAGGATTAGGGGACGGGTGAGGGTCAGGCTTCGGGGAAGTGTTAGGGTTAGGGTTCGAGCTAGGGTTAGGGTTAGGGGACCGGGATGGTTTAGGGTCCAGGTGAGGGCACGACAACGCTTTAGGGGGAGCGTACGTGTGAGGGCGCGGGTGAGTGTCAGCGTACGGGTTAGGATTAGGGGACGGGTGAGGGTCAGGCTGCGGGGAAGGGTTAGGGTTAGGGTTCGGGCTAGGGTTAGGGTTAGGGGACGGGGACGGTTTAGGGTCCAGGTGAGGGCACGACAACGCTTTAGGGGGAGCGTACGTGTGAGGGCGCGGGTGAGTGTCAGCGTACGGGTTAGGATTAGGGGACGGGTGAGGGTCAGGCTTCCGGGAAGGGTTAGTGTTAGGGTTCGGGCTAGGGTTAGGGTTAGGGGGCGGGGACGGTTTAGGGTCCAGGTGAGGGCACGACAACGCTTTAGGGGGAGCGTACGTGTGAGGGCGCGGTTGAGTGTCAGCGTTCGGGTTAGGATTAGGGAACGGGTGAGGGTCAGGCTTCGGGGAAGGTTTAGGGTTAGGGTTAGGGCTAGGGTTAGGGTTAGGGGACGGGGACGGTTTAGGGTCCAGGTGAGGGTACGACAACGCTTTAGGGGCAGCGTACGTGTGAGGGCGCGGGTGAGTGTCAGCGTACGGGTTAGGATTAGGGGACGGGTGAGGGTCAGGCTTCGGGGAAGGGTTAGGGTTAGGGTTCGGGCTAGGGTTAGGGTTAGGGGACGGGGACGGTTTAGGGTCCAGGTGAGGGTACGACAACGCTTTAGGGGGAGTGTACGTGTGAGAGCGCGGATGAGTGTCAGCGTACGGGTTAGGATTAGGGGACGGGTGAGTGTCAGGCTTCGGGGAAGGGTTAGGGTTAGGGTTCGGGCTAGGGTTAGGGTTAGGGGACGGGGACGGTTTAGGGTCCAGGTGAGGGTACGACAACGCTTTAGGGGGAGCGTACGTGTGAGGGCGCGGGTGAGTGTCAGCGTACGGGTTAGGATTAGGGGACGGGTGAGGGTCAGGCTTCGGGGAAGTGTTAGAGTTAGGGTTCGGGCTAGGGTTAGGGTTAGGGGACGGGGACGGTTTAGGGTCCAGGTGAGGGTACGACAACGCTTTAGGGGGAGCGTACGTGTGAGGGCGCGGGTGAGTGTCAGCGTACGGGTTAGGATTAGGGGACGGGTGAGGGTCAGGCTTCGGGGAAGGGTTAGGGTTAGGGTTCGGGCTAGGGTTAGGGTTAGGGGACGGGGACGGTTTAGGGTCCAGGTGAGGGTACGACGACGCTTTAGGGGGAGCGTACGTGTGAGGGCGCGGGTGAGTGTCAGCGTACGGGTTAGGATTAGGGGACGGGTGAGGGTCAGGCTTCGGGGAAGTGTTAGGGTTAGGGTTCGGGCTAGGGTTAGGGTTAGGGGATGGGGACGGTTTAGGGTCCAGGTGAGGGTACGACGACGCTTTAGGGGGAGCGTACGTGTGAGGGCGCGGGTGAGTGTCAGCGTACGGGTTAGGATTAGGGGACGGGTGAGGGTCAGGCTTCGGGGAAGGGTTAGGGTTAGGGTTCGGGCTAGGGTTAGGGTTAGGGGACGGGGTCGGTTTAGGGTCCAGGTGAGGGTACGACGACGCTTTAGGGGGAGCATACGTGTGAGGGCGCTGGTGAGTGTCAGCGTACGGGTTAGGATTAGGGGACGGGTGAGGGTCAGGCTTCGGGGAAGTGTTAGAGTTAGGGTTCGGGCTAGGGTTAGGGTTAGGGGACGGGGACGGTTTAGGGTCCAGGTGAGGGTACGACAACGCTTTAGGGGGAGCGTACGTGTGAGGGCGCGGGTGAGTGTCAGCGTACGGGTTAGGATTAGGGGACGGGTGAGGGTCAGGCTTCGGGGAAGGGTTAGGGTTAGGGTTCGGGCTAGGGTTAGGGTTAGGGGACGGGGACGGTTTAGGGTCCAGGTGAGGGTACGACGACGCTTTAGGGGGAGCGTACGTGTGAGGGCGCGGGTGAGTGTCAGCGTACGGGTTAGGATTAGGGGACGGGTGAGGGTCAGGCTTCGGGGAAGTGTTAGGGTTAGGGTTCGGGCTAGGGTTAGGGTTAGGGGATGGGGACGGTTTAGGGTCCAGGTGAGGGTACGACGACGCTTTAGGGGGAGCGTACGTGTGAGGGCGCGGGTGAGTGTCAGCGTACGGGTTAGGATTAGGGGACGGGTGAGGGTCAGGCTTCGGGGAAGGGTTAGGGTTAGGGTTCGGGCTAGGGTTAGGGTTAGGGGACGGGGTCGGTTTAGGGTCCAGGTGAGGGTACGACGACGCTTTAGGGGGAGCATACGTGTGAGGGCGCTGGTGAGTGTCAGCGTAAGGGTTAGGATTAGGGGACGGGTGAGGGTCAGGCTTCGGGGAAGGGTTAGGTTTAGGGTTCGGGCTAGGGTTAGGGTTAGGGGACGGGGACGGTTTAGGGTCCAGGTGAGGGTACGACGACGCTTTAGGGGGAGCGTACGTGTGAGGGCGCGGGTGAGTGTCAGCGTACGGGTTAGGATTAGGGGACGGGTGAGGGTCAGGCTTCGGGGAAGGGTTAGGGTTAGGGTTCGGGCTAGGGTTAGGGTTAGGGGACGGGCACGGTTTAGGGTCCAGGTGAGGGCACGACAACGCTTTAACGGGAGCGTACGTGTGAGGGCGCGGGTGAGTGTCAGCATACGGGTTAGGATTAGGGGACGGGTGAGGGTCAGGCTTCGGGGAAGGGTTAGGGTTAGGGTTCGGTCTAGGGTTAGGGTTAGGGGACGGGGACGGTTTAGGGTCCAGGTGAGGGCACGACAACGCTTTAGGGGGAGCGTACGTGTGAGGGCGCGGGTGAGTGTCAGCGTACGGGTTAGGATTAGGGGACGGGTGAGGGTCAGGCTTCGGGGAAGGGTTAGGGTTAGGGTTCGGGCTAGGGTTAGGGTTAGGGGACGGGGACGGTTTAGGGTCCAGGTGAGGGCACGACAACGCTTTAGGGGGAGCGTACGTGTGAGGGCGCGGGTGAGTGTCAGCGTACGGGTTAGGATTAGGGGACGGGTGAGGGTCAGGCTTCGGGGAAGGGTTAGGGTTAGGGTTCGGGCTAGGGTTAGGGTTAGGGGACGGGGACGGTTTAGGGTCCAGGTGAGGGCACGACAACGCTTTAGGGGGAGCGTACGTGTGAGGGCGCGGGTGAGTGTCAGCGTACGGGTTAGGATTAGGGGACGGGTGAGGGTCAGCCTTCGGGGAAGGGTTAGGGTTAGGGTTCGGGCTAGGGTTAGGGTTAGGGGACGGGGATGGTTTAGGGTCCAGGTGAGGGTACGACGACGCTTTAGGGGGAGCGTACGTGTGAGGGCCGGGTGATTGTCAGCGTACGGGTTAGGATTAGGGGACTGGTGAGGGTCAGGCTTCGGGGAAGGTTTACGGTTAGGGTTCGGGCTAGGGTTAGGGTTAGGGGACGGGGACGGTTTAGGGTCCAGGTGAGGGTACGACGACGCTTTAGGGGGAGTGTACGTGTGAGGGCGTGGGTGAGTGTCAGCGTACGGGTTAGGATTAGGGGACGGGTGATTGTCAGGCTTCGGGGAAGGGTTAGTGTTAGGATACGGGCTAGGGTTAGGGTTAGGGGACGGAAACGGTTTAGGGTCCAGGTGAGGCTACAACGACGCTTTAGGGGGAGCGTACTTGTGCGGGCGCGGGTGAGTGTCAGCGTACGGGTTAGGATTAGGGGACGGGTGAGGGTCAGGCTTCGGGGAAGGGTTAGGGTTAGGGTTCGGGCTATGGTTAGGGTTAGGGGACGGGGACGGTTTAGGGTCCAGGTGAGGGTACGACGACGCTTTAGGGGGAGCGTACGTGTGAGGGTGCGGGTGAGTGTCAGCGTACGGGATAGGATTAGGGGACGGGTGAGGGTCAGGCTTCGGGGAAGGGTTAGGTTTAGGGTTCGGGCTAGGGTTAGAGTTAGGGGACGTGGACGGTTTAGGGTCCAGTTGAGGGTACGACGATGCTTTAGGGGGAGCGTACGTGTGAGGGCGTGGGTGAGTGTCAGCGTACGGGTTAGGATTAGGGGACGGGTGAGGTTCAGGCTTCGGGGAAGGATTAGGGTTAGGGTTCGGGCCAGGGTTAGGGTTAGGGGACGGAAACGGTTTAGGGTCCAGGTGAGGCTACAACGACGCTTTAGGGGGAGCGTACTTGTGCGGGCGCGGGTGAGTGTCAGCGTACGGGTTAGGATTAGGGGACGGGTGAGGGTCAGGCTTCGGGGAAGGGTTAGGGTTAGGGTTCGGGCTATGGTTAGGGTTAGGGGACGGGGACGGTTTAGGGTCCAGGTGAGGGTACGACGACGCTTTAGGGGGAGCGTACGTGTGAGGGTGCGGGTGAGTGTCAGCGTACGGGATAGGATTAGGGGACGGGTGAGGGTCAGGCTTCGGGGAAGGGTTAGGTTTAGGGTTCGGGCTAGGGTTAGAGTTAGGGGACGTGGACGGTTTAGGGTCCAGTTGAGGGTACGACGATGCTTTAGGGGGAGCGTACGTGTGAGGGCGTGGGTGAGTGTCAGCGTACGGGTTAGGATTAGGGGACGGGTGAGGTTCAGGCTTCGGGGAAGGATTAGGGTTAGGGTTCGGGCCAGGGTTAGGGTTAGGGGACGGGGACGGTTTAGGGTCCAGGTGAGGGTACGACGACGCTTTAGGGGGAGCGTACGTGTGAGGGCGCGGGTGAGTGTCAGCGTATGGGTTAGGATTAGGGGACGGGTGAGGGTCAGGCTTCGGGGAAGGGTTAGGGTTAGGGTTCGGGCTAGGGTTAGGGTTAGGGGACGGGGACGGTTTAGGGTCCAGGTGAGGGCACGACAACGCTTTAGGGGGAGCGTACGTGTGAGGGCGCGGGTGAGTGTCAGCGTAGGGGTTAGGATTAGGGGACGGGTGAGGGTCAGGCTTCGGGGAAGGGTTAGGGTTAGGTTTCGGGCTAGGGTTAGGGTTAGGGGACGGGGACGGTTTAGGGTCCAGGTGAGGGCACGACAACGCTTTAGGGGGAGCGTACGTGTGAGGGCGTGGGTGAGTGTCAGCGTACGGGTTAGGATTAGGGGACGGGTGAGGGTCAGGCTTCGGGGAAGGGTTAGGGTTAGGGTTCGGGCTAGGGTTAGGGTTAGGGGACCGGGACGGTTTAGGGTCCAAGTGAGGGCACGACAACGCTTTAGGGGGAGCGTACGTGTGAGGGCGCGGGTGAGTGTCAGCGTACGGGTTAGGATTAGGGGACGGGTGAGGGTCAGGCTTCGGGGAAGGGTTAGGGTTAGGGTTCGGGCTAGGGTTAGGGTTAGGGGACGGGGACGGTTTAGGGTCCAGGTGAGGGCACGACAACGCTTTAGGGGGAGCGTACGTGTGAGGGCGCGGGTGAGTGTCAGCGTACGGGTTAGGATTAGGGGACGGGTGAGGGTCAGGCTTCGGGGAAGGGTTAGGGTTAGGGTTCGGGCTAGGGTTAGGGTTAGGGGACGGGGATGGTTTAGGGTCCAGGTGAGGGTACGACAACGCTTTAGGGGGAGCGTACGTGTGAGGGCGCGGGTGAGTGTCAGCGTACGGGTTAGGATTAGGGGACGGGTGAGGGTCAGGCTTCGGGGAAGGGTTAGGGTTAGGGTTCGGGCTAGGGTTAGGGTTAGGGGAGGGGGACGGTTTAGGGTCCAGGTGAGGGTACGACGACGCTTTAGGGGGAGCGTACGTGTGAGGGCACGGGTGAGTGTCAGCGTACGGGTTAGGATTAGGGGACGGGTGAGTGTCAGGCTTCGGGGAAGGGTTAGGGTTAGGGTTCAGGCTAGGGTTAGGGTTAGGGGACGGGGACGGTTTAGGGTCCAGGTGAGGGTACGACGACGCTTTAGGGGGAGCGTACGTGTGAGGGCGCGGGTGAGTGTCAGCGTACGGGTTAGGATTAGGGGACGGGTGAGGGTCAGGCTTCGGGGAAGGGTTAGGGTTAGGGTTCGGGCTAGGGTTAGGGTTAGGGGACGGGGACGGTTTAGGGTCCAGGTGAGGGTACGACAACGCTTTAGGGGGAGCGTACGTGTGAGAGCGCGGGTGAGTGTCAGCGTACGGTTTAGGATTAGGGGACGGGTGAGGGTCAGGCTTCGGGGAGTGTTAGGGTTAGGGTTAGGGCTAGGGTTAGGGTTAGGGGACGGGGACGGTTTAGGGTCCAGGTGAGGGTACGCCAACGCTTTAGGGGGAGCGTACGTGTGAGGGCGCGGGTGAGTGTCAGCGTACGGGTTAGGATTAGGGGACGGGTGAGGGTCAGGCTTCGGGGAAGGGTTAGGGTTAGGGTTCGGGCTAGGGTTAGGGTTAGGGGACGGGGACGGTTTAGGGTCCAGGTGAGGGTACGACGACGCTTTAGGGGGAGCGTACGTGTGAGGGCGCGGGTGAGTGTCAGCGTACGGGTTAGGATTAGGGGACGGGTGAGGGTCAGGCTTCGGGGAAGTGTTAGGGTTAGGGTTCGGGCTAGGGTTAGGGTTAGGGGACGGGGACGGTTTAGGGTCCAGGTGAGGGTACGACGACGCTTTAGGGGGAGCGTACGTGTGAGGGCGCGGGTGAGTGTCAGCGTACGGGTTAGGATTAGGGGACGGGTGAGGGTCAGGCTTCGGGGAAGGGTTAGGGTTAGTGTTCGGGCTAGGGTTAGGGTTAGGGGACGGGGACGGTTTAGGGTCCAGGTGAGGGTACGACGACGCTTTAGGGGGAGCGTACGTGTGCGGGCGCGGGTGAGTGTCAGCGTACGGGTTAGGATTAGGGGACGGGTGAGGGTCAGGCTTCGGGGAAGGATTAGGTTTAGGGTTCGGGCTAGGGTTAGGGTTAGGGGACGGGGACGGTTTAGGGTCCAGGTGAGGGTACGACGACGCTTTAGGGGGAGCGTACGTGTGAGGGCGCGGGTGAGTGTCAGCGTACGGGTTAGGATTAGGGGACGTGTGAGGGTCAGGCTTCGGGGAAGGGTTAGCGTTAGGGTTCGGGCTAGGGTTAGGGTTTGGGCATGGGGACGGTTTAGGGTCCAGGTGAGGGTACAACGACACTTTAGGGGGAGCGTACGTGTGAGGGCGTGGGTGAGTGTCAGCGTACGGGTTAGGATTAGGGGACGTGTGAGGGTCAGGCTTCGGGGAAGGGTTAGGGTTAGGGTTCGGGCTAGGGTTAGGGTTAGGGGACGGGGACGGTTTAGGGTCCAGGTGAGGGTACGACGACGCTTTAGGGGGAGCGTACGTGTGAGGGCGCGGGTGAGTGTCAGCGTACGGGTTAGGATTAGGGGACGGGTGAGGGTCAGGCTTCGGGGAAGGGTTAGGGTTAGGGTTCGGGCTAGGGTAAGGGTTAGGGGACGGGGACGGTTTAGGGTCCAGGTGAGGGTACGACAACGCTTTAGGGGGAGTGTACGTGTGAGGGCGCGGATGAGTGTCAGCGTACGGGTTAGGATTAGGGGACGGGTGAGGGTCAGGCTTCGGGGAAGGGTTAGGGTTAGGGTTCGGGCTAGGGTTAGGGTTAGGGGACGGGGACGGTTTAGGGTCCAGGTGAGGGTACGACAACGCTTTATGGGGAGCGTACGTGTGAGAGCGCGGGTGAGTGTCAGCGTACGGTTTAGGATTAGGGGACGGGTGAGGGTCAGGCTTCGGGGAGTGTTAGGGTTAGGGTTAGGGCTAGGGTTAGGGTTAGGGGACGGGGACGGTTTAGGGTCCAGGTGAGGGTACGACAACGCTTTAGGGGGAGCGTACGTGTGAGGGCGCGGGTGAGTGTCAGCGTACGGGTTAGGATTAGGGGACGGGTGAGGGTCAGGCTTCGGGGAAGGGTTAGGGTTAGGGTTCGGGCTAGGGTTAGGGTTAGGGGACGGGGACGGTTTAGGGTCCAGGTGAGGGTACGACGACGGTTTAGGGGGAGCGTACGTGTGAGGGCGCGGGTGAGTGTCAGCGTACGGGTTAGGATTAGGGGACGGGTGAGGGTCAGGCTTCGGGGAAGTGTTAGGGATAGGGTTCGGGCTAGGGTTAGGGTTAGGGGACGGGGACGGTTTAGGGTCCAGGTGAGGGTACGACGACGCTTTAGGGGGAGCGTACGTGTGAGGGCGCGGGTGAGTGTCAGCGTACGGGTTAGGATTAGGGGACGGGTGAGGGTCTGGCTTCGGGGAAGGGTTAGGGTTAGTGTTCGGGCTAGGGTTAGGGTTAGGGGACGGGGACGGTTTAGGGTCCAGGTGAGGGTAGGACGACGCTTTAGGGGGAGCGTACGTGTGAGGGCGCGGGTGAGTGTCAGCGTACGGGTTAGGATTAGGGGACGGGTGAGGGTCAGGCTTCGGGGAAGGATTAGGTTTAGGGTTCGGGCTAGGGTTAGGGTTAGGGGACGGGGACGGTTTAGGGTCCAGGTGAGGGTACGACGACGCTTTAGGGGGAGCGTACCTGTGAGGGCGCGGGTGAGTGTCAGCGTACGGGTTAGGATTAGGGGACGGGTGAGGGTCAGGCTTCGGGGAAGGGTTAGGGTTAGGGTTCGGGCTAGGGTTAGGGTTAGGGGACGGGGACGGTTTAGGGTCCAGGTGAGGGCACGACAACGCTTTAGGGGGAGCGTACGTGTGAGGGCGCGGGTGAGTGTCAGCGTACGGGTTAGGATTAGGGGATGGGTGAGGGTCAGCCTTCGGGGAAGGGTTAGGGTTAGGGTTCGGGCTATGGTTAGGGTTAGGGGATGGGGATGGTTTAGGGTCCAGGTGAGGGTACGACGACGCTTTAGGGGGAGCGTACGTGTGAGGGCCGGGTGAGTGTCAGCGTACGGGTTAGGATTAGGGGACGGGTGAGGGTCAGGCTTCGGGGAAGGTTTACGGTTAGGGTTCGGGCTAGGGTTAGGGTTAGGGGACGGGGACGGTTTAGGGTCCAGGTGAGGGTACGACGACGCTTTAGGGGGAGCGTACGTGTGAGGGCGTGGGTGAGTGTCAGCGTACGGGTTAGGATTAGGGGACGGGTGAGGGTCAGGCTTCGGGGAAGGGTTAGGGTTAGGGTTCGGGCTAGGGTTAGGGTTAGGGGACCGGGACGGTTTAGGGTCCAAGTGAGGGCACGACAACGCTTTAGGGGGAGCGTACGTGTCAGGGCGCGGCTGAGTGTCAGCGTACGGGTTAGGATTAGGGGACGGGTGAGGGTCAGGCTTCGGTGAAGGGTTAGGGTTAGGGTTCGGGCTAGGGTTAGGCTTAGGGGACGGGGACGGTTTAGGGTCCATGTGAGGGCACGACAACGCTTTAGGGGGAGCGTACGTGTGAGGGCGCGGGTGAGTGTCAGCGTTCGGGTTAGGATTAGGGAACGGGTGAGGGTCAGGCTTCGGGGAAGGTTTAGGGTTAGGGTTAGGGCTAGGGTTAGGGTTAGGGGACGGGGACGGTTTAGGGTCCAGGTGAGGGTACGACAACGCTTTAGGGGCAGCGTACGTGTGAGGGCGCGGGTGAGTGTCAGCGTACGGGTTAGGATTAGGGGACGGGTGAGGGTCAGGCTTCGGGGAAGGGTTAGGGTTAGGGTTCGGGCTAGGGTTAGGGTTAGGGGACGGGGACGGTTTAGGGTCCAGGTGAGGGTACGACAACGCTTTAGGGGGAGTGTACGTGTGAGAGCGCGGGTGAGTGTCAGCGTAAGGGTTAGGATTAGGGGACGGGTGAGGGTCAGGCTTCGGGGAAGGGTTAGGGTTAGGGTTCGGGCTAGGGTTAGGCTTAGGGGACGGGGACGGTTTAGGGTCCAGGTGAGGGTACGACAACGCTTTAGGGGGAGCGTACGTGTGAGGGCGCGGGTGAGTGTCAGCGTACGGGTTAGGATTAGGGGACGGGTGAGGGTCAGGCTTCGGGGAAGTGTTAGAGTTAGGGTTCGGGCTAGGGTTAGGGTTAGGGGACGGGGGCGGTTTAGGGTCCAGGTGAGGGTACGACAACGCTTTAGGGGGAGCGTACGTGTGAGGGCGCGGGTGAGTGTCAGCGTACGGGTTAGGATTAGGGGACGGGTGAGGGTCAGGCTTCGGGGAAGGGTTAGGGTTAGGGTTCGGGCTAGGGTTAGGGTTAGGGGACGGGGACGGTTTAGGGTCCAGGTGAGGGTACGACGACGCTTTAGGGGGAGCGTACGTGTGAGGGCGCGGGTGAGTGTCAGCGTACGGGTTAGGATTAGGGGACGGGTGAGGGTCAGGCTTCGGGGAAGTGTTAGGGTTAGGGTTCGGGCTAGGGTTAGGGTTAGGGGATGGGGACGGTTTAGGGTCCAGGTGAGGGTACGACGACGCTTTAGGGGGAGCGTACGTGTGAGGGCGCGGGTGAGTGTCAGCGTACGGGTTAGGATTAGGGGACGGGTGAGGGTCAGGCTTCGGGGAAGGGTTAGGGTTAGGGTTCGGGCTAGGGTTAGGGTTAGGGGACGGGGTCGGTTTAGGGTCCAGGTGAGGGTACGACGACGCTTTAGGGGGAGCATACGTGTGAGGGCGCTGGTGAGTGTCAGCGTAAGGGTTAGGATTAGGGGACGGGTGAGGGTCAGGCTTCGGGGAAGGGTTAGGTTTAGGGTTCGGGCTAGGGTTAGGGTTAGGGGACGGGGACGGTTTAGGGTCCAGGTGAGGGTACGACGACGCTTTAGGGGGAGCGTACGTGTGAGGGCGCGGGTGAGTGTCAGCGTACGGGTTAGGATTAGGGGACGGGTGAGGGTCAGGCTTCGGGGAAGGGTTAGGGTTAGGGTTCGGGCTAGGGTTAGGGTTAGGGGACGGGCACGGTTTAGGGTCCAGGTGAGGGCACGACAACGCTTTAACGGGAGCGTACGTGTGAGGGCGCGGGTGAGTGTCAGCATACGGGTTAGGATTAGGGGACGGGTGAGGGTCAGGCTTTGGGGAAGGGTTAGGGTTAGGGTTCGGTCTAGGGTTAGGGTTAGGGGACGGGGACGGTTTAGGGTCCAGGTGAGGGCACGACAACGCTTTAGGGGGAGCGTACGTGTGAGGGCGCGGGTGAGTGTCAGCGTACGGGTTAGGATTAGGGGACGGGTGAGGGTCAGGCTTCGGGGAAGGGTTAGGGTTAGGGTTCGGGCTAGGGTTAGGGTTAGGGGACGGGGACGGTTTAGGGTCCAGGTGAGGGCACGACAACGCTTTAGGGGGAGCGTACGTGTGAGGGCGCGGGTGAGTGTCAGCGTACGGGTTAGGATTAGGGGATGGGTGAGGGTCAGGCTTCGGGGAAGGGTTAGGGTTAGGGTTCGGGCTAGGGTTAGGGTTAGGGGACGGGGACGGTTTAGGGTCCAGGTGAGGGCACGACAACGCTTTAGGGGGAGCGTACGTGTGAGGGCGCGGGTGAGTGTCAGCGTACGGGTTAGGATTAGGGGACGGGTGAGGGTCAGCCTTCGGGGAAGGTTTAGGGTTAGGGTTCGGGCTAGGGTTAGGGTTAGGGGACGGGGATGGTTTAGGGTCCAGGTGAGGGTACGACGACGCTTTAGGGGGAGCGTACGTGTGAGGGCCGGGTGATTGTCAGCGTACGGGTTAGGATTAGGGGACTGGTGAGGGTCAGGCTTCGGGGAAGGTTTACGGTTAGGGTTCGGGCTAGGGTTAGGGTTAGGGGACGGGGACGGTTTAGGGTCCAGGTGAGGGTACGACGACGCTTTAGGGGGAGTGTACGTGTGAGGGCGTGGGTGAGTGTCAGCGTACGGGTTAGGATTAGGGGACGGGTGATTGTCAGGCTTCGGGGAAGGGTTAGTGTTAGGATACGGGCTAGGGTTAGGGTTAGGGGACGGAAACGGTTTAGGGTCCAGGTGAGGCTACAACGACGCTTTAGGGGGAGCGTACTTGTGCGGGCGCGGGTGAGTGTCAGCGTACGGGTTAGGATTAGGGGACGGGTGAGGGTCAGGCTTTGGGGAAGGGTTAGGGTTAGGGTTCGGGCTATGGTTAGGGTTAGGGGACGGGGACGGTTTAGGGTCCAGGTGAGGGTACGACGACGCTTTAGGGGGAGCGTACGTGTGAGGGTGCGGGTGAGTGTCAGCGTACGGGATAGGATTAGGGGACGGGTGAGGGTCAGGCTTCGGGGAAGGGTTAGGTTTAGGGTTCGGGCTAGGGTTAGAGTTAGGGGACGTGGACGGTTTAGGGTCCAGTTGAGGGTACGACGATGCTTTAGGGGGAGCGTACGTGTGAGGGCGTGGGTGAGTGTCAGCGTACGGGTTAGGATTAGGGGACGGGTGAGGTTCAGGCTTCGGGGAAGGATTAGGGTTAGGGTTCGGGCCAGGGTTAGGGTTAGGGGACGGGGACGGTTTAGGGTCCAGGTGAGGGTACGACGACGCTTTAGGGGGAGCGTACGTGTGAGGGCGCGGGTGAGTGTCAGCGTATGGGTTAGGATTAGGGGACGGGTGAGGGTCAGGCTTCGGGGAAGGGTTAGGGTTAGGGTTCGGGCTAGGGTTAGGGTTAGGGGACGGGGACGGTTTAGGGTCCAGGTGAGGGCACGACAACGCTTTAGGGGGAGCGTACGTGTGAGGGCGCGGGTGAGTGTCAGCGTAGGGGTTAGGATTAGGGGACGGGTGAGGGTCAGGCTTCGGGGAAGGGTTAGGGTTAGGTTTCGGGCTAGGGTTAGGGTTAGGGGACGGGGACGGTTTAGGGTCCAGGTGAGGGCACGACAACGCTTTAGGGGGAGCGTACGTGTGAGGGCGTGGGTGAGTGTCAGCGTACGGGTTAGGATTAGGGGACGGGTGAGGGTCAGGCTTCGGGGAAGGGTTAGGGTTAGGGTTCGGGCTAGGGTTAGGGTTAGGGGACCGGGACGGTTTAGGGTCCAAGTGAGGGCACGACAACGCTTTAGGGGGAGCGTACGTGTGAGGGCGCGGGTGAGTGTCAGCGTACGGGTTAGGATTAGGGGACGGGTGAGGGTCAGGCTTCGGGGAAGGGTTAGGGTTAGGGTTCGGGCTAGGGTTAGGGTTAGGGGACGGGGACGGTTTAGGGTCCAGGTGAGGGCACGACAACGCTTTAGGGGGAGCGTACGTGTGAGGGCGCGGGTGAGTGTCAGCGTACGGGTTAGGATTAGGGGACGGGTGAGGGTCAGGCTTCGGGGAAGGGTTAGGGTTAGGGTTCGGGCTAGGGTTAGGGTTAGGGGACGGGGACGGTTTAGGGTCCAGGTGAGGGCACGACAACGCTTTAGGGGGAGCGTACGTGTGAGGGCGCGGGTGAGTGTCAGCGTACGGGTTAGGATTAGGGGATGGGTGAGGGTCAGGCTTCGGGGAAGGGTTAGGGTTAGGGTTCGGGCTAGGGTTAGGGTTAGGGGACGGGGACGGTTTAGGGTCCAGGTGAGGGCACGACAACGCTTTAGGGGGAGCGTACGTGTGAGGGCGCGGGTGAGTGTCAGCGTACGGGTTAGGATTAGGGGACGGGTGAGGGTCAGGCTGCGGGGAAGGGTTAGGGTTAGGGTTCGGGCTAGGGTTAGGGTTAGGGTACGGGGACGGTTTAGGGTCCAGGTGAGGGCACGACAACGCTTTAGGGGGAGCGTACGTGTGAGGGCGCGGGTGAGTGTCAGCGTACGGGTTAGGATTAGGGGACGGGTGAGGGTCAGGCTTCCGGGAAGGGTTAGGGTTAGGGTTCGGGCTAGGGTTAGGGTTAGGGGGCGGGGACGGTTTAGGGTCCAGGTTAGGGCACGACGACGCTTTAGGGGGAGCGTACGTGTGAGGGCACGGGTGAGTGTCAGCGTTCGGGTTAGGATTAGGGGACGGGTGAGGGTCAGGCTTCGGGGAAGGTTTAGGGTTAGGGTTAGGGCTAGGGTTAGGGTTAGGGGACGGGGACGGTTTAGGGTCCAGGTGAGGGTACGACAACGCTTTAGGGGCAGCGTACGTGTGAGGGCGCGGGTGAGTGTCAGCGTACGGGTTAGGATTAGGGGAAGGGTGAGGGTCAGGCTTCGGGGAAGGGTTAGGGTTAGGTTTCGGGCTAGGGTTAGGGTTAGGGGACGGGGACGGTTTAGGGTCCAGGTGAGGGTACGACAACGCTTTAGGGGGAGTGTACGTGTGAGGGCGCGGATGAGTGTCAGCGTACGGGTTAGGATTAGGGGACGGGTGAGGGTCAGGCTTCGGGGAAGGGTTAAGGTTAGGGTTCGGGCTAGGGTTAGGGTTAGGGGACGGGGACGGTTTAGGGTCCAGGTGAGGGTACGACAACGCTTTAGGGGGAGCGTACGTGTGAGGGCGCGGGTGAGTGTCAGCGTACGGGTTAGGTTTAGGGGACGGGTGAGGGTCAGGCTTCGGGGAAGTGTTAGGGTTAGGGTTCGGGCTAGGGTTAGGGTTAGGGGACGGGGACGGTTTAGGGTCCAGGTGAGGGTACGTCGACGCTTTAGGGGGAGAGTACGTGTGAGGGCGCGGGTGAGTGTCAGCGTACGGGTTACGATTAGGGGACGGGTGAGGGTCAGGCATCGGGGAAGGGTTAGGTTTAGGGCTCGGGCTAGGGTTAGGGTTAGGGGACGGGGACGGTTTAGGGTCCAGGTGAGGGTACGACGACGCTTTAGGGGGAGCGTACGTGTGAGGGCGCGGGTGAGTGTCAGCGTACGGGTTAGGATTAGGGGACGGGTGATTGTCAGGCTTCGGGGAAGGGTTAGGGTTAGGATTCGGGCTAGGGTTAGGGTTAGGGGACGGAAACGGTTTAGGGTCCAGGTGAGGGTACGACCACGCTTTAGGGGGAGCGTACTTGTGCGGGCGCGGGTGAGTGTCAGCGTACGGGTTAGGATTAGGGGACGGGTGAGGGTCAGGCTTCGGGGAAGGGTTAGGGTTAGGGTTCGGGCTAGGGTTAGGGTTAGGGGACGGGGACGGTTTAGGGTCCAGGTGAGGGTACGACGACGCTTTAGGGGGAGCGTACGTGTGAGGGTGCGGGTGAGTTTCAGCGTACGGGATAGGATTAGGGGACGGGTGAGGGTCAGGCTTCGAGGAAGGGTTAGGGTTAGGGTTCGGGCTAGGGTTAGGGTTAGGGGACGGGGACGGTTTAGGGTCCAGTTGAGGGTACGACGATGCTTTAGGGGGAGCGTACGTGTGAGGGCGCGGGTGAGTGTCAGCGTATGGGTTAGGATTAGGGGACGGGTGAGGGTCAGGCTTCGGGTAAGGGTTAGGGTTAGGGTTCGGCTAGGGTTAGGGTTAGGGGACGGGGACGGTTTAGGGTCCAGGTGAGGGCACGACAACGCTTTAGGGGGAGCGTACGTGTGAGTGCACGGGTGAGTGTCAGCGTAGGGTTTAGGATTAGGGGACGGGTGAGGGTCAGGCTTCGGGGAAGGGTTAGGTTTAGGTTTCGGGCTAGTGTTAGGGTTAGGGGACGGGGACGGTTTAGGGTCCAGGTGAGGGCACGACAACGCTTTAGGGGGAGCGTACGTGTGAGGGCGTGGGTGAGTGTCAGCGTACGGGTTAGGATTAGGGGACGGGTGAGGGTCAGGCTTCGGGGAAGGGTTAGGGTTAGGGTTCGGGCTAGGGTTAGGGTTAGGGGACCGGGACGGTTTACGGTCCAAGTGAGGGCACGACAACGCTTTAGGGGGAGCGTACGTGTGAGGGCGCGGGTGAGTGTCAGCGTACGGGTTAGGATTAGGGGACGGGTGAGGGTCAGGCTTCGGGGAAGTGTTAGGGTTAGGGTTCGGTCTAGGGTTAGGGTTAGGGGACGGGGACGGTTTAGGCTACAGGTGAGGGCACGACAATGCTTTAGGGGGAGCTTACGTGTGAGGGCGCGGGTGAGTGTCAGTGTAAGGGTTAGGATTAGGGGACGGGTGAGGGTCAGGCTTCGGGGAAGGGTTAGGGTTAGGGTTCGGGCTAGGGTTAGGGTTAGGGGATGGGGACGGTTTAGGGTCCAGGTGAGGGCACGACAACGCTTTAGGGGGAGCGTACGTGTGAGGGCGCGGGTGAGTGTCAGCGTAAGGGTTAGGATTAGGGGACGGGTGAGGGTCAGGCTTCGGGGAAGGTTTAGGGTTAGGGTTAGGGCTAGGGTTAGGGTTAGGGGACGGGGACGGTTTAGGGTCCAGGTGAGGGTACGACAACGCTTTAGGGGCAGCGTACGTGTGAGGGCGCGGGTGAGTGTCAGCGTACGGGTTAGGATTAGGGGACGGGTGAGGGTCAGGCTTCGGGGAAGGGTTAGGGTTAGGTTTCGGGCTAGGGTTAGGGTTAGGGGACGGGGACGGTTTAGGGTCCAGGTGAGGGCACGACAACGCTTTAGGGGGAGCGTACGTGTGAGGGCGCGGGTGAGTGTCAGCGTACGGGTTAGGATTAGGGGACGGGTGAGGGTCAGGCTTCGGGGAAGGGTTAGGGTTAGGGTTCGGGCTAGGGTTAGGGTTAGGGGACGGGGACGGTTTAGGGTCCAGGTGAGGGCACGACAACGCTTTAGGGGGAGCGTACGTGTGAGGGCGCGGGTGAGTGTCAGCGTACGGGTTAGGATTAGGGGACGGGTGAGGGTCAGGCTTCGGGGAAGGGTTAGGGTTAGGGTTCGGGCTAGGGTTAGGCTTAGGGGACGGGGACGGTATAGGGTCCAGGTGAGGGCACGACAACGCTTTAGGGGGAGCGTACGTGTGAGGGCGCGGGTGAGTGTCAGCGTACGGGTTAGGATTAGGGGACGGGTGAGGGTCAGGCTTCGGGGAAGGGTTAGGGTTAGGGTTCGGGCTAGGGTTAGGCTTAGGGGACGGGGACGGTTTAGGGTCCAGGTGAGGGCACGACAACGCTTTGGGGGAGCGTACGTGTGAAGGCGCGGGTGAGTGTCAGCGTACGGGTTAGGATTAGGGGACGGGTGAGGGTCAGGCTTCGGGGAAGGGTTAGGGTTAGGGTTCGGGCTAGGGTTAGGCTTAGGGGACGGGGACGGTTTAGGGTCCAGGTGAGGGCACGACAACGCTTTAGGGGGAGCGTACGTGTGAGGGCGCGGGTGAGTGTCAGCGTACGGGTTAGGATTAGGGGACGGGTGAGGGTCAGGCTTCGGGGAAGGGTTAGGGTTAGGGTTCGGGCTAGTGTTAGGCTTAGGGGACGGGGACGGTTTAGGGACCAGGTGAGGGCACGACAACGCTTTAGGGGGAGCGTATGTGTGAGGGCGCGGGTGAGTGTCAGCGTACGGGTTAGGATTAGGGGACGGGTGAGGGTCAGGCATCGGGGAAGGGTTAGGTTTAGGGCTCGGGCTAGGGTTAGGGTTAAGGGACGGGGACGGTTTAGGGTCCAGGTGAGGGTACGACGACGCTTTAGGGGGAGCTTATGTGTGAGGGCGCGGGTGAGTGTCAGCGTACGGGTTAGGATTAGGGGACGGGTGAGGGTCAGGCTTCGGGGAAGTGTTAGGGTTAGGGTTCGGGCTAGGGTTAGGGTTAGGGGACGGGGACGGTTTAGGGTCCAGGTGAGGGTACGACAACGCTTTAGGGGGAGCGTACGTGTGAGGGCGCGGGTGAGTGTCAGCGTACGGGTTAGGATTAGGGGACGGGTGAGGGTCAGGCTTCGGGGAAGGGTTAGGGTTAGGTTTCGGGCTAGGGTTAGGGTTAGGGGACGGGGATGGTTTAGGGTCCAGGTGAGGGTACGACAACGCTTTAGGGGGAGCGTACGTGTGAGGGCGCGGGTGAGTGTCAGCGTACGGGTTAGGATTAGGCGACGGGTGAGGGTCAGGCTTCGGGGAAGGGTTAGGGTTAGGGTTCGGGCTAGGGTTAGGGTTAGGGGACGGGGACGGTTTAGGGTCCAGGTGAGGGTACGACGACGCTTTAGGGGGAGCGTACGTGTGAGGGCGCGGGTGAGTGTCAGCGTACGGGTTAGGATTAGGGGACGGGTGAGGGTCAGGGTTCGGGGAAGGGTTAGGGTTAGGGTTCGGGCTAGGGTTAGGGTTTGGGCACGGGGACGGTTTAGGGTCCAGGTGAGGGTACAACGACACTTTAGGGGGAGCGTACGTGTGAGGGCGCGGGTGAGTGTCAGCGTACGGGTTAGGATTAGGGGACGTGTGAGGGTCAGGCTTCGGGGAAGGGTTAGGGTTAGGGTTCGGGCTAGGGTTAGGGTTAGGGGACGGGGACGGTTTAGGGTGCAGGTGAGTGTACGACGACGCTTTAGGGGGAGCATACGTGTGAGGGCGCGGGTGAGTGTCAGCGTACGGGTTAGGATTAGGGGACGGGTGAGGGTCAGGCTTCGGGGAAGGGTTAGGGTTAGGGTTCGGGCTAGGGTTAGGGTTAGGGGACGGGGACGGTTTAGGGTCCAGGTGAGGGCACGACAACGCTTTAAGGGGAGCGTACGTGTGAGGGCGCGGGTGAGTGTCAGCATACGGGTTAGGATTAGCGGACGGGTGAGGGTCAGGCTTCGGGGAAGGGTTAGGGTTAGGGTTCGGTCTAGGGTTAGGGTTAGGGGACGGGGACGGTTTAGGGTCCAGGTGAGGGCACGACAACGCTTTAGGGGGAGCGTACGTGTGAGGGCGCGCGTGAGTGTCAGCGTACGGGTTAGGATTAGGGGACGGGTGAGGGTCAGGCTTCGGGGAAGGGTTAGGGTTAGGGTTCGGGCTAGGGTTAGGGTTAGGGGACGGGGACGGTTTAGGGTCCAGGTGAGGGCACGACAACGCTTTAGGGGGAGCGTACGTGTGAGGGCGCGGGTGAGTGTCAGCGTAAGGGTTAGGATTAGGGGACGGGTGAGGGTCAGGCTTCGGGGAAGGGTTAGGGTTAGGGTTCGGGCTAGGGTTAGGGTTAGGGGACGGGGACGGTTTAGGGTCCAGGTGAGGGCACGACAACGCTTTAGGGGGAGCGTACGTGTGAGGGCGCGGGTGAGTGTCAGCGTACGGGTTAGGATTAGGGGACGGGTGAGGGTCAGGCTTCGGGGAAGGGTTAGGGTTAGGTTTCGGGCTAGGGTTAGGGTTAGGGGACGGGGACGGTTTAGGGTCCAGGTGAGGGCACGACAACGCTTTAGGGGGAGCGTACGTGTGAGGGCGCGGGTGAGTGTCAGCGTACGGGTTAGGATTAGGGGACGGGTGAGGGTCAGGCTTCGGGGAAGGGTTAGGGTTAGGGTTCGGGCTAGGGTTAGGGTTAGGGGACGGGGATGGTTTAGGGTCCAGGTGAGGGCACGACAACGCTTTAGGGGGAGCGTACGTGTGAGGGCGCGGGTGAGTGTCAGCGTACGGGTTAGGATTAGGGGACGGGTGAGGGTCAGGCTTCGGGGAAGTGTTAGGGTTAGGGTTCGGGCTAGGGTTAGGCTTAGGGGACGGGGACGGTTTAGGGTGCAGGTGAGGGCACGACAACGCTTTAGGGGGAGCGTACGTGTGAGGGCGCGGGTGAGTGTCAGCGTACGGGTTAGGATTAGGGGACGGGTGAGGGTCAGGCTTCGTGGAAGCGTTAGGGTTAGGGTTCGGGCTAGGGTTTGGGTTAGGGGACGGGGACGGTTTAGGGTCCAGGTGAGGGCACGACAACGCTTTAGGGGGAGCGTACGTGTGAGGGCGCGGGTGAGTGTCAGCGTACGGGTTAGGATTAGGGGACGGGTGAGGGTCAGGCTTCGGGGAAGGGTTAGGTTTAGGGTTCGGGCTAGGGTTAGGGTTAGGGTACGGGGACGGTTTAGGGTCCAGGTGAGGGCACGACAACGCTTTAGGGGGAGCGTAGGTGTGAGGGCGCGGGTGAGTGTCAGCGTACGGGTTAGGATTAGGGGACGGGTGAGGGTCAGGCTTCGGGGAAGGGTTAGGGTTAGGGTTCGGGCTAGGGTTAGGGTTAGGGGACGGGGACGGTTTAGGGTCCAGGTGAGGGCACGACAACGCTTTAGGGGGAGCGTACGTGTGAGGGCGCGGGTGAGTGACAGCGTACGGGTTAGGATTAGGGGACGGGTGAGCGTCAGGCTTCGGGGAAGGGTTAGGGTTAGGGTTCGGGCTAGGGTTAGGCTTAGGGGCCGGGGACGGTTTAGGGTCCAGGTGAGGGCACGACAACGCTTTAGGGGGAGCGTACGTGTGAGGGCGCGGGTGAGTGTCAGCGTACGGGTTAGGATTAGGGGACGGGTCAGGGTCAGGCTTCGGGGAAGGGTTAGGGTTAGGGTTCGGGCTAGGTTTAGGCTTAGGGGACGGGGACGGTTTAGGGTCCAGGTGAGGGCATGACAACGCTTTAGGGGGAGCGCACGTGTGAGGGCGCGGGTGAGTGTCAGCGTACGGGTTAGGATTAGGGGACGGGTGAGGGTCAGGCTTCGGGGAAGTGTTAGGGTTAGGGTTCGGGCTAGGGTTAGGGTTAGGGGACGGGGACGGTTTAGGGTCCAGGTGAGGGCACGACAACGCTTTAGGGGGAGCGTACGTGTGAGGGCGCGGGTGAGTGTCAGCGTACGGGTTAGGATTAGGGGACGGGTGAGGGTCAGGCTTCGGGGAATGGTTAGGGTTAGGGTTCGGGCTAGGGTTAGGCTTCGGGGACGGGGACGGTTTAGGGTCCAGGTGAGGGCACGACAACGCTTTAGGGGGAGCGCACGTGTGAGGGCGCGGGTGAGTGTCAGCGTACGGGTTAGGATTAGGGGACGGGTCAGGGTCAGGCTTCGGGGAAGGGTTAGGGTTAGGGTTCGGGCTAGGGTTAGGGTTAGGGGACGGGGACGGTTTAGGGTCCAGGTGAGGGCACGATAACGCTTTAGGGGGAGCGTACGTGTGAGGGCGCGGGTGAGTGTCAGCGTACGGGTTAGCATTATGGGACGGGTGAGCGTCAGGCTTCGGGGAAGTGTTAGGGTTAGGGTTCGGGCTAGGGTTAGGCTTAGGGGATGGGGACGGTTTAGGGTCCAGGTGAGGGCACGACAACGCTTTAAGGGGAGCGCACGTGTGAGGGCGCGGGTGAGTGTCAGCGTACGGATTAGGATTAGGGGACGGGTGAGGGTCAGGCTTCGGGGAAGTGTTAGGGTTAGGGTTTGGGCTAGGGTTAGGGTTAGGGGACGGGGACGGTTTAGGGTCCAGGTGAGGGTACGTCGACGCTTTAGGGGGAGAGTACGTGTGAGGGCGCGGGTGAGTGTCAGCGTACGGGTTACGATTAGGGGACGGGTGAGGGTCAGGCATCGGGGAAGGGTTAGGTTTAGGGCTCGGGCTAGGGTTAGGGTTAGGGGACGGGGACGGTTTAGGGTCCAGGTGAGGGTACGACGACGCTTTAGGGGGAGCGTACGTGTGAGGGCGCGGGTGAGTGTCAGCGTACGGGTTAGGATTAGGGGACGGGTGAGGGTCAGGCTTCGGGGAAGGGTTAGGGTTAGGGTTCGGGCTAGGGTTAGGGTTAGGGGACGGGGACGGTTTAGGGTCCAGGTGAGGGTACGACAACGCTTTAGGGGGAGCGTACGTGTGAGGGCGCAGGTGAGTGTCAGCGTACGGGTTAGGATTAGGGGACGGGTGAGGGTCAGGCTTCGGGGAAGGGTTAGGGTTAGGGTTCGGGCTAGGGTTAGGGTTAGGGAACGGGGACGGTTTAGGGTCCAGGTGAGGGTACGACGACGCTTTAGGGGGAGCGTACGTGTGAGGGCGCGGGTGAGTGTCAGCGTACGGGTTAGGATTAGGGGACGGGTGAGGGTCAGGCTTCGGGGAAGGGTTAGGGTTAGGGTTCGGGCTAGGGTTAGGGTTAGGGGACGGGGATGGTTTAGGGTCCAGGTGAGGGTACGACGACGCTTTAGGGGGAGCGTACGTGTGAGGGCGCGGGTGAGTGTCAGCGTACGGGTTAGGATTAGGGGACGGGTGAGGGTCAGGCTTCGGGGAAGGGTTAGGGTTAGGGTTCGGGCTAGGGTTAGGGTTAGGGGACGGGGACGGTTTAGGGTCCAGGTGAGGGTACGACGACGCTTTATGGGGAGCGTACGTGTGAGGGCGCGGGTGAGTGTCAGCGTACGGGTTAGGATTCGGGGACGGGTGAGTGTCAGGCTTCGGGGAAGGGTTAGGGTTAGGGTTCAGGCTAGGGTTAGGGTTAGGGGACGGGGACGGTTTAGGGTCCAGGTGAGGGTACGACGACGCTTTAGGGGGAGCGTACGTGTGAGGGCGCGGGTGAGTGTCAGCGTACGGGTTAGGATTAGGGGACGGGTGAGGGTCAGGCTTCGGGGAAGGGTTAGGGTTAGGGCTCGGGCTAGGGTTAGGGTTAGGGGACGGGGATGGTTTAGGGTCCAGGTGAGGGTACGACAACGCTTTAGGGGGAGCGTACGTGTGAGGGCGCGGGTGAGTGTCAGCGTGCGGGTTAGGATTAGGGGACGGGTGAGGGTCAGGCTTCGGGGAAGGGTTAGGGTTAGGGTTCGGGCTAGGGTTAGGGTTAGGGGACGGGGACGGTTTAGGGTCCAGGTGAGGGTACGACGACGCTTTAGGGGGAGCGTACGTGTGAGGGCGCGGGTGAGTGTCAGCGTATGGGTTAGGATTCGGGGATGGGTGAGTGTCAGGCTTCGGGGAAGGGTTAGGGTTAGGGTTCAGGCTAGGGTTAGGGTTAGGGGACGGGGACGGTTTAGGGTCCAGGTGAGGGTACGACGACGCTTTAGGGGGAGCGTACGTGTGAGGGCGCGGGTGAGTGTCAGCGTACGGGTTAGGATTAGGGGACGGGTGAGGGTCAGGCTTCGGGGAAGGGTTAGGGTTAGGGTTCGGGCTAGGGTTAGGGTTAGGGGACGGGGACGGTTTAGGGTCCAGGTGAGGGTGCGACGACGCTTTAGGGGGAGCGTACGTGTGAGGGCGCGGGTGAGTGTCAGCGTACGGGTTAGGATTAGGGGACGGATGAGGGTCAGGCTTCAGGGAAGGGTTAGGGTTAGGGTTCGGGCTAGGGTTAGGGTTAGGGGACGGGGATGGTTTAGGGTCCAGGTGAGGGTACGACGACGCTTTAGGGGGAGCGTACGTGTGAGGGCGCGGGTGAGTGTCAGCGTACGGGTTAGGATTAGGGGACGGGTGAGGGTCAGGCTTCGGGGAAGGGTTAGGGTTAGGGTTCGGGCTAGGGTTAGGGTTAGGGGACGGGGACGGTTTAGGGTCCAGGTGAGGGTACGACGACGCTTTAGGGGGAGCGTACGTGTGAGGGCGCGGGTGAGTGTCAGCGTACGGGTTAGGATTAGGGGACGGGTGAGGGTTAGGCTTCGGGGAAGGGTTAGGGTTAGGGTTCGGGCTAGGGTTAGGGTTAGGGGACGGGGATGGTTTAGGGTCCAGGTGAGGGTACGACGACGCTTTAGGGGGAGCGTACGTGTGAGGGCGCGGGTGAGTGTCAGCGTACGGGTTAGGATTAGGGGACGGGTGAGGGTCAGGCTTCGGGGAAGGGTTAGGGTTAGGGTTCGGGCTAGGGTTAGGGTTAGGGGACGGGGACGGTTTAGGGTCCAGGTGAGGGTACGACGACGCTTTAGGGGGAGCGTACGTGTGAGGGCACGGGTGAGTGTCAGCGTACGGGTTAGGATTCGGGGACGGGTGAGTGTCAGGCTTCGGGGAAGGGTTAGGGTTAGGGTTCGGGCTAGGGTTAGGGTTAGGGGACGGGGACGGTTTAGGGTCCAGGTGAGGGTACGACGACGCTTTAGGGGGAGCGTACGTGTGAGGGCGCGGGTGAGTGTCAGCGTACGGGTTAGGATTAGGGGACGGGTGAGGGTCAGGCTTCGGGGAAGGGTTAGGGTTAGGGTTCGGGCTAGGGTTAGGGTTAGGGGACGGGGACGGTTTAGGGTCCAGGTGAGGGTACGACGACGCTTTAGGGGGAGCGTACGTGTGAGGGCGCGGGTGAGTGTCAGCGTACGGGTTAGGATTAGGGGACGTGTGAGGGTCAGGCTTCGGGGAAGGGTTAGGGTTAGGGTTCGGGCTAGGGTTAGGGTTAGGGGACGGGGACGGTTTAGGGTCCAGGTGAGGGTACGACAACGCTTTAGGGGGAGCGTACGTGTGAGGGCGTGGGTGAGTGTCAGCATACGGGTTAGGATTAGGGGACGGGTGAGGGTCAGGCTTCGGGGAAGGGTTAGGGTTAGGGTTCGGGCTAGGGTTAGGGTTAGGGGACGGGGACGGTTTAGGGTCCAGGTGAGGGTACGACGACGCTTTAGGGGGAGCGTACGTGTGAGCGCGCGGGTGAGTGTCAGCGTACGGGTTAGGATTAGGGGACGGGTGAGGGTCAGGCTTCGGGGAAGGGTTAGGGTTAGGGTTCGGGCTAGGGTTAGTGTTAGGGGACGGGGACGGTTTAGGGTCCAGGTGAGGGTACGACGACGCTTTAGGGGGAGCGTACGTGTGAGGGCGCGGGTGAGTGTCAGCGTACGGGTTAGGATTAGGGGACGGGTGAGGGTCAGGCTTCGGGGAAGGGTTAGGGTTAGGGTTCGGGCTAGGGTTAGGGTTAGGGGACGGGGACGGTTTAGGGTCCAGGTGAGGGTACGACGACGCTTTAGGGGGAGCGTACGTGTGAGGGCGCGGGTGAGTGTCAGCGTACGGGTTAGGATTAGGGGACGGGTGAGGGTCAGGCTTCGGGGAAGGGTTAGGTTTAGGGTTTGGGCTAGGGTTAGGGTTAGGGGACGGGGACGGTTTAGGGTCCAGGTGAGGGTACGACGACGCTTTAGGGGGAGCGTACGTGTGAGGGCGCGGGTGAGTGTCAGCGTACGGGTTAGGATTAGGGGACGGGTGAGGGTCAGGCTTCGGGGAAGGGTTAGGTTTAGGGTTCGGGCTAGGGTTAGGGTTAGGGGACGGGGACGGGTTAGGGTGCAGGTGAGGGTAGGACGACGCTTTAGGGGGAGCATACGTGTGAGGGCGCGGGTGAGTGCCAGCGTACGGGTTAGGATTAGGGGACGGGTGAGGGTCAGGCTTCGGGGAAGGGTTAGGGTTAGGGTTCGGGCTAGGGTTAGGGTTAGGGGACGGGGACGGTTTAGGGTCCAGGTGAGGGCACGGCAACGCTTTAAGGGGAGCGTACGTGTGAGGGCGTGGGTGAGTGTCAGCATACGGGTTAGGATTAGCGGACGGGTGAGGGTCAGGCTTCGGGGAAGGGTTAGGGTTAGGGTTCGGTCTAGGGTTAGGGTTAGGGGACGGGGACGGTTTAGGGTCCAGGTGAGGGGACGACAACGCTTTAGGGGGAGCGTACGTGTGAGGGCGCGGGTGAGTGTCAGCGTACGGGTTAGGATTAGGGGACGGGTGAGGGTCAGGCTTCGGGGAAGGGTTAGGGTTAGGGTTCGGGCTAGGGTTAGGGTTAGGGGACGGGGACGGTTTAGGGTCCAGGTGAGGGCACGACAACGCTTTAGGGGGAGCGTACTTGTGAGGGCGCGGGTGAGTGTCAGCGTACGGGTTAGGATTAGGGGACGGGTGAGGGTCAGGCTTCGGGGAAGGGTTAGGGTTAGGGTTCGGGCTAGGGTTAGGGTTAGGGGACGGGGACGGTTTAGGGTCCAGGTGAGGGCACGACAACGCTTTAGGGGGAGCGTACGTGTGAGGGCGCGGGTGAGTGTCAGCGTACGGGTTAGGATTAGGGGACGGGTGAGGGTCAGGCTTCGGTGAAGGGTTAGGGTTAGGGTTCGGGCTAGGGTTAGGCTTAGGGGACGGGGACGGTTTAGGGTCCAGGTGAGGGCACGACAACGCTTTAGGGGGAGCGTACGTGTGAGGGCGCGGGTGAGTGTCAGCGTACGGGTTAGGATTAGGGGACGGGTGAGGGTCAGGCTTCGGGGAAGGGTTAGGGTTAGGGTTCGGTCTAGGGTTAGGGTTAGGGGACGGGGACGGTTTAGGGTCCAGGTGAGGGCACGACAACGCTTTAGGGGGAGCTTACGTGTGCGGGCGCGGGTGAGTGTCAGCGTAAGGGTTAGGATTAGGGGACGGGTGAGGGTCAGGCTTCGGGGAAGGGTTAGGGTTAGGGTTCGGGCTAGGGTTAGGGTTAGGGGACGGGGACGGTTTAGGGTCCAGGTGAGGGCACGACAACGCTTTAGGGGGAGCGTACGTGTGAGGGCGCGGGTGAGTGTCAGCGTAGGGGTTAGGATTAGGGGACGGGTGAGTGTCAGGCTTCGGGGAAGTGTTAGGGTTAGGGTTCGGGCTAGGGTTAGGGTTAGGGGACGGGGACGGTTTAGGGTCCAGGTGAGGGCACGACAACGCTTTAGGGGGAGCGTACGTGTGAGGGCACGGGTGAGTGTCAGCGTACGGGTTAGGATTAGGGGACGGGTGAGGGTCAGGCTTCGGGGAAGGGTTAGGGTTAGGGTTCGGGCTAGGGTTAGGGTTAGGGGACGGGGACGGTTTAGGGTCCAGGTGAGGGCACGACAACGCTTTAGGGGGAGCGTACGTGTGAGGGCACGGGTGAGTGTCAGCGTACGGGTTAGGATTAGGGGACGGGTGAGGGTCAGGCTTCGGGGAAGGGTTAGGGTTAGGGTTCGGGCTAGGGTTAGGGTTAGGGGACCGGGATGGTTTAGGGTCCATGTGAGGGCACGACAACGCTTTAGGGGGAGCGTATGTGTGAGGGCGCGGGTGAGTGTCAGCGTACGGGTTAGGATTAGGGGACGGGTGAGGGTCAGGCTTCGGGGAAGGGTTAGGGTTAGGGTTCGGTCTAGGGTTAGGGTTAGGGGACGGGGACGGTTTAGGGTCCAGGTGAGGGCACGACAAAGCTTTAGGGGGAGCGTACGTGTGAGGGCGCAGGTGAGTGTCAGCGTAGGGGTTAGGATTAGGGGACGGGTGAGGGTCAGGCTTCGGGGAAGGGTTAGGGTTAGGTTTCGGGCTAGGGTTAGGGTTAGGGGACGGGGACGGTTTAGGGTCCAGGTGAGGGCACGACAACGCTTTAGGGGGAGCGTATGTGTGAGGGCGCGGGTGAGTGTCAGCGTACGGGTTAGGATTAGGGGACGGGTGAGGGTCAGGCTTCGGGGAAGCGTTAGGGTTAGGGTTCGGGCTAGGGTTAGGGTTAGGGGACCGGGACGGTTTAGGGTCCAAGTGAGGGCACGACAACGCTTTAGGGGGAGCGTACGTGTGAGGGCGCGGGTGAGTGTCAGCGTACGGGATAGGATTAGGGGACGGGTGAGGGTCAGGCTTCGGTGAAGGGTTAGGGTTAGGGTTCGGGCTAGGGTTAGGCTTAGGGGACGGGGACGGTTTAGGGTCCAGGTGAGGGCACGACAACGCTTTAGGGGGAGCGTACGTGTGAGGGCGCGGGTGAGTGTCAGCGTTCGGGTTAGGATTAGGGGACGGGTGAGGGTCAGGCTTCGGGGAAGGTTTAGGGTTAGGGTTAGGGCTAGGGTTAGGGTTAGGGGACGGGGACGGTTTAGGGTCCAGGTGAGGGTACGACAACGCTTTAGGGGCAGCGTACGTGTGAGGGCGCGGGTGAGTGTCAGCGTACGTGTTAGGATTAGGGGACGGGTGAGGGTCAGGCTTCGGGGAAGGGTTAGGGTTAGGTTTCGGGCTAGGGTTAGGGTTAGGGGACGGGGACGGTTTAGGGTCCAGGTGAGGGCACGACAACGTTTTAGGGGGAGCGTACGTGTGAGGGCGCGGGTGAGTGTCAGTGTAGGGGTTAGGATTAGGGGACGTGTGAGGGTCAGGCTTCGGGGAAGGGTTAGGGTTAGGGTTCGGGCTAGGGTTAGGGTTAGGGGACGGGGACGGTTTAGGGTCCAGGTGAGGGCACGACAACGCTTTAGGGGGAGCGTACGTGTGAGGGCGTGGGTGAGTGTCAGCGTACGGGTTAGGATTAGGGGACGGGTGAGGGTCAGGCTTCGGGGAAGGGTTAGGGTAAGGGTTCGGGCTAGGGTTAGGCTTAGGGGACGGGGACGGTTTAGGGTCCAGGTGAGGGCACGACAACGCTTTAGGGGGAGCGTACGTGTGAGGGCGCGGGTGAGTGTCAGCGTACGGGTTAGGATTAGGGGACGGGTGAGGGTCAGGCTTCGGGGAAGGGTTAGGGTTAGGGTTCGGGCTAGGGTTAGGGTTAGGGGACGGGGACGGTTTAGGGTCCAGGTGAGGGTACGACAACGCTTTAGGGGGAGCGTACGTGTGAGGGTGCGGGTGAGTGTCAGCGTACGGGTTAGGAGTAGGGGACGGGTGAGGGTCAGGCTTCGGGGAAGGGTTAGGGTTAGGGTTCGGGCTAGGGTTAGGGTTAGGGGACGGGGACAGTTTAGGGTCCAGGTGAGGGTACGACAACGCTTTAGGGGGAGCGAACGTGTGAGGGCGCGGGTGAGTGTCAGCGTACGGGTTAGGATTATGGGACGGGTGAGGGTCAGGCTTCGGGGAAGGGTTAGGGTTAGGGTTCGGGCTAGGGTTAGGGTTAGGGGACGGGGACGGTTTAGGGTCCAGGTGAGGGCACGACAACGCTTTAGGGGGAGCGTACGTGTGAGGGCGCGGGTGAGTGTCAGCGTAGGGGTTAGGATTAGGGGAAGGGTGAGGGTCAGGCTTCGGGGAAGGGTTAGGGTTAGGGTTCGGGCTAGGGTTAGGGTTAGGGGACGGGGACGGTTTAGGGTCCAGGTGAGGGCACGACAACGCTTTAGGGGGAGCATACGTGTGAGGGCGCGGGTGAGTGTCAGCGTACGGGTTAGGATTAGGGGACGGGTGAGGGTCAGGCTTCGGGGAAGGGTTAGGGTTAGGGTTCGGGCTAGGGTTAGGGTTAGGGGACCGGGATGGCTTAGGGTCCAGGTGAGGGCACGACAACGCTTTAGGGGGAGCGTATGTGTGAGGGCGCGGGTGAGTGTCAGCGTACGGGTTAGGATTAGGGGACGGGTGAGCTTCAGGCTTCGGGGAAGGGTTAGGGTTAGGGTTCGGGCCAGGGTTAGCGTTAGGGGACGGGGACGGTTTAGGGTCCAGGTGAGGGTACGACGACGCTTTAGGGGGAGCGTACGTGTGAGGGCGGGGGTGAGTGTCAGCGTACGGGTTAGGATTAGGGGACGGGTGAGGGTCAGGCTTCGGGGAAGGGTTAGGGTTAGGGTTCGGGCTAGGGTTAGGGTTAGGGGACGGGGACGGTTTAGGGTCCAGGTGAGGGCACGACAACGCTTTAGGGGGAGCGTACGTGTGAGGGCGCGGGTGAGTGTCAGCGTACGGGTTAGGATTAGGGGACGGGTGAGGGTCAGGCTTCGGGGAAGGGTTAGGGTTAGGGTTCGGGCTAGGGTTAGGGTTAGGGGACCTGGACGGTTTAGGGTCCAAGTGAGGGCACGACAACGCTTTAGGGGGAGCGTACGTGTGAGGGCGCGGGTGAGTGTCAGCGTACGGGTTAGGATTAGGGGACGGGTGAGGGTCAGGCTTCGGTGAAGGGTTAGGGTTAGGGTTCGGGCTAGGGTTAGGCTTAGGGGACGGGGACGGTTTAGGGTCCAGGTGAGGGCACGACAACGCTTTAGGGGGAGCGTACGTGTGAGGGCGCGGGTGAGTGTCAGCGTACGGGTTAGGATTAGGGGACGGGTGAGAGTCAGGCTTCGGGGAAGGGTTAGGGTTAGGGTTCGGTCTAGGGTTAGGGTTAGGGGACTGGGACGGTTTAGGGTCCAGGTGAGGGCACGACAATGCTTTAGGGGGAGCTTACGTGTGAGGGCGCGGGTGAGTGTCAGCGTAAGGGTTAGGATTAGGGGACGGGTGAGGGTCAGGCTTCGGGGAAGGGTTAGGGTTAGGGTTCGGGCTAGGGTTAGGGTTAGGGGACGGGGACGGTTTAGAGTCCAGGTGAGGGCACGACAACGCTTTAGGGGGAGCGTACGTGTGAGGGCGCGGGTGAGTGTCAGCGTAGGGGTTAGGATTAGGGGACGGGTGAGTGTCAGGCTTCGGGGAAGTGTTAGGGTTAGGGTTCGGGCTAGGGTTAGGGTTAGGGGACGGGGAAGGTTTAGGGTCCAGGTGAGGGCACGACAACGCTTTAGGGGGAGCGTACGTGTGAGGGCGCGGGTGAGTGTCAGCGTACGGGTTAGGATTAGGGGACGGGTGAGGGTCAGGCTTCGGGGAAGGGTTAGGGTTAGGGTTCGGGCTAGGGTTAGGGTTAGGGGACCGGGATGGTTTAGGGTCCAGGTGAGGGCACGACAACGCTTTAGGGGGAGCGTATGTGTGAGGGCGCGGGTGAGTGTCAGCGTACGGGTTAGGATTAGGGGACGGGTGAGCGTCAGGCTTCCGGGAAGGGTTAGGGTTAGGGTTCGGGCTAGGGTTAGGGTTAGGGGACGGGGACAGTTTAGGGTCCATGTGAGGGCACGACAACGCTTTAGGGGGAGCGTACGTGTGAGGGCGCGGGTGAGTGTCAGCGTACGGGTTAGGATTAGGGGACGGGTGAGGGTCAGGCTTCCGGGAAGGGTTAGGGTTAGGGTTCGGGCTAGGGTTAGGGTTAGGGGACGGGGACGGTTTAGGGTCCAGGTGAGGGCACGACAACGCTTTAGGGGGAGTGTACGTGTGAGGGCGCGGGTGAGTGTCAGCGTTCGGGTTAGGATTAGGGGACGGGTGAGGGTCAGGCTTCGGGGAAGGTTTAGGGTTAGGGTTAGGGCTAGGGTTAGGGTTAGGGGACGGGGACGGTTTAGGGTCCAGGTGAGGGCACGACAACGCTTTAGGGGGAGCGTACGTGTGAGGGCGTGGGTGAGTGTCAGCGTACGGGTTAGGATTAGGGGACGGGTGAGAGTCAGGCTTCGGGGAAGGGTTAGGGTTAGGGTTCGGGCTAGGGTTAGGCTTAGGGGACGGGGACGGTTTAGGGTCCAGGTGAGGGCACGACAACGCTTTAGGGGGAGCGTACGTGTGAGGGCGCGGGTGAGTGTCAGCGTACGGGTTAGGATTAGGGGACGGGTGAGGGTCAGGCTTCGGGGAAGGGTTAGGGTTAGGGTTCGGGCTAGGGTTAGGGTTAGGGGACGGGGACGGTTTAGGGTCCAGGTGAGGGTACGACAACGCTTTAGGGGGAGCGTACGTGTGAGGGCGCGGGTGAGTGTCAGCGTACGGGTTAGGATTAGGGGACGGGTGAGGGTCAGGCTTCGGGGAAGTGTTAGGGTTAGGGTTAGGGCTAGGGTTAGGGTTAGGGGACGGGGACGGTTTAGGGTCCAGGTGAGGGTATGACAACGCTTTAGGGGGAGCGTACGTGTGAGGGCGCGGGTTAGTGTCAGCGTACGGCTTAGGATTACGTGACGTGTGAGGGTCAGGCTTCGGGGAAGTGTTAGGTTTACGGTTCGGGCTAGGGTTAGGGTTAGGGGACGGGGACGGTTTAGGGTCCAGATGAGAGTACGACAGCGCTTTAGGGGGAGCGTACGTGTGAGGGCGCGGGTGAGTGTCAACGTACGGGTTAGGATTAGGGGACGGGTGAGGGTCAGGCTTCGGGGAAGGGTTAGGGTTAGGGTTCGGGCTAGGGTTAGGGTTAGGGGACGGGGACAGTTTAGGGTCCAGGTGAGGGTACGACAACGCTTTAGGGGGAGCGTACGTGTGAGGGCGCGGGTGAGTGTCAGCGTACGGGTTAGGATTAGGGGATGGGTGAGGATCAGGCTTTGGGGAAGGGTTAGGGTTAGGGTTCGGGCTAGGGTTAGGCTTAGGGGACGGGGACGGTTTAGGGTCCAGGTGAGGGTACGACGACGCTTTAGGGGGAGCGTATGTGTGAGGGCGCGGGTGAGTGTCAGAGTACGGGTTAGGATTAGGGGACGGGTGAGTGTCAGGCTTCGGGGAAGGGTTAGGGTTAGGGTTCGGGCTAGGGTTAGGGTTAGGGGATGGGGACGGTTTAGGCTCAAGGTGAGGGTGCGACAACGCTTTAGGGGGACCGTACGTGTGATGGCGCGGGTGAGTGTCAGCGTACGGGTTAGGATTAGGGGACGGGTGAGGGTCAGGCTTCGGGGAAGGGTTAGGGTTAGGGTTCGGGCTAGGGTTAGGGTTAGGGGACGGGGACGGTTTAGGGTCCAGGTGAGGGTACGACAACGCTTTAGGGGGAGCGTACGTGTGAGGGCGCGGGTGAGTGTCAGCGTACGGGTTAGGAGTAGGGGACGGGTGAGGGTCAGGCTTCGGGGAAGGGTTAGGGTTAGGGTTCGGGCTAGGGTTAGGGTTAGGGGACGGGGACAGTTTAGGGTCCAGGTGAGGGTACGACAACGCTTTAGGGGGAGCGAACGTGTGAGGGCGCGGGTGAGTGTCAGCGTACGGGTTAGGATTAGGGGACGGGTGAGGGTCAGGCTTCGGGGAAGGGTTAGGGTTAGGGTTCGGGCTAGCGTTAGGGTTAGGGTACGGGGAGGGTTTAGGGTCCAGGTGAGGGTACGACAACGCTTTAGGGGGAGCGTACGTGTGAGGGCGCGGGTGAGTGTCAGCGTACGGGTTAGGATTAGGGGATGGGTGAGGATCAGGCTTTGGGGAAGGGTTAGGGTTAGGGTTCGGGCTAGGGTTAGGCTTAGGGGACGGGGACGGTTTAGGGTCCAGGTGAGGGTACGACGACGCTTTAGGGGGAGCGTACGTGTGAGGGCGCGGGTGAGTGTCAGAGTACGGGTTAGGATTAGGGGACGGGTGAGTGTCAGGCTTCGGGGAAGGGTTAGGGTTAGGGTTCGGGCTAGGGTTAGGGTTAGGGGATGGGGACGGTTTAGGCTCAAGGTGAGGGTGCGACAACGCTTTAGGGGGACCGTACGTGTGATGGCGCGGGTGAGTGTCAGCGTACGGGTTAGGATTAGGGGACGGGTGAGGGTCAGGCTTCGGGGAAGGGTTAGGGTTAGGGTTCGGGCTAGGGTTAGGGTTAGGGGACGGGGACGGTTTAGGGTCCAGGTGAGGGTACGACAACGCTTTAGGGGGAGCGTACGTGTGAGGGCGCGGGTGAGTGTCAGCGTACGGGTTAGGATTAGGGGACGGGTGAGGGTCAGGCTTCGGGGAAGGGTTAGGGTTAGGGTTCGGGCTAGCGTTAGGGTTAGGGTACGGGGAGGGTTTAGGGTCCAGGTGAGGGTACGACAACGCTTTAGGGGGAGCGTACGTGTGAGGGCGCGGGTGAGTGTCAGCGTACAGGTTAGATTTAGGGGACGGGTGAGGGTCAGGCTTCGGGGAAGGGTTAGGGTTAGGGTTAGGGCTAGGGTTAGGGTTAGGGGACGGGGACGGTTTACGGTCCAGGTGAGGGTATGACAACGCTTTAGGGGGAGCGTACGTGTGAGGGCGCGGGTTAGTGTCAGCGTACGGCTTAGGATTACGGGACGTGTGAGGGTCAGGCTTCGGGGAAGTGTTAGGTTTAGGGTTCGGGCTAGGGTTAGGGTTAGGGGACGGGGACGGTTTAGGGTCCAGATGACGGTACGACAGCGCTTTAGGGGGAGCGTACGTGTGAGGGCGCGGGTGAGTGTCAACGTACGGGTTAGGATTAGGGGACGGGTGAGGGTCAGGCTTCGGGGAAGGGTTAGGGTTAGGGTTCGGGCTAGGGTTAGGGTTAGGGGACGGGGACGGTTTAGGGTCCAGGTGAGGGTACGACAACGCTTTAGGGGGAGCGTACGTGTGAGGGCGCGGGTGAGTGTCAGCGTACGGGTTAGGATTAGGGGATGGGTGAGGATCAGGCTTTGGGGAAGGGTTAGGGTTAGGGTTCGGGCTAGGGTTAGGCTTAGGGGTCGGGGACGGTTTAGGGTCCAGGTGAGGGTACGACGACGCTTTAGGGGGAGCGTACGTGTGAGGGCGCGGGTGAGTGTCAGAGTACGGGTTAGGATTAGGGGACGGGTGAGTGTCAGGCTTCGGGGAAGGGTTAGGGTTAGGGTTCGGGCTAGGGTTAGGGTTAGGGGACGGGGACGGTTTAGGCTCAAGGTGAGGGTGCGACAACGCTTTAGGGGGACCGTACGTGTGAGGGCGCGGGTGAGTGTCAGCGTACGGGTTAGGATTAGGGGACGGGTGAGGGTCAGGCTTCGGGGAAGGGTTAGGGTTAGGGTTCGGGCTAGGGTTAGGGTTAGGGGACGGGGACGGTTTAGGGTCCAGGTGAGGGTACGACAACGCTTTAGGGGGAGCGTACGTGTGAGGGCGCGGGTGAGTGTCAGCGTACGGGTTAGGATTAGGGGACGGGTGAGGGTCAGGCTTCGGGGAAGGGTTAGGGTTAGGGTTAGGGCTAGGGTTAGGGTTAGGGGACGGGGACGGTTTAGGGTCCAGGTGAGGGTATGACAACGCTTTAGGGGGAGCGTACGTGTGAGGGCGCGGGTTAGTGTCAGCGTACGGCTTAGGATTACGGGACGTGTGAGGGTCAGGCTTCGGGGAAGGGTTAGGGTTAGGGTTCGGGCTAGGGTTAGGGTTAGGGGACGGGGACGGTTTAGGGTCCAAGTGAGGGCACGACAACGCTTTAGGGGGAGCGTACGTGTGAGGGCGCGGGTGAGTGTCAGCGTACGGGTTAGGATTAGGGGACGGGTGAGGGTCAGGCTTCGGGGAAGGGTTAGGTTTAGGTTTCGGGCTAGGGTTAGGCTTAGGGGACGGGGACGGTTTAGGGTCCAGGTGAGGGCACGACAACGCTTTAGGGGGAGCGTACGTGTGAGGGCACGGGTGAGTGTCAGCGTACGGGTTAGGATTAGGGGACGGGTGAGGGTCAGGCTTCGGAGAAGGGTTAGGGTTAGGGTTCGGGCTAGGGTTAGGCTTAGGGGACGGGGACGGTTTAGGGTCCAGGTGAGGGCACGACAACGCTTTGGGGAAGCGTACGTGTGAAGGCGCGGGTGAGTGTCAGCGTACGGGTTAGGATTAGGGGACGGGTGAGGGTCAGGCTTCGGGGAAGGGTTAGGGTTAGGGTTCGGGCTAGGGTTAGGCTTAGGGTACGGGGACGGTTTAGGGTCCAGGTGAGGGCACGACAACGCTTTAGGGGGAGCGTACGTGTGAGGGCGTGGGTGAGTGTCAGCGTACGGGTTAGGATTCGGGGATGGGTGAGGGTCAGGCTTCGGGGAAGGGTTAGGGTTAGGGTTCGGGCTAGGGTTAGGCTTAGGGGACGGGGACGGTTTAGGGTCCAGGTGAGGGCACGACAACGCTTTAGGGGGAGCGTACGTGTGAGGGCGCAGGTGAGTGTCAGCGTACGGGTTAGGATTAGGGGACGGGTGAGGGTCAGGCTTCGGGGAAGGGTTAGGGTTAGGGTTCGGGCTAGGGTTAGGCTTAGGGGACGGGGACGGTTTAGGGTCCAGGTGAGGGCACGACAACGCTTTAGGGGGAGCGTACGTGTGAGGGCGCGGGTGAGTGTCAGCGTACGGGTTAGGATTAGGGGACGGGTGAGGGTCAGGCTTCGGGGAAGGGTTAGGGTTAGGGTTCGGGCTAGGGTTAGGCTTAGGGGACGGGGACGGTTTAGGGTCCAGGTGAGGGCACGACAACGCTTTAGGGGGAGCGTACGTGTGAGGGCACGGGTGAGTGTCAGCGTACGGGTTAGGATTAGGGGACGGGTGAGGGTCAGGCTTCGGGGAAGGGTTAGGGTTAGGGTTCGGGCTAGGGTTAGGCTTAGGGGACGGAGACGGTTTAGGGTCCAGGTGAGGGCACGACAACGCTTTAGGGGGAGCGTACGTGTGAGAGCGCGGGTGAGTGTCAGCGTACGGGTTAGGATTAGGGGACGGTTGAGGGTCAGGCTTCGGGGAAGGGTTAGGGTTGGGGTTCGGGCTAGGGTTAGGCTTAGGGGACGGGGACGGTTTAGGGTCCAGGTGAGGGCACGACAACGCTTTATGGGGAGCATACGTGTGAGGGCGCGGGTGAGTGTCAGCGTACGGGTTAGGATTAGGGGACGGGTGAGGGTCAGGCTTCGGGGAAGCGTTAGGGTTAGGGTTCGGGCTAGGGTTAGGTTTAGGGGACGGGGACGGTTTAGGGTCCAGGTGAGGGCACGACAACGCTTTAGGGGGAGTGTACATGTGAGGGCGCGGGTGAGTGTCAGCGTACGGGTTAGGATTAGGGGACGGGTGAGGGTCAGGCTTCGGGGAAGGGTTAGGGTTAGGGTTCGGGCTAGGGTTAGGGTTAGGGGACGGGGACGGTTTAGGGTCCAGGTGAGGGCATGACAACGCTTTAGGGGGAGCGTACGTGTGAGGGCGCGGGTGAGTGTCGGCGTACGGGTTAGGATTAGGGGAGAGGTCAGGGTCAGGCTTTGGGGAAGGGTTAGTGTTAGGGTTCGGGCTAGGGTTAGGGTTAGGGGACGGGGACGGTTTAGGGTCCAGGTGAGGGCACGATAACGCTTTAGGGGGAGCGTACGTGTGAGGGCGCGGGTGAGTGTCAGCGTACGGGTTAGGATTAGGGGACGGGTGAGCGTCAGGCTTCGGGGAAGTGTTAGGGTTAGGGTTCGGGCTAGGGTTAGGCTTAGGGGACGGGGACGGTTTAGGGTCCAGGTGAGGGCACGACAACGCTTTAGGGGGAGCGTACGTGTGAGGGCGCGGGTGAGTGTCAGCGTACGGGTTAGGATTAGGGGACGGGTGAGCGTTAGGCTTCGGGGAAGGGTTAGGGTTAGGGTTCGGGCTAGGGTTAGGGTTAGGGGACGGGGACGGTTTAGGGTCCAGGTGAGGGCATGACAACGCTTTAGGGGGAGCGTACGTGTGAGGGCGCGGGTGAGTGTCAGCGTACGGGTTAGGATTAGGGGACGGGTGAGGGTCAGGCTTCGGGGAAGGGTTAGGGTTAGGGTTCGGGCTAGGGTTAGGGTTAGGGGACGGGGACGGTTTAGGGTCCAGGTGAGGGCACGACAACGCTTTAGGGGGAGCGTACGTGTGAGGGCGCGGGTGAGTGTCAGCGTACGGGTTAGGATTAGGGGACGGGTGAGTGTCAGGCTTCGGGGAATGGTTAGGGTTAGGGTTCGGGCTAGGGTTAAGCTTAGGGGACGGGGACGGTTTAGGGTCCAGGTGAGGGCACGACAACGCTTTAGAGGGAGCGCACGTGTGAGGGCGTGGGTGAGTGTCAGCGTACGGGTTAGGATTAGGGGACGGGTGAGGGTCAGGCTTCGGGGAAGGGTTAGGGTTCGGGTTCGAGCTAGGGTTAGGGTTATGGGACGGGGACGGTTTAGGGTCCAGGTGAGGGCACGACAACGCTTTAGGGGGAGCGCACGTGTGAGGGCACGGGTGAGTGTCAGCGTACGGGTTAGGATTAGGGGACGGGTGAGGGTCAGGCTTCGGGGAAGGGTTAGGGTTAGGGTTTGGGCTAGGGTTAGGCTTAGGGGACGGGAACGTTTTAGGGTCCAGGTGAGGGCACGAGAACGCTTTAGGGGGAGCGCACGTGTGAGGGCGCGGGTGAGTGTCAGCGTACGGGTTAGGATTAGGGGACGGGTGAGGGTCAGGCTTCGGGGAAGGGTTAGGGTTAGGGTTCGGGCTAGGGTTAGGCTTAGGGGACGGGGACGGTTTAAGGTACAGGTGAGGGCACGACAACGCTTTAGGGGGAGCGTACGTGTGAGGGCGCGGGAGAGTGTCAGCGTACGGGTTAGGATTAGGGGATGGGTGGGGGTCAGGCTTCGGGGAAGGGTTAGGTTTAGTGTTCGGGCTAGGGTTAGGCTTAGGGGATGGGGACGGTTTAGGGTCCAGGTGAGGGCACGACAACGTTTTAGGGGGAGCGTACGTGTGAGGGCGCGGGTGAGTGTCAGCGTACGGGTTAGGATTAGGGGACGGGTGAGGGTCAGGCTTCGGGGAAGGTTTAGGGTTAGGGTTCGGGCTAGGGTTCGGCTTAGGGGACCGGGACGGTTTAGGGTCCAGGTGAGGGCACGACAACGCTTTAGGGGGAGCGTACGTGTGAGGGCGCGGGTGAGTGTCAGCGTACGGGTTAGGATTAGGGGACGGGTGAGGGTCAGGCTTCGGGGAAGGGTTAGGGTTAGGGTTCGGGCTAGGGTTAGGCTTAGGGGTCGGGGATGGTTTAGGGTCCAGGTGAGGGCACGACAACGCTTTAGGGGGAGCGTACGTGTGAGGGCGTGGGTGAGTGTCAGCGTACGGGTTAGGATTAGGGGACGGGTGAGGGTCAGGCTTCGGGGAAGGATTAGGGTTAGGGTTCGGGCTAGGGTTAGGCTTAGGGGACGGGGACGGTTTAGGGTCCAGGTGAGGGTACGACAACGCTTTAGGGGGAGCGTACGTGTGAGGGCGCGGGTGAGTGTCAGCGTACGGGTTAGGATTAGGGGACGGGTGAGGGTCAGGCTTCGGGGAAGGGTTAGGGTTAGGGTTCGGGCTAGGGTTAGGCTTAGGGGACGGGGACGGTTTAGGGTCCAGGTGAGGGCACGACAACGCTTTAGGGGGAGCGTACGTGTGAGGGCGCGGGTGAGTGTCAGCGTACGGGTTAGGATTAGGGGACGGGTGAGGGTCAGGCTTCGGGGAAGTGTTAGGGCTAGGGTTCGGGCTAGGGTTAGGCTTAGGGGACGGGGACGGTTTAGGGTCCAGGTGAGGGCACGACAACGCTTTCGGGGAGCGTACGTGTGAAGGCGCGGGTGAGTGTCAGCGTACGGGTTAGGATTAGGGGACGGGTGAGGGTCAGGCTTCGGGGAAGGGTTAGGGTTAGGGTTCGGGCTAGGGTTAGGGTTAGGGGACGGGGACGGTTTAGGGTCCAGGTGAGGGCACGACAACGCTTTAGGGGGAGCATACGTGTGAGGGCGCGGGTGAGTGTCAGCGTACGGGTTAGGATTAGGGGACGGGTGAGGGTCAGGCTTCGGGGAAGGGTTAGGGTTAGGGTTCGGGCTAGGGTTAAGATTAGGGGACGGGGACGGTTTAGGGTCCAGGTGAGGGTACGACAACGCTTTAGGGGGAGCATACGTGTGAGGGCGCGGGTGAGTGTCACCGTACGGGTTAGGATTAGGGGACGGGTGAGGGTCAGGCTTCGGGGAAGGGTTAGGGTTAGGGTTCGGGCTAGGGTTAGGGTTAGGGGACGGGGACGGTTTAGGGTCCAGGTGAGGGTACGACGACGCTTTAGGGGGAGTGTACGTGTGAGGGCGCGGGTGAGTGTCAGCGTACGGGTTAGGATTAGGGGACGGGTGAGGGTCAGGCTTCGGGGAAGGGTTAGGGTTATGGTTTGGGCTAGGGTTAGGGTTAGGGGACGGGGACGGTTTAGGGTCCAGGTGAGGGTACGACAACGCTTTAGGGGGATCGTACGTGTGAGGGCGTGGGTGAGTGTCAGCGTACGGGTCAGGATTAGGGGACGGATGAGGGTCAGGCTTCGGGGAAGGGTTAGGGTTAGGGTTAGGGCTAGGGTTAGGGTTAGGGGACGGGGACGGTTTAGGGTCCAGGTGAGGGTATGACAACGCTTTAGGGGGAGCGTACGTGTGAGGGCGCGGGTGAGTGTCAACGTACGGCTTAGGATTAGGGGACGGGTGAGGGTCAGGCTTCGGGGAAGGGTTAGGGTTAGGGTTCGGGCTAGGGTTAGGGTTAGGGGACGGGAACGGTTTAGGGTCCAGGTGAGGGTACGACAACTCTTTAGGGGGAGCGTACGTGTGAGGGCGCGGGTGAGTGTCAGCGTACGGGTTAGGATTAGGGGACGGGTGAGGATCAGGCTTTGGGGAAGGGTTAGGGTTAGGGTTCGGGCTAGGGTTAGGCTTAGGGAACGGGGACGGTTTAGGGTCCAGGTGAGGGTACGACGACGCTTTAGGGGGAGCGTACGTGTGAGGGCGCGGGTGAGTGTCAGCGTACGGGTTAGGATTAGGGGACGGGTGAAGGTCAGGCTTCGGGGAAGGGTTAGGGTTAGGGTTCGGGCTAGGGTTAGGGTTAGGGGACGGGGACGGTTTAGGCTCAAGGTGAGGGTGCGACAACGCTTTAGGGGGACCGTACGTGTGAGGGCGCGGGTGAGTGTCAGCGTACGGGTTAGGATTAGGGGACGGGTGAGGGTCAGGCTTCGAGGAAGCGTTAGGATTAGGGTTTGGGCTAGGGTTAGGGTTAGGGGACGGGGACGGTTTAGGGTCCAGGTGAGTGTACGACAACGCTTTAGGGGGAGCGTACGTGTGAGCGTATGGGTGAGTGTCAGCGTACGGGTTAGGATTAGGGGACGGGTGAGGGTCAGGCTTCGGGGAAGTGTTAGGGTTAGGGTTCGGGCTAGGGTTAGGGTTAGGGGACGGGGACGGTTTAGGGTCCAGGTGAGGGTACGACAACGGTTTAGGGGGAGTGTACGTGTGAGGGCGCGGGTGAGTGTCAGCGTACAGCTTAGGATTAGGGGACGGGTGAGGGTCAGGCTTCGGGGAAGGGTTAGGGTTAGGGTTCGGGCTAGGGTTAGGGTTAGGGGACGGGGACGGTTTAGGGTCCAGGTGAGGGTACGACAACGCTTTAGGTGGAGCGTACGTGTGAGGGCGTGGGTGAGTGTCAGCGTACGGCTTAGGATTAGGGGACGGGTGAGGGTCAGGCTTCGGGGAAGGGTTAGGGTTAGGGTTCGGGCTAGGGTTAGGGTTAGGTGACGGGGACGGTTTAGGGTCGAGGTGAGGGTACGACAACGCTTTAGGGGGAGCGTACGTGTGAGGTCGCGGGTGAGTGTCAGCGTACGGCTTAGGATTAGGGAACGGGTGAGGGTCAGGCTTCGGGGAAGGGTTAGGGTTAGGGTTCGGGCTAGGGTTAGGGTTAGGGGACGGAGACGGTTTAGGGTCCAGGTGAGGGTACGACAACGCTTTAGGGGGAGCGTACGTGTGAGGGCGCGGGTGAGTGTCAGCGTACGGGTTAGGATTAGGGGACGGGTGAGGGTCAGGCTTCGGGGAAGGGTTAGGGTTAGGGTTCGGGCTAGGGTTAGGGTTAGGGGATGGGGACGGTTTAGGGTCCATGTGAGGGTACGACAACGCTTTAGGGGGAGCGTACGTGTGAGGGCGTGGGTGAGTGTCAGCGTACGGGTTAGGATTACGGGACGTGTGAGGGTCAGGCTTCGGGGAAGGGTTAGGGTTAGGGTTCGGGCTAGGGTTAGGGTTAGGGGACGGGGACGGTTTAGGGTCCAGGTGAGGGTACGACGACGCTTTAGGGGGAGCGTACGTGTGAGGGCGCGGGTGAGTGTCAGCGTACGGCTTAGGATTAGGGGACGGGTGAGGGTCAGGCTTCGGGGAAGTGTTAGGGTTAGGGTTCGGGCTAGGGTTAGGGTTAGGGGACGGGGACGGTTTAGGGTCCAGGTGAGGGTACGACAACGCTTTAGGGGGAGCGTACGTGTGAGGGCGCGGGTGAGTGTCAGCATACGGGTTAGGATTAGGGGACGGGTGAGGGTCAGGCTTCGGGGAAGGGTTAGGGTTAGGGTTCGGGCTAGGGTTAGGGTTAGGGGACGGGGACGGTTTAGGGTCCAGGTGAGGGTACGACGATGCTTTAGGGGGAGCGTACATGTGAGGGCGCGGGTGAGTGTCAGCGTACGGGTTAGGATTAGGGGACGGGTGAGTGTCAGGCTTCGGGGAAGGGTTAGGGTTAGGGTTCGGGCTAGGGTTAGGGTTAGGGGACGGGGACGGTTTAGGGTCCAGGTGAGGGTACGACGACGCTTTAGGAGGAGTGTACGTGTGAGGGCGCGGGTGAGTGTCAGCGTACGGGTTAGGACTAGGGGACGGGTGAGGGTCAGGCTTCGGGGAAGGGTTAGGGTTAGTGTTCGGGCTAGGGTTAGGGTTAGGGGACGGGGACGGTTTAGGGTCCAGGTGAGGGTACGACGACGCTTTAGGGGGAGCATACGTGTGAGGGCGCGGGTGAGTGTCAGCGTACGGGTTAGGATTAGGGGACGGGTGAGGGTCAGGCTTCGGGGAAGGGTTAGGGTTAGGGTTCGTGCTAGGGTTAGGGTTAGGGGACGGGGACGGTTTAGGGTCCAGGTGAGGGTACGACGACGCTTTAGCGGGAGCGTACGTGTGAGGGCGCGGGTGAGTGTCAGCGTACGGGTTAGGATTAGGGGACTGGTGAGGGTCAGGCTTCGGGGAAGCGTTAGGGTTAGGGTTCGGGCTAGGGTTAGGGTTAGGGGACGGGGACGGTTTAGGGTCCAGATGAGGGTACGACAACGCTTTAGGGGGAGCGTACGTGTGAGGGCGCGGGTGAGTGTCAGCGTACGGGTTAGGATTAGGGGACGGGTGAGGGTCAGGCTTCGGGGAAGTGTTAGGGTTAGGGTTCGGGCTAGGGTTAGGGTTAGGGGACGGGGACGTTTTAGGGTCCAGGTGAGGGTACGACAACGCTTTAGGGGGAGCGTACGTGTGAGGGCGCGGGTGAGTGTCAGCGTACGGCTTAGGATTAGGGGACGGGTGAGGGTCAGGCTTCGGGGAAGGTTTAGGGTTAGGGTTCGGGCTAGGGTTAGGGTTAGGGGACGGGGACGGTTTAGGGTCCAGGTGAGGGTACGACGACGCTTTAGGGGGAGCGTACGTGTGAGGGGGCGGGTGAGTGTCAGCGTACGGGTTAGGATTAGGGGACGGGTGAGGGTCAGGCTTCGGGGAAGGGTTAGGGTTAGGGTTCGGGCTAGGGTTAGGGTTAGGTGACGGGGACGGTTTAGGGTCCAGGTGAGGGTACGACAACGCTTTAGGGGGAGCGTACGTGTGAGGGCGCGGGTGAGTGTCAGCGTACGGGTTAGGATTAGGGGACGGGTGAGGGTCAGGCTTCGGGGAAGGGTTAGGGTTAGGGTTCGGGCTAGGGTTAGGGTTAGGGGACGGGGATGGTTTAGGGTTCAGGTGAGGGTACGACGACGCTTTAGGGGGAGCGTACGTGTGAGGGCGCGGGTGAGTGTCAGCGTACGGGTTAGGATTAGGGGACGGGTGAGGGTCAGGCTTCGGGGAAGGGTTAGGGTTAGGGTTCGGGCTAGGTTTAGGCTTAGGGGACGGGGACGGTTTAGGGTCCAGGTGAGGGTACGACGACACTTTAGGGGGAGCGTACGTGTGAGGGCGCGGGTGAGTGTCAGCGTACGGGTTAGGATTAGGGGACGGGTGAGGGTCAGGCTTCGGGGAAGAGTTAGGGTTAGGGTTCGGGCTAGGGTTAGGGTTAGGGGACGGGGACGTTTTAGGGTCCAGGTGAGGGTACGACAACGCTTTAGGGGGAGCGTACGTGTGAGGGCGCGGGTGAGTGTCAGCGTACGGCTTAGGATTAGGGGACGGGTGAGGGTGAGGCTTTGGGGAAGGGTTAGGGTTAGGGTTCGGGCTAGGGTTAGGGTTAGGGGACGGGGACGGTTTAGGGTCCAGGTGAGGGTACGACGACGCTTTAGGGGGAGCGTACGTGTGAGGGCGCGGGTGAGTGTCAGCGTACGGGTTAGGATTAGGGGACGGGTGAGGGTCAGGCTTCGGGGAAGGGTTAGGGTTAGGGTTCGGGCTAGGGTTAGGGGACGGGGACGGGGACGGTTTAGGTTCCAGGTGAGGGTACAACGACGCTTTAGGGGGAGCGTACGTGTGAGGGCGCAGGTGAGTGTCAGCGTAAGGGTTACGATTAGGGGACGGGTGAGGGTCAGGCTTCGGGGAAGGGTTAGGGTTAGGGTTCGGGCTAGGGTTAGGGTTAGGGAACGGGGAAGCTTTAGGGTCCAGGTGAGGGTACGACGACGTTTTAGGGGGTGCGTACGTGTGAGGGCGCGGGTGAGTGTCAGCGTACGGGTTAGGATTAGGGGACGGGTGAGGGTCAGGCTTCGGGGAAGGGTTAGGGTTAGGGTTCGGGCTAGGGTTAGGGTTAGGGGACGGGGACGGTTTAGGGTCCAGGTGAGGGTACGACGACGCTTTAGGAGGAGCGTACGTGTGAGGGCGCGGGTGAGTGTCAGCGTACGGGTTAGGATTAGGGGACGGGTGAGGGTCAGGCTTCGGGGAAGGGTTAGGGTTAGGGTTCGGGCTAGGGTTACGGTTAGGGGACGGGGACGGTTTAGGTTCCAGCTGAGGGTACGACGATACTTTAGGGGGAGCGTACGTATGAGGGCGCGGGTGAGTGTCAGCGTACGGGTTAGGATTAGGGGACGGGTGAGGGTCAGGCTTCGGGGAAGGGTTAGGGTTAGTGTTCGGGCTAGGGTTAGGGTTAGGGGACGGGGACGGTTTAGGGTCCAGGTGAGGGTACGACGACGCTTTAGGGGGAGCATACGTGTGAGGGCGCGGATGAGTGTCAGCGTACGGGTTAGGATTAGGGGACGGGTGAGGGTCAGGCTTCGGGGAAGGGTTAGGGTTAGGGTTCGTGCTAGGGTTAGGGTTAGGGGACGGGGACGGTTTAGGGTCCAGGTGAGGGTACGACGACGCTTTAGGGGGAGCGTACGTGTGAGGGCGCGGGTGAGTGTCAGCGTACGGGTTAGGATTAGGGGACGGGTGAGGGTCAGGCTTCGGGGAAGCGTTAGGGTTCGGGTTCGGGCTAGGGTTAGGGTTAGGGGACGGGGACGGTTTAGGGTCCAGATGAGGGTACGACAACGCTTTAGGGGGAGCGTACGTGTGAGGGCGCGGGTGAGTGTCAGCGTACGGGTTAGGATTAGGGGACGGGTGAGGGTCAGGCTTCGGGGAAGTGTTAGGGTTAGGGTTCGGGCTAGGGTTAGGGTTAGGGGACGGGGACGTTTTAGGGTCCAGGTGAGGGTACGACAACGCTTTAGGGGGAGCGTACGTGTGAGGGCGCGGGTGAGTGTCAGCGTACGGCTTAGGATTAGGGGACGGGTGAGGGTCAGGCTTCGGGGAAGGGTTAGGGTTAGGGTTCGGGCTAGGGTTAGGGTTAGGGGACGGGGACGGTTTAGGGTCCAGGTGAGGGTACGACGACGCTTTAGGGGGAGCGTACGTGTGAGGGGGCGGGTGAGTGTCAGCGTACGGGTTAGGATTAGGGGACGGGTGAGGGTCAGGCTTCGGGGAAGGGTTAGGGTTAGGGTTCGGGCTAGGGTTAGGGTTAGGTGACGGGGACGGTTTAGGGTCCAGGTGAGGGTACGACAACGCTTTAGGGGGAGCGTACGTGTGAGGGCGCGGGTGAGTGTCAGCGTACGGGTTAGGATTAGGGGACGGGTGAGGGTCAGGCTTCGGGGAAGGGTTAGGGTTAGGGTTCGGGCTAGGGTTAGGGTTAGGGGACGGGGATGGTTTAGGGTTCAGGTGAGGGTACGATGACGCTTTAGGGGGAGCGTACGTGTGAGGGCGCGGGTGAGTGTCAGCGTACGGGTTAGGATTAGGGGACGGGTGAGGGTCAGGCTTCGGGGAAGGGTTAGGGTTAGGGTTCGGGCTAGGTTTAGGCTTAGGGGACGGGGACGGTTTAGGGTCCAGGTGAGGGTACGACGACACTTTAGGGGGAGCGTACGTGTGAGGGCGCGGGTGAGTGTCAGCGTACGGGTTAGGATTAGGGGACGGGTGAGGGTGAGGCTTTGGGGAAGGGTTAGGGTTAGGGTTCGGGCTAGGGTTAGGGTTAGGGGACGGGGACGGTTTAGGGTCCAGGTGAGGGTACGACGACGCTTTAGGGGGAGCGTACGTGTGAGGGCGCGGGTGAGTGTCAGCGTACGGGTTAGGATTAGGGGACGGGTGAGGGTCAGGCTTCGGGGAAGGGTTAGGGTTAGGGTTCGGGCTAGGGTTAGGGGACGGGGACGGGGACGGTTTAGGTTCCAGGTGAGGGTACAACGACGCTTTAGGGGGAGCGTACGTGTGAGGGCGCAGGTGAGTGTCAGCGTAAGGGTTACGATTAGGGGACGGGTGAGGGTCAGGCTTCGGGGAAGGGTTAGGGTTAGGGTTCGGGCTAGGGTTAGGGTTAGGGAACGGGGAAGCTTTAGGGTCCAGGTGAGGGTACGACGACGTTTTAGGGGGTGCGTACGTGTGAGGGCGCGGGTGAGTGTCAGCGTACGGGTTAGGATTAGGGGACGGGTGAGGGTCAGGCTTCGGGGAAGGGTTAGGGTTAGGGTTCGGGCTAGGGTTAGGGTTAGGGGATGGGGACGGTTTAGGGTCCAGGTGAGGGTACGACGACGCTTTAGGGGGAGCGTACGTGTGAGGGCGCGGGTGAGTGTCAGCGTACGGGTTACGATTAGGGGACGGGTGAGGGTCAGGCTTCGGGGAAGGGTTAGGGTTAGGGTTCGGGCTAGGGTTACGGTTAGGGGACGGGGACGGTTTAGGGTCCAGGTGAGGGTACGACGACGCTTTAGGGGGAGCGTACGTGTGAGGGTGCGGGTGAGTGTCAGCGTACGGGTTAGGATTAGGGGACGGGTGAGGGTCAGGCTTCGGGGAAGGGTTAGGGTTAGGGTTCGGGCTAGGGTTAGGGTTTGGGGACGGGGACGGTTTAGGGTCCAGGTGTGGGTACGACGACGCTTTAGGGGGAGCGTACGTGTGAGGGCGCGGGTGAGTGTCAGCGTACGGGTTAGGTTTAGGGGACGTGTGAGGGTCAGGCTTCGGGGAAGGGTTAGGGTTAGGGTTCGGGCTAGGGTTAGGGTTAGGGGACGGGGACGGTTTATGGTGCAGGTGAGGGTACGACGACGCTTTAGGGGGAGCATACGTGTGAGGGCGCGGGTGAATGTCAGCGTACGGGTTAGGATTAGGGTACGGGTGAGGGTCAGGTTTAGTGGAAGGGTTAGGGTTAGGGTTCGGGCTAGGGTTAGGGTTAGGGGACGGGGACGGTTTAGGGTCCAGGTGATGGTACGACAACGCTTTAGGGGGACCGTACGTGTGAGGGCGCGGGTGAGTGTCAGCGTACGGGTTAGGATTAGGGGACGGGTGAGGGTCAGGCTTCGGGGAAGGGTTAGGGTTATGGTTCGGGCTAGGGTTAGGGTTAGGGGACAGGGACGGTTTAGGGTCCAGGTGAGGGTACGACAACGCTTTAGGGGGAGCGTATGTGTGAGGGCGCGGGTGAGTGTCAGCGTACGGGTTAGGATTAGGGGACGGGTGAGGGTGAGGCTTCCGGGAAGTGTTAGGTTTAGGGTTCGGGCTAGGGTTAGGGTTAGGGGACGGGGACGGTTTAGGGTCCAGGTGAGTGTACGACGACGCTTTAGGGGGAGAGTACGTGTGAGGGCGCGGGTGAGTGTCAGCGTAAGGGTTAGGATTAGGGGACGGGTGAGGGTCAGGCTTCGGGGAAGGGTTAGGTTTAGGGTTCGGGTTAGGGTTAGGGTTAGGGGACGGGGACGGTTTAGGGTGCAGGTGAGGGTACGAGGACGCTTTAGGGGGAGCATACGTGTGAAGGCGCGGGTGAGTGTCAGCGTACGGGTTAGGATTAGGGGACGGGTGAGGGTCAGGCTTCGGGGAAGGGTTAGGGTTAGGGTTCGGGCTAGGGTTAGGGTTAGGGGACGGGGACGGTTTAGGGTCCAGGTGAGGGTACGACGACGCTTTAGGGGGAGCGTACGTGTGAGGGCGCGGGTGAGTGTCAGCGTACGGGTTAGGATTAGGGGACGGGTGAGGGTCAGGCTTCGGGGAAGGGTTAGGGTTAGGGTTCGGGCTAGGGTTAGGGTTAGGGGACGGGGACGGTTTAGGGTCCAGGTGAGGGTACGACGACGCTTTAGAGGGAGCGTATGTGTGAGGGCGCGGGTGAGTGTCAGCGTACGGGTTAGGATTAGGGGACGGGTGAGGGTCAGGCTTCGGGGAAGGGTTAGGGTTAGGGTTCGGGCTAGGGTTAGGGTTAGGGGACGGGGACGGTTTAGGGTCCAGGTGAGGGTACGACGACGCTTTAGGGGGAGAGTACGTGTGAGGGCGTGGGTGAGTGTCAGCGTACGGGTTAGGATTAGGGGACGGGTGAGGGTCAGGCTTCGGGGAAGGATTAGGGTTAGGGTTCGGGCTAGGGTTAGGGTTAGGGGACGGGGACGGTTTAGGGTCCAGGTGAGGGTACGACGAGGCTTTAGGGGGAGCGTACGTGTGAGGGCGCGGGTGAGTGTCAGCGTACGGGTTAGGATTAGGGGACGGGTGAGGGTCAGGCTTCGGGGAAGGTTTAGGGTTAGGGTTTGGGCTAGGGTTAGGGTTAGGGGACGGGGACGGTTTATGGTGCAGGTGAGGGTACGACGACGCTTTAGGGGGAGCATACGTGTGAGGGCGCGGGTGAGTGTCAGCGTACGGGTTAGGATTAGGGTACGGGTGAGGGTCAGGTTTCGGGGAAGGGTTAGGGTTAGGGTTCGGGCTAGGGTTAGGGTTAGGGGACGGGGACGGTTTAGGGTCCAGGTGATGGTACGACAATGCTTTAGGGGGACCGTACGTGTGAGGGCGCGGGTGAGTGTCAGCGTACGGGTTAGGATTAGGGGACGGGTGAGGGTCAGGCTTCGGGGAAGGGTTAGGGTTATGGTTCGGGCTAGGGTTAGGGTTAGGGGACGGGGACGGTTTAGGGTCCAGGTGAGGGTACGACGACACTTTAGGGGGAGCGTACGTGTGAGGGCGTGGGTGAGTGTCAGCGTACGAGTTAGGATTAGGGGACGGATGAGGGTCAAGCTTCGGGGAAGGGTTAGGGTTAGGGTTCGGGCTAGGGTTAGGGTTAGGGGACGGGGACGGTTTAGGGTCCAGGTGAGGGTACGACGACGCTTTAGGGGGAGCGTACGTGTGAGGGCGCGGGTGAGTGTCAGCGTACGGGTTAGGATTAGGGGACGGGTGAGGGTCAGGCTTCGGGGAAGGGTTAGGGTTAGGGTTCGGGCTAGGGTTAGGGTTAGGGGACGGGGACGGTTTAGGGTCCAGGTGAGGGTACGACGACGCTTTAGGGGGAGAGTACGTGTGAGGGCGCGGGTGAGTGTCAGCGTACGGGTTAGGATTAGGGGACGGGTGAGGGTCAGGCTTCGGGGAAGGGTTAGGGTTAGGGTTCGGGCTAGGGTTAGGGTTAGGGGACGGGGACGGTTTAGGGTCCAGGTGAGGGTACGACGACGCTTTAGGGGGAGCGTACGTGTGAGGGCGCGGGTGAGTGTCAGCGTACGGGTTAGGATTAGGGGACGGGTGAGGGTCAGGCTTCGGGGAAGGTTTAGGGTTAGGGTTCGGGCTAGGGTTAGGGTTAGGGGACGGGGACGGTTTAGGGTCCAGGTGAGGGTACGACGACGCTTTAGGGGGAGCGTACGTGTGAGGGCGCGGGTGAGTGTCAGCGTACGGGTTAGGATTAGGGGAAGGGTGAGGGTCAGGCTTCGGGGAAGGGTTAGGGTTAGGGTTCGGGCTAGGTTTAGGGTTAGGGGACGGGGACGGTTTAGGGTCCAGGTGAGGGTACGACGACGCTTTAGGGGGAGCGTACGTGTGAGGGCGCAGGTGAGTGTCAGCGTAAGGGTTAAGATTAGGGGACGGGTGAGTGTCAGGCTTCGGGAAAGTGTTAGGGTTAGGGTTCGGGCTAGGGTTAGGGTTAGGGGACGGGGACGGTTTAGGGTCCAGGTGAGGGTACGACGACGCTTTAGGGGGAGCGTACGTGTGAGGGCGCGGGTGAGTGTCAGCGTACGGGTTAGGATTAGGGGACGGGTGAGGGTCAGGCTTCGGGGAAGGGTTTGGGTTAGGGTTCGGGCTAGGGTTAGGGTTAGGGGACGGGGACGGTTTAGGGTCCAGGTGAGGGTACGACGACGCTTTAGGGGGAGCGTACGTGTGAGGGCGCGGGTGAGTGTCAGCGTACGGGTTAGGATTAGGGGACGGGTGAGTGTCAGGCTTCGGGGAAGGGTTAGGGTTAGGGCTCGGGCTAGGGTTACGGTTAGGGGACGGGGACGGTTTAGGTTCCAGTTGAGGGTACGACGATACTTTAGGGGGAGCGTACGTGTGAGGGCACGGGTGAGTGTCAGCGTACGGGTTAGGATTAGGGGACGGGTGAGGGTCATGCTTCGGGGAAGGGTTAGGGTTAGGGTTCGGGCTAGGGTTAGGGTTAGGGGACGGGGACGGTTTAGGGTCCAGGTGAGGGTACGACGACGCTTTAGGGGGAGCGTACGTGTGAGGGCACGGGTGAGTGTCAGCGTACGGGTTAGGATTAGGGGACGGGTGAGGGTCATGCTTCGGGGAAGGGTTAGGGTTAGGGTTCGGGCTAGGGTTAGGGTTAGGGGACGGGTACGGTTTAGGGTCCAGGTGAGGGTACGACGACGCTTTAGGGGGAGCGTACGTGTGAGGGCGCGGGTAAGTGTCAGCGTACGGGTTAGGATTAGGGGACGGGTGAGGGTCAGGCTTCGGGGAAGTGTTAGGTTTAGGGTTCGGGCTAGGGTTAGGGTTAGGGGACGGGGAAGGTTTAGGGTCCAGGTGAGGGTACGACGACACTTTAGGGGGAGCGTACGTGTGAGGGCGCGGGTGAGTGTCAGCGTACGAGTTAGGATTAGGGGACGGGTGAGGGTCAGGCTTCGGGGAAGTGTTAGGTTTAGGGTTCGGGCTAGGGTTAGGGTTTGGGGACGGGGACGGTTTAAGGTCCAGGTGAGGGTACGACGACACTTTAGGGGGAGCGTACGTGTGAGGGCGCGGGTGAGTGTCAGCGTACGAGTTAGGATTAGGGGACGGGTGAGGGTCAGGCTTCGGGGAAGGGTTAGGGTTAGGGTTCGGGCTAGGGTTAGGGTTAGGGGACGGGGACGGTTTAGGGTCCAGGTGAGGGTACGACGACGCTTTAGGGGGAGCGTACGTGTGAGGGCGCGGGTGAGTGTCAGCGTACGGGTTAAGATTAGGGGACGGGTGAGCGTCAGGCTTCGGGGAAGGGTTAGGGTTAGGGTTCGGGCTAGGGTTAGGGTTAGGGGACGGGGACGGTTTAGGGTGCAGGTGAGGGTACGACGACGCTTTAGGGGGAGCATACGTGTGAGGGCGCGGGTGAGTGTCAGCGTACGGGTTAGGATTAGGGGACGGGTGAGGGTCAGGCTTCAGGGAAGAGTTAGGGTTAGGGTTCGGGCTAGGGTTAGGGTTAGGGGATGGGGACGGTTTACGGTCCAGGTGAGGGTACGACAACGCTTTAGGGGGAGCGTACGTGTGAGGGCGCGGGTGAGTGTCAGCGTACGGGTTAGGATTAGGGGACGGGTGAGCGTCAGGCTTCGGGGAAGGGTTAGGGTTAGGGTTCGGGCTAGGGTTAGGGTTAGGGGACGGGGACGGTTTAGGGTCCAGGTGAGGGTACGACGACGCTTTAGGGGGAGCGTACATGTGAGGGCGCGGGTGAGTGTCAGCGTACGGGTTAGGATTAGGGGACGGGTGAGGGTCAGGCTTCGGGGAAGGGCTAGGGTTAGGGTTCGGGCTAGGGTTAGGGTTAGGGGACGGGGACGGTTTAGGGTCCAGGTTAGGGTACAACGACGCTTTAGGGGGAGCGTACGAGTGAGGGCGCAGGTGAGTGTCAGCGTAAGGGTTACGATTAGGGGACGGGTGAGGGTCAGGCTTCGGGGAAGGGTTAGGGTTAGGGTTCGGGCTAGGGTTAGGGTTTGGGGACGGGGAAGTTTTAGGGTCCAGGTGTGGGTACGACGACGCTTTAGGGGGAGCGTACGTGTGAGGGCGCGGGTGAGTGTCAGCGTACGGGTTAGGATTAGGGTACGGGTGAGGGTCAGGTTTCGGGGAAGGGTTAGGGTTAGGGTTCGGGCTAGGGTTAGGGTTAGGGGACGGGGACGGTTTAGGGTCCAGGTGATGGTACGACAACGCTTTAGGGGGACCGTACGTGTGAGGGCGCGGGTGAGTGTCAGCGTACGGGTTAGGATTAGGGGACGGGTGAGGGTCAGGCTTCGGGGAAGGGTTAGGGTTATGGTTCGGGCTAGGGTTAGGGTTAGGGGACGGGGACGGTTTATGGTGCAGGTGAGGGTACGACGACGCTTTAGGGGGAGCATACGTGTGAGGGCGCGGGTGAGTGTCAGCGTACGGGTTAGGATTAGGGTACGGGTGAGGGTCAGGTTTCGGGGAAGGGTTAGGGTTAGGGTTCGGGCTAGGGTTAGGGGTAGGGGACGGGGACGGTTTAGGGTCCATGTGATGGTACGACAACGCTTTAGGGGGACCGTACGTGTGAGGGCGCGGGTGAGTGTCAGCGTACGGGTTAGGATTAGGGGACGGGTGAGGGTCAGGCTTCGGGGAAGGGTTAGGGTTATGGTTCGGGCTAGGGTTAGGGTTAGGGGACGGGGACGGTTTAGGGTCCAGGTGAGGGTACGACAACGCTTTAGGGGGAGCGTACGTGTGAGGGCGCGGGTGAGTGTCATTGTACGGGTTAGGATTAGGGGACGGGTGAGGGTCAGGCTTCGGGGAAGTGTTAGGTTTAGGTTTCGGGCTAGGGTTAGGGTTAGGGGACGGGGACGGTTTAGGGTCCAGGTGAGGGTACGACGACGCTTTAGGGGGAGAGTACGTGTGAGGGCGCGGGTGAGTGTCAGCGTACGGGTTAGGATTAGGGGACGGGTGAGGGTCAGGCTTCACGGAAGTTTTAGGGTTAGGGTTCGGGCTAGGGTTAGGGTTAGGGGACGGGGACGGTTTAGGGTCCAGGTGAGGGTACGACGACGCTTTAGGGGGAGCGTACGTGTGAGGGCGCAGGTGAGTGTCAGCGTACGGGTTAGGATTAGGGGACGGGTGAGGGTCAGGCTTCGGGGAAGGGTTAGGGTTAGGGTTCGGGCTAGGGTCATGGTTAGGGGACGGGGACGGTTTAGGGTCCAGGTGAGTGTACGACGATGCTTTAGGGGGAGCGTACGTGTGAGGGCGCGGGTGAGTGTCAGCGTACGGGTTAGGATTAGGGGACGGGTGAGGGTCAGGCTTCGGGGAAGGGTTAGGGTTAGGTTTCGGGCTAGGGTTAGGGTTAGGGGACGGGGACGGTTTAGGGTCCAGGTGAGGGTACGACGACGCTTTAGGGGGAGCGTACGTGTGAGGGCGCGGGTGAGTGTCAGCGTACGGGTTAGGATTAGGGGACGGGTGAGGGTCAGGCTTCGGGGAAGAGTTAGGGTTATGGTTCGGGCTAGGTTTAGGGTTAGGGGACGGGGACGGTTTAGGGTCCAGGTGAGGGTACGACGACGCTTTAGGGGGAGCGTACGTGTGAGGGCGCAGGTGAGTGTCAGCGTAAGGGTTACGATTAGGGGACGGGTGAGGGTCAGGCTTCGGGGAAGGGTTAGGGTTAGGGTTCGGGCTAGGGTTAGGGTTAGGGGACGGGGACGGTTTAGGGTCCAGGTGAGGGTACGACGACGTTTTAGGGGGTGCGTACGTGTGAGGGCGCGGGTGAGTGTCAGCGTACGGGTTAGGATTAGGGGACGTGTGAGGGTCAGGCTTCGGGGAAGAGTTAGGGTTAGGGTTCGGGCTAGGTTTAGGGTTAGGGGACGGGGACGGTTTTGGGTCCAGGTGAGGGTACGACAACGCTTTAGGGGGAGCGTACGTGTGAGGGCGCAGGTGAGTGTCAGCGTAAGGGTTACGATTAGGGGACGGGTGAGGGTCAGGCTTCGGGGAAGGGTTAGGGTTAGGGTTCGGGCTAGGGTTAGGGTTAGGGGACGGGGACGGTTTAGGGTCCAGGTGAGGGTACGACGACGTTTTAGGGGGTGCGTACGTGTGAGGGCGCGGGTGAGTGTCAGCGTACGGGTTAGGATTAGGGGACGGGTGAGGGTCAGGCTTCGGGGAAGGGTTAGGGTTAGGGTTCGGGCTAGGGTTAGGGTTAGGGGACGGGGACGGTTTAGGGTCCAGGTGAGGGTACGACGACGCTTTAGGGGGAGCGTACGTGTGAGGGCGCGGGTGAGTGTCAGCGTACGGGTTAGGATTAGGGGACGGGTGAGGGTCAGGCTTCGGGGAAGGGTTAGGGTTAGGGCTCGGGCTAGGGTTACGGTTAGGGGACGGGGACGGTGTAGGTTCCAGTTGAGGGTACGACGATACTTTAGGGGGAGCGTACGTGTGAGGGCGCGGGTGAGTGTCAGCGTACGGGTTAGGATTAGGGGACGGGTGAGGGTCATGCTTCGGGGAAGGGTTAGGGTTAGGGTTCGGGCTAGGGTTAGGGTTAGGGGACGGGGACGGTTTAGGGTCCAGGTGAGGGTACGACGACGCTTTAGGGGGAGCGTACGTGTGAGGGCGCGGGTGAGTGTCAGCGTACGGGTTAGGATTAGGGGACGGGTGAGGGTCAGGCTTCGGGGAAGGGTTAGGGTTAGGGTTCGGGCTAGGGTTAGGGTTAGGGGACGGGGACGGTTTAGGGTCCAGGTGAGGGTACGACGACACTTTAGGGGGAGCGTACGTGTGAGGGCGCGGGTGAGTGTCAGCGTACGGGTTAGGATTAGGGGACGGGTGAGGGTCAGGCTTCGGGGAAGTGTTAGGTTTAGGGTTCGGGCTAGGGTTAGGGTTAGGGGACGGGGAAGGTTTAGGGTCCAGGTGAGGGTACGACGACACTTTAGGGGGAGCGTACGTGTGAGGGCGCGGGTGAGTGTCAGCGTACGAGTTAGGATTAGGTGACGGGTGAGGGTCAGGCTTCGGGGAAGTGTTAGGTTTAGGGTTCGGGCTAGGGTTAGGGTTTGGGGATGGGGACGGTTTAAGGTCCAGGTGAGGGTACGACGACACTTTAGGGGGAGCGTACGTGTGAGGGCGCGGGTGAGTGTCAGCGTACGAGTTAGGATTAGGGGACGGGTGAGGGTCAGGCTTCGGGGAAGGGTTAGGGTTAGGGTTCGGGCTAGGGTTAGGGTTAGGGGACGGGGACGGTTTAGGGTCCAGGTGAGGGTACGACGACGCTTTAGGGGGAGCGTACGTGTGAGGGCGCGGGTGAGTGTCAGCGTACGGGTTAGGATTAGGGGACGGGTGAGCGTCAGGCTTCGGGGAAGGGTTAGGGTTAGGGTTCGGGCTAGGGTTAGGGTTAGGGGACGGGGACGGTTTAGGGTGCAGGTGAGGGTACGACGACGCTTTAGGGGGAGCATACGTGTGAGGGCGCGGGTGAGTGTCAGCGTACGGGTTAGGATTAGGGGACGGGTGAGGGTCAGGCTTCGGGGAAGAGTTAGGGTTAGGGTTCGTGCTAGGGTTAGGGTTAGGGGATGGGGACGGTTTACGGTCCAGGTGAGGGTACGACGACGCTTTAGGGGGAGCGTACGTGTGAGGGCGCGGGTGAGTGTCAGCGTACGGGTTAGGATTAGGGGACGGGTGAGCGTCAGGCTTCGGGGAAGGGTTAGGGTTAGGGTTCGGGCTAGGGTTAGGGTTAGGGAACGGGGACGGTTTAGGGTCCAGGTGAGGGTACGACGACGTTTTAGGGGGTGCGTACGTGTGAGGGCGCGGGTGAGTGTCAGCGTACGGGTTAGGATTAGGGGACGGGTGAGTGTCAGGCTTCGGGGAAGGGTTAGGGTTAGGGTTCGGGCTAGGGTTAGGGTTAGGGGACGGGGACGGTTTAGGGTCCAGGTGAGGGTACGAAGACGCTTTAGGGGGAGCGTACGTGTGAGGGCGCGGGTGAGTGTCAGCGTACGGCTTAGGATTAGGGGACGGGTGAGGGTCAGGCTTCGGGGAAGGGTTAGGGTTAGGGTTCGGGCTAGGGTAAGGGTTAGGGGACGGGGACGGTTTAGGTTCCAGTTGAGGGTACGACGATACTTTAGGGGGAGCGTACGTATGAGGGCACAGGTGAGTGTCAGCGTACGGGTTAGGATTAGGGGACGGGTGAGGGTCAGGCTTCGGGGAAGGTTTAGGGTTAGGGTTCGGGCTAGGGTTAGGGTTAGGGGACGGGGACGGTTTAGGGTCCAGGTGAGGGTACGACGACGCTTTAGGGGGAGCGTACGTGTGAGGGCGCGAGTGAGTGTCAGCGTACGGGTTAGGATTAGGGGACGGGTGAGGGTCAGGCTTCGGGGAAGGGTTAGGGTTAGGGTTCGGGCTAGGGTTAGGGGACGGGGACGGTTTAGGGTCCAGGTGAGGGTACGACGACGCTTTAGGGGGAGCGTACGTGTGAGGGCGTGGGTGAGTGTCAGCGTACGGGTTAGGATTAGGGGACGGGTGAGGGTCAGGCTTCGGGGAAGGGTTAGGGTTAGGGTTCGAGCTAGGGTTAGGGTTAGGGGACGGGGACGGTTTAGGGTCCAGGTGAGGGTACGACGACGCTTTAGGGGGAGCGTACGTGTGAGGGCGCGGGTGAGTGTCAGCGTACGGGTTAGGATTAGGGGACGGGTGAGGGTCAGGCTTCGGGGAAGGGTTAGGGTTAGGGTTCGGGCTAGGGTTAGTGTTAGGGGACGGGCACGGTTTAGGGTCCAGGTGAGGGTACGACGACGCTTTAGGGGGTGCGTACATGTGAGGGCGCGGGTGAGTGTCAGCGTACGGGTTAGGATTAGGGGACGGGTGAGGGTCAGGCTTCGGGGAAGGGTTAGGGTTAGGGTTCGGGCTAGGGTTAGGGTTAGGGGACGGGGACGGTTTAGGGTCCAGGTGAGGGTACGACGACGCTTTAGGGGGAGCGTACGTGTGAGGGCTCGGGTGAGTGTCAGCGTACGGGTTAGGATAAGGGGACGGGTGAGGGTCAGGCTTCGGGGAAGGGTTAGGGTTAGGGTTCGGGCTAGGGTTAGGGTTAGGGGACGGGGACGGTTTAGGGTCCAGGTGAGGGTACGACGACGCTTTAGGGGGAGCGTACGTGTGAGGGCGCGGGTGAGTGTCAGCGTACGGGTTAGGATTAGGGGACGGGTGAGGGTCAGGCTTCGGGGAAGGGTTAGGGTTATGGTTCGGGCTAGGGTTAGGGTTAGGGGACGGGGACGGTTTAGGGTCCAGGTGAGGGTACGACAACGCTTTAGGGGGAGCGTACGTGTGAGGGCGCGGGTGAGTGTCAGCGTACGGGTTAGGATTAGGGGACGGGTGAGGGTCAGGCTTCGGGGAAGTGTTAGGTTTAGGGTTCGGGCTAGGGTTAGGGTTAGGGGACGGGGACGGTTTAGGGTCCAGGTGAGTGTACGACGACACTTTAGGGGGAGCGTACGTGTGAGGGCGCGGGTGAGTGTCAGCGTACGAGTTAGGATTAGGGGACGGGTGAGGGTCAGGCTTCGGGGAAGTGTTAGGTTTAGGGTTCGGTCTAGGGTTAGTGTTTGGGGACGGGGACGGTTTAGGGTCCAGGTGAGGGTACGACGACACTTTAGGGGGAGCGTACGTGTGAGGGCGCGGGTGAGTGTCAGCGTACGGGTTAGGATTAGGGGACGGGTGAGGGTCAGGCTTCGGGGAAGGGTTAGGGTTAGCGTTCGGGCTAGGGTTAGGGTTAGGGGACGGGGACGGTTTAGGGTGCAGGTGAGGGTACGACGACGCTTTAGGGGGAGCATACGTGTGAGGGCGTGGGTGAGTGTCAGCGTACGGGTTAGGATTAGGGGACGTGTGAGGGTCAGGCTTCGGGGAAGGGTTAGGGTTAGGGTTCGGGCTAGGGTTAGGGTTAGGGGACGGGGACGGTTTAGGGTCCAGGTGAGGGTACGACAACGCTTTAGGGGGAGCGTACGTGTGAGGGCGCGGGTGAGTGACAGCGTACGGGTTAGGATTAGGGGACGGGTGAGGGTCAGGCTTCGGGGAAGGGTTAGGGTTAGGGTTCGGGCTAGGGTTAGGGTTAGGGGACGGGGACGGTGTAGGGTCCAGGTGAGGGTACGACGACACTTTAGGGGGAGCGTACGTGTGAGGGCGCGGGTGAGTGTCAGCGTACGAGTTAGGATTAGGGGACGGGTGAGGGTCAGGCTTCGGGGAAGGGTTAGGGTTAGGGTTCGGGCTAGGGTTAGGGTTAGGGGACGGGGACGGTTTAGGGTCCAGGTGAGGGTACGACGATGCTTTAGGGGGAGCGTACGTGTGAGGGTGCGGGTGAGTGTCAGCGTACGGGTTAGGATTAGGGGACGGGTGAGCGTCAGGCTTCGGGGAAGGGTTAGGGTTAGGGTTCGGGCTAGGGTTAGGGTTAGGGGACGGGGACGGTTTAGGGTCCAGGTGAGGGTTCGACGACGGTTTAGGGGGAGCGTACGTGTGAGGGCGCTGGTGAGTGTCAGCGTACGGGTTAGGATTAGGGGACGGGTGAGGGTCAGGCTTCGGGGAAGGGTTAGGGTTAGGGTTCGGGCTAGGGTTAGGGTTAGGGGACGGGGACGGTTTAGGGTCCAGGTGAGGGTACGACGACGCTTTAGGGGGAGTGTACGTGTGAGGGCGTGGGTGAGTGTCAGCGTACGGGTTAGGATTAGGGGACGTGTGAGGGTCAGGCTTCGGGGAAGGGTTAGGGTTAGGTTTCGGGCTAGGGTTAGGGTTAGGGGACGGGGACGGTTTAGGGTCCAGGTGAGGGTACGACGACGCTTTAGGGGGAGCGTACGTGTGAGGGCGCGGGTGAGTGTCAGCGTACGGTTTAGGATTGGGGACGGGTGAGGGTCAGGCTTCTGGGAAGGGTTAGGGTTAGGGTTCGGGCTAGGGTTAGGGTTAGGGGACGGGGACGGTTTAGGGTCCAGGTGAGGGTACGACGACGCTTTAGGGGGAGCGTACGTGTGAGGGCGTGGGTGAGTGTCAGCGTACGGGTTAGGATTAGGGGACGGGTGAGGGTCAGGCTTCGGGGAAGGGTTAGGGTTAGGGTTCGGGCTAGGGTTAGGGTTAGGGGACGGGGACGGTTTAGGGTCCAGGTGAGCGTACGACGACGCTTTAGGGGGAGCATACGTGTGAGGGCGCAGGTGAGTGTCAGCGTACGGGTTAGGATTAGGGTACGGGTGAGGGTCAGGTTTCGGGGAAGGGTTAGGGTTAGGGTTCGGGCTAGGGTTAGGGTTAGGCGACGGGGACGGTTTAGGGTCCAGGTGATGGTATGACAACGCTTTAGGGGGACCGTATGTGTGAGGGCGCGGGTGAGTGTCAGCGTACGGGTTAGGATTAGGGGACGGGTGAGGGTCAGGCTTCGGGGAAGGGTTAGGGTTAGGGTTCGGGCTAGGGTCATGGTTAGGGAACGGGGACGGTTTAGGGTCCAGGTGGGTACGACGACGCTTTAGGGGGAGCGTACGTGTGAGGGCGCGGGTGAGTGTCAGCGTACGGGTTAGGATTAGGGGACGGGTGAGGGTCAGGCTTCGGGGAAGGGTTAGGGTTAGGGTTCGGGCTAGGGTTAGGGTTAGGGGACGGGGACGGTTTAGGGTCCAGGTGAGGGTACGACGACGCTTTAGGGGGAGCGTACGTGTGAGGGCGCGGGTGAGTGTCAGCGTACGGGTTAGGATTAGGGGACGGGTGAGGGTCAGGCTTCGGGGAAGGGTTAGGGTTAGGGTTCGGGTTAGGGTTAGGGTTAGGGGGCGGGGACCGTTTAGGGTCCAGGTGAGGGTACGACGACGCTTTAGGGGGAGCGTACGTGTGAGGGCGTGGGTGAGTGTCAGCGTACGGGTTAGGATTAGGGGACGGGTGAGGGTCAGGCTTCGGGGAAGGGTTAGGGTTAGGGTTCGGACTAGGGTTAGGGTTAGGGGACGGGGACGGTTTAGGGTCCAGGTGAGGGTACGACGACACTTTAGGGGGAGCGTACGTGTGAGGGCGCGGGTGAGTGTCAGCGTACGAGTTAGGATTAGGGGACGGGTGAGGGTCAGGCTTCGGGGAAGTGTTAGGTTTAGGGTTCGGTCTAGGGTTAGTGTTTGGGGACGGGGACGGTTTAGGGTCCAGGTGAGGGTACGACGACACTTTAGGGGGAGCGTACGTGTGAGGGCGAGGGTGAGTGTCAGCGTAGGAGTTAGGATTAGGGGACGGGTGAGGGTCAGGCTTCGGGGAAGGGTTAGGGTTAGCGTTCGGGCTAGGGTTAGGGTTAGGGGACGGGGACGGTTTAGGGTCCAGGTGAGGGTACGACGACACTTTAGGGGGAGCGTACGTGTGAGGGCGCGGGTGAGTGTCAGCGTACGGGTTAGGATTAGGGGACGGGTGAGCGTCAGGCTTCGGGGAGGGTTAGGGTTAGGGTTCGGGCTAGGGTTAGGGTTAGGGGACGGGGACGGTTTAGGGTGCAGGTGAGGGTACGACGACGCTTTAGGGGGAGCATACGTGTGAGGGCGTGGGTGAGTGTCAGCGTACGGGTTAGGATTAGGGGACGTGTGAGGGTCAGGCTTCGGGGAAGGGTTAGGGTTAGGGTTCGGGCTAGGGTTAGGGTTAGGGGACGGGGACGGTTTAGGGTCCAGGTGAGGGTACGACAACGCTTTAGGGGGAGCGTACGTGTGAGGGCGCGGGTGAGTGACAGCGTACGGGTTAGGATTAGGGGACGGGTGAGGGTCAGGCTTCGGGGAAGGGTTAGGGTTAGGGTTCGGGCTAGGGTTAGGGTTAGGGGACGGGGACGGTTTAGGGTCCAGGTGAGGGTACGACGACGCTTTAGGGGGAGTGTACGTGTGAGGGCGCGGGTGACTGTCAGCGTACGGGTTAGGATTAGGGGACGGGTGAGGGTCAGGCTTCGGGGAAGGGTTAGGGTTAGGGTTCGTGCTAGGGTTAGGGTTAGGGGACGGGGACGGTGTAGGGTCCAGGTGAGGGTACGACGACACTTTAGGGGGAGCGTACGTGTGAGGGCGCGGGTGAGTGTCAGCGTACGAGTTAGGATTAGGGGACGGGTGAGGGTCAGGCTTCGGGGAAGGGTTAGGGTTAGGGTTCGGGCTAGGGTTAGGGTTAGGGGACGGGGACGGTTTAGGGTCCAGGTGAGGGTACGACGATGCTTTAGGGGGAGCGTACGTGTGAGGGTGCGGGTGAGTGTCAGCGTACGGGTTAGGATTAGGGGACGGGTGAGCGTCAGGCTTCGGGGAAGGGTTAGGGTTAGGGTTCGGGCTAGGGTTAGGGTTAGGGGACGGGGACGGTTTAGGGTCCAGGTGAGGGTTCGACGACGCTTTAGGGGGAGCGTACGTGTGAGGGCGCTGGTGAGTGTCAGCGTACGGGTTAGGATTAGGGGACGGGTGAGGGTCAGGCTTCGGGGAAGGGTTAGGGTTAGGGTTCGGGCTAGGGTTAGGGTTAGGGGACGGGGACGGTTTAGGGTCCAGGTGAGGGTACGACAACGCTTTAGGGGGAGCGTACGTGTGAGGGCGCGGGTGAGTGACAGCGTACGGGTTAGGATTAGGGGACGGGTGAGGGTCAGGCTTCGGGGAAGGGTTAGGGTTAGGGTTCGGGCTAGGGTTAGGGTTAGGGGACGGGGACGGTTTAGGGTCCAGGTGAGGGTACGACGACGCTTTAGGGGGAGCGTACGTGTGAGGGCGCGGGTGACTGTCAGCGTACGGTTTAGGATTGGGGACGGGTGAGGGTCAGGCTTCTGGGAAGGGTTAGGGTTAGGGTTCGGGCTAGGGTTAGGGTTAGGGGACGGGGACGGTTTAGGGTCCAGGTGAGGGTACGACGACGCTTTAGGGGGAGCGTACGTGTGAGGGCGTGGGTGAGTGTCAGCGTACGGGTTAGGATTAGGGGACGGGTGAGGGTCAGGCTTCGGGGAAGGGTTAGGGTTAGGGTTCGGGCTAGGGTTAGGGTTAGGGGACGGGGACGGTTTAGGGTCCAGGTGAGGGTAGAACGACGCTTTAGGGGGAGCGTACGTGTGAGGGCGCGGGTGAGTGTCAGCGTACGGGTTAGGATTAGGGGACGGGTGAGGGTCAGGCTTCGGGGAAGGGTTAGGGTTAGGGTTCGGGCTAGGGTTAGGGTTAGGGGACGGGGACGGTTTAGGGTCCAGGTGAGCGTACGACGACGCTTTAGGGGGAGCGTACGTGTGAGGGCGCGGGTGAGTGTCAGCGTACGGGTTAGGATTAGGGGACGGGTGAGGGTCAGGCTTCGGGGAAGGGTTAGGGTTAGGGTTCGGGCTAGGGTTAGGGTTAGGGGACGGGGACGGTTTAGGGTCCAGGTGAGGGTACGACGACGCTTTAGGGGGAGCGTACGTGTGAGGGCGTGGGTGAGTGTCAGCGTACGGGTTAGGATTAGGGGACGGGTGAGGGTCAGGCTTCGGGGAAGGGTTAGGGTTAGGGTTCGAGCTAGGGTTAGGGTTAGGGGACGGGGACGGTTTAGGGTCCAGGTGAGGGTACGACGACGCTTTAGGGGGAGCGTACGTGTGAGGGCGCGGGTGAGTGTCAGCGTACGGGTTAGGATTAGGGGACGGGTGAGGGTCAGGCTTCGGGGAAGGGATAGGGTTAGGGTTCGGGCTAGGGTTAGGGTTAGGGGACGGGGACGGTTTAGGGTCCAGGTGAGGGTACGACGACGCTTTAGGGGGTGCGTACATGTGAGGGCGCGGGTGAGTGTCAGCGTACGGGTTAGGATTAGGGGACGGGTGAGGGTCAGGCTTCGGGGAAGGGTTAGGGTTAGGGTTCGGGCTAGGGTTAGGGTTAGGGGACGGGGACGGTTTAGGGTCCAGGTGAGGGTACGACGACGCTTTAGGGGGAGCGTAGGTGTGAGGGCGCGGGTGAGTGTCAGTGTACGGGTTAGGATAAGGGGACGGGTGAGGGTCAGGCTTCGGGGAAGGGTTAGGGTTAGGGTTCGGGCTAGGGTTAGGGTTAGGGGACGGGGACGGTTTAGGGTCCAGGTGAGGGTACGACGACGCTTTAGAGGGAGCGTACGTGTGAGGGCGCGGGTGAGTGTCAGCGTACGGGTTAGGATTAGGGGACGGGTGAGGGTCAGGCTTCGGGGAAGGGTTAGGTTTAGGGTTCGGGCTAGGGTTAGGGTTAGGGGACGGGGACGGTTTAGGGTCCAGGTGAGGGTACGACGACGCTTTAGGGGGAGCGTACGTGTGAGGGTGCGGGTGAGTGTCAACGTACGGGTTAGGATTAGGGGACTGGTGAGGGTCAGGCTTCGGGGAAGGGTTAGGGTTAGGGTTCGGGCTAGGGTTAGGGTTTGGGGACGGGGACGGTTTAGGGTCCAGGTGTGGGTACGACGACGCTTTAGGGGGAGCGTACGTGTGAGGGCGCGGGTGAGTGTCAGCGTACGGATTAGGATTAGGGGACGTGTGAGGGTCAGGCTTCGGGGAAGGGTTAGGGTTAGGGTTCGGGCTAGGGTTAGGGTTAGGGGACGGGGACTGTTTAGGGTGCAGGTGAGGGTACGACGACGCTTTAGGGGGAGCATACGTGTGAGGGCGCGGGTGAGTGTCAGCGTACGGGTTAGGATTAGGGGACGGGTGAGGGTCAGGCTTCGGGGAAGTGTTAGGTTTAGGGTTCGGGCTAGGGTTAGTGTTTGGGGACGGGGACGGTTTAGGGTCCAGGTGAGGGTACGACGACACTTTAGGGGGAGCGTACGTGTGAGGGCGCGGGTGAGTGTCAGCGTAGGAGTTAGGATTAGGGGACGTGTGAGGGTCAGGCTTCGGGGAAGGGTTAGGGTTAGCGTTCGGGCTAGGGTTAGGGTTAGGGGACGGGGACGGTTTAGGGTCCAGGTGAGGGTACGACGACACTTTAGGGGGAGCGTACGTGTGAGGGCGCGGGTGAGTGTCAGCGTACGGGTTAGGATTAGGGGACGGGTGAGCGTCAGGCTTCGGGGAGGGTTAGGTTAGGGTTCGGGCTAGGGTTAGGGTTAGGGGACGGGGACGGTTTAGGGTGCAGGTGAGGGTACGACGACGCTTTAGGGGGAGCATACGTGTGAGGGCGTGGGTGAGTGTCAGCGTACGGGTTAGGATTAGGGGACGGGTGAGGGTCAGGCTTCGGGGAAGGGTTAGGGTTAGGGTTCGGGCTAGGGTTAGGGTTAGGGGACGGGGACGGTTTAGGGTCCAGGTGAGGGTACGACAACGCTTTAGGGGGAGCGTACGTGTGATGGCGCGGGTGAGTGACAGCGGACGGGTTAGGATTAGGGGACGGGTGAGGGTCAGGCTTCGGGGAAGGGTTAGGGTTAGGGTTCGGGCTAGGGTTAGGGTTAGGGGACGGGGACGGTTTAGGGTCCAGGTGAGGGTACGACGACGCTTTAGGGGGAGCGTACGTGTGAGGGCGCGGGTGACTGTCAGCGTACGGGTTAGGATTAGGGGACGGGTGAGGGTCAGGCTTCGGGGAAGGGTTAGGGTTAGGGTTCGTGCTAGGGATAGGGTTAGGGGACGGGGACGGTGTAGGGTCCAGGTGAGGGTACGACGACACTTTAGGGGGAGCGTACGTGTGAGGGCGTTGGTGAGTGTCAGCGTACGAGTTAGGATTAGGGGACGGGTGAGGGTCAGGCTTCGGGGAAGGGTTAGGGTTAGGGTTCGGGCTAGGGTTAGGGTTAGGGGACGGGGACGGTTTAGGGTCCAGGTGAGGGTACGACGACGCTTTAGGGGGAGCGTACGTGTGAGGGTGCGGGTGAGTGTCAGCGTACGGGTTAGGATTAGGGGACGGGTGAGCGTCAGGCTTCGGGGAAGGGTTAGGGTTAGGGTTCGGGCTAGGGTTAGGGTTAGGGGACGGGGACGGTTTAGGGTCCAGGTGAGGGTTCGACGACGCTTTAGGGGGAGCGTACGTGTGAGGGCGCTGGTGAGTGTCAGTGTACGGGTTAGGATTAGGGGACGGGTGAGGGTCAGGCTTCGGGGAAGGGTTAGGGTTAGGGTTCGGGCTAGGGTTAGGGTTAGGGGACGGGGACGGTTTAGGGTCCAGGTGAGGGTACGACGACGCTTTAGGGGGAGTGTACGTGTGAGGGCGTGGGTGAGTGTCAGCGTACGGGTTAGGATTAGGGGACGTGTGAGGGTCAGGCTTCGGGGAAGGGTTAGGGTTAGGTTTCGGGCTAGGGTTAGGGTTAGGGGACGGGGACGGTTTAGGGTCCAGGTGAGGGTACGACGACGCTTTAGGGGGAGCGTACGTGTGAGGGCGCGGGTGAGTGTCAGCGTACGGTTTAGGATTGGGGACGGGTGAGGGTCAGGCTTCTGGGAAGGGTTAGGGTTAGGGTTCGGGCTAGGGTTAGGGTTAGGGGACGGGGACGGTTTAGGGTCCAGGTGAGGGTACGACGACGCTTTAGGGGGAGCGTACGTGTGAGGGCGTGGGTGAGTGTCAGCGTACGGGTTAGGATTAGGGGACGGGTGAGGGTCAGGCTTCGGGGAAGGGTTAGGGTTAGGGTTCGGGCTAGGGTTAGGGTTAGGGGACGGGGACGGTTTAGGGTCCAGGTGAGGGTAGAACGACGCTTTAGGGGGAGCGTACGTGTGAGGGCGCGGGTGAGTGTCAGCGTACGGGTTAGGATTAGGGGACGGGTGAGGGTCAGGCTTCGGGGAAGGGTTAGGGTTAGGGTTCGGGCTAGGGTTAGGGTTAGGGGACGGGGACGGTTTAGGGTCCAGGTGAGGGTACGACGACGCTTTAGGGGGAGCGTACGTGTGAGGGCTCGGGTGAGTGTCAGCGTACGGGTTAGGATAAGGGGACGGGTGAGGGTCAGGCTTCGGGGAAGTGTTAGGGTTAGGGTTCGGGCTAGGGTTAGGGTTAGGGGACGGGGACGGTTTAGGGTCCAGGTGAGGGTACGACGACGCTTTAGGGGGAGCGTACGTGTGAGGGCGCGGGTGAGTGTCAGCGTACGGGTTAGGATTAGGGGACGGGTGAGGGTCAGGCTTCGGGGAAGGGTTAGGGTTATGGTTCGGTCTAGGGTTAGGGTTAGGGGACGGGGACGGTTTAGGGTCCAGGTGAGGGTACGACAACGCTTTAGGGGGAGCGTACGTGTGAGGGCGCGGGTGAGTGTCAGCGTACGGGTTAGGATTACGGGACGGGTGAGGGTCAGGCTTCGGGGAAGTGTTAGGTTTAGGGTTCGGGCTAGGGTTAGGGTTAGGGGACGGGGACGGTTTAGGGTCCAGGTGAGGGTACGACGACACTTTAGGGGGAGCGTACGTGTGAGGGCGCGGGTGAGTGTCAGCGTACGAGTTAGGATTAGGGGACGGGTGAGGGTCAGGCTTCGGGGAAGTGTTAGGTTTAGGGTTCGGGCTAGGGTTAGTGTTTGGGGACGGGGACGGTTTAGGGTCCAGGTGAGGGTACGACGACACTTTAGGGGGAGCGTACCTGTGAGGGCGCGGGTGAGTGTCAGCGTAGGAGTTAGGATTAGGGGACGGGTGAGGGTCAGGCTTCTGGGAAGGGTTAGGGTTAGCGTTCGGGCTAGGGTTAGGGTTAGGGGACGGGGACGGTTTAGGGTCCAGGTGAGGGTACGACGACGCTTTAGGGGGAGCGTACGTGTGAGGGCGCGGGTGAGTGTCAGCGTACGGTTTAGGATTGGGGACGGGTGAGGGTCAGGCTTCTGGGAAGGGTTAGGGTTAGGGTTCGGGCTAGGGTTAGGGTTAGGGGACGGGGACGGTTTAGGGTCCAGGTGAGGGTACGACGACGCTTTAGGGGGAGCGTACGTGTGAGGGCGTGGGTGAGTGTCAGCGTACGGGTTAGGATTAGGGGACGGGTGAGGGTCAGGCTTCGGGGAAGGGTTAGGGTTAGGGTTCGGGCTAGGGTTAGGGTTAGGGGACGGGGACGGTTTAGGGTCCAGGTGAGGGTAGAACGACGCTTTAGGGGGAGCGTACGTGTGAGGGCGCGGGTGAGTGTCAGCGTACGGGTTAGGATTAGGGGACGGGTGAGGGTCAGGCTTCGGGGAAGGGTTAGGGTTAGGGTTCGGGCTAGGGTTAGGGTTAGGGGACGGGGACGGTTTAGGGTCCAGGTGAGGGTACGACGACGCTTTAGGGGGAGCGTACGTGTGAGGGCTCGGGTGAGTGTCAGCGTACGGGTTAGGATAAGGGGACGGGTGAGGGTCAGGCTTCGGGGAAGGGTTAGGGTTAGGGTTCGGGCTAGGGTTAGGGTTAGGGGACGGGGACGGTTTAGGGTCCAGGTGAGGGTACGACGACGCTTTAGGGGGAGCGTACGTGTGAGGGCGCGGGTGAGTGTCAGCGTACGGGTTAGGATTAGGGGACGGGTGAGGGTCAGGCTTCGGGGAAGGGTTAGGGTTATGGTTCGGGCTAGGGTTAGGGTTAGGGGACGGGGACGGTTTAGGGTCCAGGTGAGGGTACGACAACGCTTTAGGGGGAGCGTACGTGTGAGGGCGCGGGTGAGTGTCAGCGTACGGGTTAGGATTACGGGACGGGTGAGGGTCAGGCTTCGGGGAAGTGTTAGGTTTAGGGTTCGGGCTAGGGTTAGGGTTAGGGGACGGGGACGGTTTAGGGTCCAGGTGAGGGTACGACGACACTTTAGGGGGAGCGTACGTGTGAGGGCGCGGGTGAGTGTCAGCGTACGAGTTAGGATTAGGGGACGGGTGAGGGTCAGGCTTCGGGGAAGTGTTAGGTTTAGGGTTCGGGCTAGGGTTAGTGTTTGGGGACGGGGACGGTTTAGGGTCCAGGTGAGGGTACGACGACACTTTAGGGGGAGCGTACCTGTGAGGGCGCGGGTGAGTGTCAGCGTAGGAGTTAGGATTAGGGGACGGGTGAGGGTCAGGCTTCGGGAAGGGTTAGGGTTAGCGTTCGGGCTAGGGTTAGGGTTAGGGGACGGGGACGGTTTAGGGTCCAGGTGAGGGTACGACGACACTTTAGGGGGAGCGTACGTGTGAGGGCGCGGGTGAGTGTCAGCGTACGAGTTAGGATTAGGGGACGGGTGAGGGTCAGGCTTCGGGGAAGTGTTAGGTTTAGGGTTCGGGCTAGGGTTAGTGTTTGGGGACGGGGACGGTTTAGGGTCCAGGTGAGGGTACGACGACACTTTAGGGGGAGCGTACGTGTGAGGGCGCGGGTGAGTGTCAGCGTAGGAGTTAGGATTAGGGGACGGGTGAGGGTCAGGCTTCGGGGAAGGGTTAGGGTTAGCGTTCGGGCTAGGGTTAGGGTTAGGGGACGGGGACGGTTTAGGGTCCAGGTGAGGGTACGACGACACTTTAGGGGGAGCGTACGTGTGAGGGCGCGGGTGAGTGTCAGCGTACGGCTTAGGATTAGGGGACGGGTGAGCGTCAGGCTTCGGGGAGGGTTAGGGTTATGGTTCGGGCTAGGGTTAGGGTTAGGGGACGGGGACGGTTTAGGGTGCAGGTGAGGGTACGACGACGCTTTAGGGGGAGCATACGTGTGAGGGCGTGGGTGAGTGTCAGCGTACGGGTTAGGATTAGGGGACGGGTGAGGGTCAGGCTTCGGGGAAGGGTTAGGTTTAGGGTTCGGGCTAGGGTTAGGGTTAGGGGACGGGGACGGTTTAGGGTCCAGGTGAGGGTACGACAACGCTTTAGGGGGAGCGTACGTGTGAGGGCGCGGGTGAGTGACAGCGTACGGGTTAGGATTAGGGGACGGGTGAGTGTCAGGCTTCGGGGAAGGGTTAGGGTTAGGGTTCGGGCTAGGGTTAGGGTTAGGGTACGGGGACGGTTTAGGGTCCAGGTGAGGGTACGACGACGCTTTAGGGGGAGCGTACGTGTGAGGGCGCGGGTGACTGTCAGCGTACGGGTTAGGATTAGGGGACGGGTGAGGGTCAGGCTTCGGGGAAGGGTTAGGGTTAGGGTTCGTGCTAGGGTTAGGGTTAGGGGACGGGGACGGTGTAGGGTCCAGGTGAGGGTACGACGACACTTTAGGGGGAGCGTACGTGTGAGGGCGCGGGTGAGTGTCAGCGTACGAGTTAGGATTAGGGGACGGGTGAGGGTCAGGCTTCGGGGAAGGGTTAGGGTTAGGGTTCGGGCTAGGGTTAGGGTTAGGGGACGGGGACGGTTTAGGGTCCAGGTGAGGGTACGACGACGCTTTAGGGGGAGCGTACGTGTGAGGGTGCGGGTGAGTGTCAGCGTACGGGTTAGGATTAGGGGACGGGTGAGCGTCAGGCTTCGGGGAAGGGTTAGGGTTAGGGTTCGGGCTAGGGTTAGGGTTAGGGGACGGGGACGGTTTAGGGTCCAGGTGAGGGTTCGACGACGCTTTAGGGGGAGCGTACGTGTGAGGGCGCTGGTGAGTGTCAGCGTACGGGTTAGGATTAGGGGACGGGTGAGGGTCAGGCTTCGGGGAAGGGTTAGGGTTAGGGTTCGGGCTAGGGTTAGGGTTAGGGGACGGGGACGGTTTAGGGTCCAGGTGAGGGTACGACGACGCTTTAGGGGGAGTGTACGTGTGAGGGCGTGGGTGAGTGTCAGCGTACGGGTTAGGATTAGGGGACGTGTGAGGGTCAGGCTTCGGGGAAGGGTTAGGGTTAGGTTTCGGGCTAGGGTTAGGGTTAGGGGACGGGGACGGTTTAGGGTCCAGGTGAGGGTACGACGACGCTTTAGGGGGAGCGTACGTGTGAGGGCGCGGGTGAGTGTCAGCGTACGGTTTAGGATTGGGGACGGGTGAGGGTCAGGCTTCTGGGAAGGGTTAGGGTTAGGGTTCGGGCTAGGGTTAGGGTTAGGGGACGGGGACGGTTTAGGGTCCAGGTGAGGGTACGACGACGCTTTAGGGGGAGCGTACGTGTGAGGGCGTGGGTGAGTGTCAGCGTACGGGTTAGGATTAGGGGACGGGTGAGGGTCAGGCTTCGGGGAAGGGTTAGGGTTAGGGTTCGGGCTAGGGTTAGGGTTAGGGGACGGGGACGGTTTAGGGTCCAGGTGAGGGTAGAACGACGCTTTAGGGGGAGCGTACGTGTGAGGGCGCGGGTGAGTGTCAGCGTACGGGTTAGGATTAGGGGACGGGTGAGGGTCAGGCTTCGGGGAAGGGTTAGGGTTAGGGTTCGGGCTAGGGTTAGGGTTAGGGGACGGGGACGGTTTAGGGTCCAGGTGAGCGTACGACGACGCTTTAGGGGGTGCGTACGTGTGAGGGCGCGGGTGAGTGTCAGCGTACGGGTTAGGATTAGGGGACGGGTGAGGGTCAGGCTTCGGGGAATGGTTAGGGTTAGGGGACGGGGACGGTTTAGGGTCCAGGTGAGGGTACGACGACGCTTTAGGGGGAGCGTACGTGTGAGGGCGCGGGTGAGTGTCAGCGTACGGGTTAGGATTAGGGGACGGGTGAGCGTCAGGCTTCGGGGAAGGGTTAGGGTTAGGGTTCGGGCTAGGGTTAGGGTTAGGGGACGGGGACGGTTTAGGGTCCCGGTGAGGGTACGACGACGCTTTAGGGGGAGCGTACGTGTGAGGGCGCGGGTGAGTGTCAGCGTACGGGTTAGGATTAGGGGACGGGTGAGGGTCAGGCTTCGGGGAAGGGTTAGGGTTAGGGTTCGGGCTAGGGTTAGGGTTAGGGGACGGGGACGGTTTAGGGTCCAGGTGAGGGTACGACGACGCTTTAGGGGGAGCGTACGTGTGAGGGCGTGGGTGAGTGTCAGCGTACGGGTTAGGATTAGGGGACGGGTGAGGGTCAGGCTTCGGGGAAGGGTTAGGGTTAGGGTTCGAGCTAGGGTTAGGGTTAGGGGACGGGGACGGTTTAGGGTCCAGGTGAGGGTACGACGACGCTTTAGGGGGAGCGTAAGTGTGAGGGCGCGGGTGAGTGTCAGCGTACGGGTTAGGATTAGGGGACGGGTGAGGGTCAGGCTTCGGGGAAGGGTTAGGGTTAGGGTTCGGGCTAGGGTTAGGGTTAGGGGACGGGGACGGTTTAGGGTCCAGGTGAGGGTACGACGACGCTTTAGGGGGTGCGTACATGTGAGGGCGCGGGTGAGTGTCAGCGTACGGGTTAGGATTAGGGGACGGGTGAGGGTCAGGCTTCGGGGAAGGGTTAGGGTTAGGGTTCGGGCTAGGGTTAGGGTTAGGGGACGGGGACGGTTTAGGGTCCAGGTGAGGGTACGACGACGCTTTAGGGGGAGCATACGTGTGAGGGCGCGGGTGAGTGTCAGTGTACGGGTTAGGATAAGGGGACGGGTGAGGGTCAGGCTTCGGGGAAGGGTTAGGGTTAGGGTTCGGGCTAGGGTTAGGGTTAGGGGACGGGGACGGTTTAGGGTCCAGGTGAGGGTACGACGACGCTTTAGGGGGAGCGTACGTGTGAGGGCGCGGGTGAGTGTCAGCGTACGGGTTAGGATTAGGGGACGGGTGAGGGTCAGGCTTCGGGGAAGGGTTAGGTTTAGGGTTCGGGCTAGGGTTAGGGTTAGGGGACGGGGACGGTTTAGGGTCCAGGTGAGGGTACGACGACGCTTTAGGGGGAGCGTACGTGTGAGGGTGCGGGTGAGTGTCAACGTACGGGTTAGGATTAGGGGACTGGTGAGGGTCAGGCTTCGGGGAAGGGTTAGGGTTAGGGTTCGGGCTAGGGTTAGGGTTTGGGGACGGGGACGGTTTAGGGTCGAGGTGTGGGTACGACGACGCTTTAGGGGGAGCGTACGTGTGAGGGCGCGGGTGAGTGTCAGCGTACGGATTAGGATTAGGGGACGTGTGAGGGTCAGGCTTCGGGGAAGGTTTAGGGTTAGGGTTCGGGCTAGGGTTAGGGTTAGGGGACGGGGACTGTTTAGGGTGCAGGTGAGGGTACGACGACGCTTTAGGGGGAGCATACGTGTGAGGGCGCGGGTGAGTGTCAGCGTACGGGTTAGGATTAGGGGACGGGTGAGGGTCAGGCTTCGGGGAAGGGTTAGGGTTAGGGTTCGGGCTAGGGTTAGGGTTAGGGGACGGGGACGGTTTAGGGTCCAGGTGAGGGTACGACAACGCTTTAGGGGGAGCGTACGTGTGAGGGCACGGGTGAGTGTCAGTGTACGGGTTAGGATTAGGGGACGGGTGAGGGTCAGGCTTCGGGGAAGGGTTAGGGTTAGGGTTCGGGCTAGGGTTAGGGTTAGGGGACGGGGACGGTTTAGGGTCTAGGTGAGGGTACGACAACGCTTTAGGGGGAGCGTACGTGTGAGGGCGCGGGTGAGTGTCAGCGTACGGGTTAGGATTAGGGGACGGGTGAGGGTCAGGCTTCGGGGAAGTGTTAGGTTTAGGGTTCGGGCTAGGGTTAGGGTTAGGGGACGGGGACGGTTTAGGGTCCAGGTGAGGGTACGACGACACTTTAGGGGGAGCGTAAGTGTGAGGGCGCGGGTGAGTGTCAGCGTACGAGTTAGGATTAGGGGACGGGTGAGGGTCAGGCTTCGGGGAAGTGTTAGGTTTAGGGTTCGGGCTAGGGTTAGTGTTTGGGGACGGGGACGGTTTAGGGTCCAGGTGAGGGTACGACGACACTTTAGGGGGAGCGTACGTGTGAGGGCGCGGGTGAGTGTCAGCGTAGGAGTTAGGATTAGGGGACGGGTGAGGGTCAGGCTTCGGGTAAGGGTTAGGGTTAGCGTTCGGGCTAGGGTTAGGGTTAGGGGACGGGGACGGTTTAGGGTCCAGGTGAGGGTACGACGACACTTTAGGGGGAGCGTACGTGTGAGGGCGCGGGTGAGTGTCAGCGTACGGGTTAGGATTAGGGGACGGGTGAGCGTCAGGCTTCGGGGAGGGTTAGGGTTAGGGTTCGGGCTAGGGTTAGGGTTAGGGGACGGGGACGGTTTAGGGTGCAGGTGAGGGTACGACGACGCTTTAGGGGGAGCATACGTGTGAGGGCGTGGGTGAGTGTCAGCGTACGGGTTAGGATTAGGGGACGGGTGAGGGTCAGGCTTCGGGGAAGGGTTAGGGTTAGGGTTAGGGCTAGGGTTAGGGTTAGGGGACGGGGACGGTTTAGGGTCCAGGTGAGGGTACGACAACGCTTTAGGGGGAGCGTACGTGTGAGGGCGTGGGTGAGTGACAGCGTACGGGTTAGGATTAGGGGACGGGTGAGGGTCAGGCTTCGGGGAAGGGTTAGGGTTAGGGTTCGGGCTAGGGTTAGGGTTAGGGGACGGGGACGGTTTAGGGTCCAGGTGAGGGTACGACGACGCTTTAGGGGGAGCGTACGTGTGAGGGCGCGGGTGACTGTCAGCGTACGGGTTAGGATTAGGGGACGGGTGAGGGTCAGGCTTCGGGGAAGGGTTAGGGTTAGGGTTCGTGCTAGGGTTAGGGTTAGGGGACGGGGACGGTGTAGGGTCCAGGTGAGGGTACGACGACACTTTAGGGGGAGCGTACGTGTGAGGGCGCGGGTGAGTGTCAGCGTACGAGTTAGGATTAGGGGACGGGTGAGGGTCAGGCTTCGGGGAAGGGTTAGGGTTAGGGTTCGGGCTAGGGTTAGGGTTAGGGGACGGGGACGGTTTAGGGTCCAGGTGAGGGTACGACGACGCTTTAGGGGGAGCGTACGTGTGAGGGTGCGGGTGAGTGTCAGCGTACGGGTTAGGATTAGGGGACGGGTGAGGGTCAGGCTTCGGGGAAGGGTTAGGGTTAGGGTTCGGGCTAGGGTTAGGGTTAGGGGACGGGGACGGTTTAGGGTCCAGGTGAGGGTTCGACGACGCTTTAGGGGGAGCGTACGTGTGAGGGCGCTGGTGAGTGTCAGCGTACGGGTTAGGATTAGGGGACGGGTGAGGGTCAGGCTTCGGGGAAGGGTTAGGGTTAGGGTTCGGGCTAGGGTTAGGGTTAGGGGACGGGGACGGTTTAGGGTCCAGGTGAGGGTACGACGACGCTTTAGGGGGAGTGTACGTGTGAGGGCGTGGGTGAGTGTCAGCGTACGGGTTAGGATTAGGGGACGTGTGAGGGTCAGGCTTCGGGGAAGGGTTAGGGTTAGGTTTCGGGCTAGGGTTAGGGTTAGGGGACGGGGACGGTTTAGGGTCCAGGTGAGGGTACGACGACGCTTTAGGGGGAGCGTACGTGTGAGGGCGCGGGTGAGTGTCAGCGTACGGTTTAGGATTGGGGACGGGTGAGGGTCAGGCTTCTGGGAAGGGTTAGGGTTAGGGTTCGGGCTAGGGTTAGGGTTAGGGGACGGGGACGGTTTAGGGTCCAGGTGAGGGTACGACGACGCTTTAGGGGGAGCGTACGTGTGAGGGCGTGGGTGAGTGTCAGCGTACGGGTTAGGATTAGGGGACGGGTGAGGGTCAGGCTTCGGGGAAGGGTTAGGGTTAGGGTTCGGGCTAGGGTTAGGGTTAGGGGACGGGGACGGTTTAGGGTCCAGGTGAGGGTACGACGACGCTTTAGGGGGAGCGTACGTGTGAGGGCGCGGGTGACTGTCAGCGTACGGGTTAGGATTAGGGGACGGGTGAGGGTCAGGCTTCGGGGAAGGGTTAGGGTTAGGGTTCGGGCTAGGGTTAGGGTTAGGGGACGGGGACGGTTTAGGGTCCAGGTGAGCGTACGACGACGCTTTAGGGGGTGCGTACGTGTGAGGGCGCGGGTGAGTGTCAGCGTACGGGTTAGGATTAGGGGACGGGTGAGGGTCAGGCTTCGGGGAAGGGTTAGGGTTAGGGCTCGGGCTAGGGTTAGGGTTAGGGGACGGGGACGGTTTAGGGTCCAGGTGAGGGTACGACAACGCTTTAGGGGGAGCGTACGTGTGAGGGCGCGGGTGAGTGTCAGCGTACGGGTTAGGATTAGGGGACGGGTGAGCGTCAGGCTTCGGGGAAGGGTTAGGGTTAGGGTTCGGGCTAGGGTTAGGGTTAGGGGACGGGGATGGTTTAGGGTCCAGGTGAGGGTTCGACGACGCTTTAGGGGGAGCGTACGTGTGAGGGCGCGGGTGAGTGTCAGCGTACGGGTTAGGATTAGGGGACGGGTGAGGGTCAGGCTTCGGGGAAGGGTTAGGGTTAGGGTTCGGGCTAGGGTTAGGGTTAGGGGACGGGGACGGTTTAGGGTCCAGGTGAGGGTACGACGACGCTTTAGGGGGAGCGTACGTGTGAGGGCGCGGGTGAGTGTCAGCGTACGGGTTAGGATTAGGGGACGGGTGAGGGTCAGGCTTCGGGGAAGGGTTAGGGTTAGGGTTCGGGCTAGGGTTAGGGTTAGGGGACGGGGACGGTTTAGGGTCCAGGTGAGGGTACGACGACGCTTTAGGGGGAGCGTAGGTGTGAGGGCGTGGGTGAGTGTCAGCGTACGGGTTAGGATTAGGGGACGGGTGAGGGTCAGGCTTCGCGGAAGTTTTAGGGTTAGGGTTCGGGCTAGGGTTAGGGTTAGGGGACGGGGACGGTTTAGGGTCCAGGTGAGGGTACGACGACGCTTTAGGGGGAGCGTACGTGTGAGGGCGCGGGTGAGTGTCAGCGTACGGGTTAGGATTAGGGGACGGGTGAGGGTCAGGCTTCGGGGAAGGGTTAGGGTTAGGGTTCGGGCTAGGGTTAAGGTTAGGGGACGGGGACGGTTTAGGGTCCAGGTGAGGGTACGACGACGCTTTAGGGGGAGCGTACGTGTGAGGGCGCGGGTGAGTGTCAGCGTACGGGTTAGGATTAGGGGACGGGTGAGGGTCAGGCTTCGCGGAAGTGTTAGGGTTAGGGTTCGGGCTAGGGTTAGGGTTAGGGGACGGGGACGGTTTAGGGTCCAGGTGAGGGTACGACGACGTTTTAGGGGGTGCGTACGTGTGAGGGCGCGGGTGAGTGTCAGCGTACGGGTTAGGATTAGGGGACGGGTGAGGGTCAGGCTTCGGGGAAGGGTTAGGGTTAGGGTTCGGGCTAGGGTTAGGGTTAGGGGACGGGGACGGTTTAGGGTCCAGGTGAGGGTACGACGACGCTTTAGGGGGAGCGTACGTGTGAGGGCGCCGGTGACTGTCAGCGTACGGGTTAGGATTAGGGGACGGGTGAGCGTCAGGCTTCCGGGAAGGGTTAGGGTTAGGGTTCGTGCTAGGGTTAGGGTTAGGGGACGGGGACGGTGTAGGGTCCAGGTGAGGGTACGACGACACTTTAGGGGGAGCGTACGTGTGAGGGCGCGGGTGAGTGTCAGCGTACGAGTTAGGATTAGGGGACGGGTGAGGGTCAGGCTTCGGGGAAGGGTTAGGGTTAGGGTTCGGGCTAGGGTTAGGGTTAGGGGACGGGGACGGTTTAGGGTCCAGGTGAGGGTACGACGACGCTTTAGGGGGAGCGTACGTGTGAGGGCGCGGGTGAGTGTCAGCGTACGGGTTAGGATTAGGGGACCGGTGAGCGTCAGGCTTCGGGGAAGGGTTAGGGTTAGGGTTCGGGCTAGGGTTAGGGTTAGGGGACGGGGACGGTTTAGGGTCCAGGTGAGGGTACGACGACGCTTTAGGGGGAGCGTACGTGTGAGGGCGTGGGTGAGTGTCAGCGTACGGGTTAGGATTAGGGGACGGGTGAGGGTCAGGCTTCGGGGAAGGGTTAGGGTTAGGGTTCGGGCTAGGGTTAGGGTTAGGGGTCGGGGACGGTTTAGGGTCCAGGTGAGGGTACGACGACGCTTTAGGGGGAGCGTACGTGTGAGGGCGTGGGTGAGTGTCAGCGTACGGGTTAGGATTAGGGGACGGGTGAGGGTCAGGCTTCGGGGAAGGGTTAGGGTTAGGGTTCGGGCTAGGGTTAGGGTTAGGGGACGGGGACGGTTTAGGGTCCAGGTGAGGGTACGACGACGCTTTAGGGGGAGCGTACGTGTGAGGGCGTGGTTGAGTGTCAACGTACGGGTTAGGATTAGGGGACGGGTGAGGGTCAGGCTTCGGGGAAGGGTTAGGGTTAGGGTTCGGGCTAGGGTTAGGGTTAGGGGACGGGGAGGGTTTAGGGTCCAGTTGAGGGTACGACGACGCTTTAGGGGGAGCGTACGTGTGAGGGCGCGGGTGAGTGTCAGCGTACGGGTTAGGATTAGGGGACGGGTGAGGGTCAGGCTTCGGGGAAGGGTTAGGGTTAGGGCTCGGGCTAGGGTTAGGGTTAGGGGACGGGGACGGTTTAGGGTCCAGGTGAGGGTACGACGACGCTTTAGGGGGAGCGTACGTGTGAGGGCGCGGGTGAGTGTCAGCGTACGGGTTAGGATTAGGGGACGGGTGAGGGTCAGGCTTCGGGGAAGGGTTAGGGTTAGGGTTCGGGCTAGGGTTAGGGTTAGGGGACGGGGACGGTTTAGGGTCCAGGTGAGGGTACGACGACGCTTTAGGGGGAGCGTAGGTGTGAGGGCGTGGGTGAGTGTCAGCGTACGGGTTAGGATTAGGGGACGGGTGAGGGTCAGGCTTCGCGGAAGTGTTAGGGTTAGGGTTCGGGCTAGGGTTAGGGTTAGGGGACGGGGACGGTTTAGGGTCCAGGTGAGGGTACGACGACGCTTTAGGGGGAGCGTACGTGTGAGGGCGCGGGTGAGTGTCAGCGTACGGGTTAGGATTAGGGGACGGGTGAGGGTCAGGCTTCGGGGAAGTGTTAGGGTTAGGGTTCGTGCTAGGGTTAAGGTTAGGGGACGGGGACGGTTTAGGGTCCAGGTGAGGGTACGACGACGCTTTAGGGGGAGCGTACGTGTGAGGGCGCGGGTGAGTGTCAGCGTACGGGTTAGGATTAGGGGACGGGTGAGGGTCAGGCTTCGCGGAAGTGTTAGGGTTAGGGTTCGGGCTAGGGTTAGGGTTAGGGGACGGGGACGGTTTAGGGTCCAGGTGAGGGTACGACGACGCTTTAGGGGGAGCGTACGTGTGAGGGCGTGGTTGAGTGTCAACGTACGGGTTAGGATTAGGGGACGGGTGAGGGTCAGGCTTCGGGGAAGGGTTAGGGTTAGGGTTCGGGCTAGGGTTAGGGTTAGGGGACGGGGACGGTTTAGGGTCCAGGTGAGGGTACGACGACGCTTTAGGGGGAGCGTACGTGTGAGGGCGCGGGTGAGTGTCAGCGTACGGGTTAGGATTAGGGGACGGGTGAGGGTCAGGCTTCGGGGAAGGGTTAGGGTTAGGGTTCGGGCTAGGGTTAGGGTTAGGGGACGGGGACGGTTTAGGGTCCAGGTGAGGGTACGACGACGCTTTAGGGGGAGCGTACGTGTGAGGGCGCGGGTGAGTGTCAGCGTACGGGTTAGGATTAGGGGACGGGTGAGGGTCAGGCTTCGCGGAAGTGTTAGGGTTAGGGTTCGGGCTAGGGTTAGGGTTAGGGGACGGGGACGGTTTAGGGTCCAGGTGAGGGTACGACGACGTTTTAGGGGGTGCGTACGTGTGAGGGCGCGGGTGAGTGTCAGCGTACGGGTTAGGATTAGGGGACGGGTGAGGGTCAGGCTTCGGGGAAGGGTTAGGGTTAGGGTTCGGGCTAGGGTTAGGGTTACGGGACGGGGACGGTTTAGGGTCCAGGTGAGGGTACGACGACGCTTTAGGGGGAGCGTACGTGTGAGGGCGAGCGTGAGTGTCAGCGTACGGGTTAGGATTAGGGGACGGGTGAGGGTCAGGCTTCGGGGAAGGGTTAGGGTTAGGGTTCGGGCTAGGGTTAGGGTTAGGGGACGGGGACGGTTTAGGGTCCAGTTGAGGGTACGACGATGCTTTCGGGGGAGCATACGGGTGAGGGCGCGGTTGAGTGTCAGCGTACGTGTTAGGATTAGGGGACGGGTGAGGGTCAGGCTTCTGGGAAGGGTTAGGGTTAGGGTTCGTGCTAGGGTTAGGGTTAGGGGACGGGGACGGTTTAGGGTCCAGGTGAGGGTACGACGACGCTTTAGGGGGAGCGTATGGGTGAGGGCGCGGTTGAGTGTCAGCGTACGGGTTAGGATTAGGGGACGGGTGAGGGTCAGGCTTCGGGGAAGTGTTAGGGTTAGGGCTCGGGCTAGGGTTAGGCTTAGGGGACGGGGACGGTTTAGGGTCCAGGTGAGGGCACGACAACGCTTTAGGGGGAGCGTACGTGTTAGGGCGCGGGTGAATGTCAGCGTAAGGGTTAGGATTAGGGGACGGGTGAGGGTCAGGCTTCGCGGAAGTGTTAGGGTTAGGGTTCAGGCTAGGGTTAGGGTTAGGGGACGGGGACGGTTTAGGGTCCAGGTGAGGGTACGACGACGCTTTAGGGGGAGCGTACGTGTGAGGCCGCGGGTGAGTGTCAGCGTACGGGTTAGGATTAGGGGACGGGTGAGCGTCAGGCTTCGGGGAAGTGTTAGGGTTAGGGTTCGGGCTAGGGTTAGGGTTAGGGGACGGGGACGGTTTAGGGTCCAGGTGAGGGCACTACATCGCTTTAGGGGGAGCGTACGTGTGAGGACGCGGGTGAGTGTCAGCGTACGGGTTAGGATTAGGGGACGGGTGAGGGTCAGGCTTCGGGGAAGGGTTAGGGTTAGGGTTCGGGCTAGGGTTAGGGTTAGGGGACGGGGACGGTTTAGGGTCCAGGTGAGGGCACGACAACGCTTTAGGGGGAGCGTACGTGTGAGGGCGCGGGTGAGTGTCAGCGTACGGGTTAGGATTAGGGGACGGGTGAGGGTCAGGCTTCGGGGAAGGGTTAGGGTTAGGGTTCGGGCTAGGGTTAGGGTTAGGGGACGGGGACGGTTTAGGGTCCAGGTGAGGGTACGACGACGCTTTAGGGGGTGCGTACGTGTGAGGGCGCAGGTGACTGTCAGCGTACGGGTTAGGATTAGGGGACGGGTGAGGGTCAGGCTTCGGGGAAGGGTTAGGGTTAGGGCTCGGGCTAGGGTTAGGGTTGGGGACGGGGACGGTTTAGGGTCCAGGTGAGGGTACGACGACGCTTTAGGGGGAGCGTACGTGTGAGGGCGTGGTTGAGTGTCAACGTACGGGTTAGGATTAGGGGACGGGTGAGGGTCAGGCTTGGGGGAAGGGTTAGGGTTAGGGTTCGGGCTAGGGTTAGGGTTAGGGGACGGGGACGGTTTAGGGTCCAGGTGAGGGTACGACGACGCTTTAGGGGGAGCGTACGTGTGAGGGAGCGGGTGAGTGTCAGCGTACGGGTTAGGATTAGGGGACAGGTGAGGGTCAGGCTTCGGGGAAGGGTTAGGGTTAGGGTTCGGGCTAGGGTTAGGCTTAGGGGACGGGTACGGTTTAGGGTCCAGGTGAGGGTACGACGACGCTTTAGGGGGAGCGTACGTGTGAGGGCGCGGGTGAGTGTCAGCGTACGGGTTAGGATTAGGGGACGGGTGAGGGTCAGGCTTCGGGCACGGGTTAGGGTTAGGGTTCGGGCTAGGGTTAGGGTTTGGGGACGGGGATGGTTTAGGGTCCAGGTGAGGGTACGACGACGCTTTAGGGGGAGCGTACGTGTGAGGGCGCGGGTGAGTGTCAGCGTACGGCTTAGGATTAGGGGACGGGTGAGGGTCAGGCTTCGGGGAAGTGTTAGGGTTAGGGTTCGGGCTAGGGTTAGGGTTAGGGGACGGGGACAGTTTAGGGTCCAGGTGAGGGTACGACAACGCTTTAGCGGGAGCATACGTGTGAGGGCGCGGGTGAGTGTCAGCGTACGGGTTAGGATTAGGGGACGGGTGAGGGTCAGGCTTCGGGGAAGGGTTAGGGTTAGGGTTCGGGCTAGGGTTAGGGTTAGGGGACGGGGACGGTTTAGGGTCCAGGTGAGGGTATGACGACGCTTTAGGGGGAGCGTACGTGTGAGGGCGCGGGTGAGTGTCAGCGTACGGGTTAGGATTAGGGGATGGGTGAGGGTCAGGCTTTGGGGAAGGGTTAGGGTTAGGGTTCGGGCTAGGGTTAGGGTTAGGGGACGGGGACGGTTTAGGGTCCAGGTGAGGGTATGACGACGCTTTAGGGGGAGCGTACGTGTGAGGGCGCGGGTGAGTGTCAGCGTACAGGTTAGGATTAGGGGACGGGTGAGGGTCAGGCTTCGGGGAAGGGTTAGGGTTAAGGTTCGGGCTAGGGTTAGGGTTAGGGGACGGGGACGGTTTAGGGTCCAGGTGAGGGTACGACGACGCTTTAGGGGGAGCGTACGTGTGAGGGCGTGGGTGAGTGTCAGCGTACGGCTTAGGATTAGGGGACGGGTGAGGGTCAGGCTTCGGGGAAGGGTTAGGGTTAGGGTTCGGGCTAGGGTTAGGGTTAGGGGACGGGGACGGTTTAGGGTCCAGGTGAGGGTACGACGACGCTTTAGGGGGAGCGTACGTGTGAGGGCGCGGGTGAGTGTCAGCGTACGGCTTAGGATTAGGGGACGGGTGAGGGTCAGGCTTCGGGGAAGTGTTAGGGCTAGGGTTCGGGCTAGGGTTAGGGTTAGGGGACGGGGACGGTTTAGCGTCCAGGTGAGGGTACGACAACGCTTTAGGGGGAGCGTACGTGTGAAGGCGTGGGTGAGTGTCAGCGTACGGCTTAGGATTAGGGGACGGGTGAGGGTCAGGCTTCGGGGAAGGGTTAGGGTTAGGGTTCGGGCTAGGGTTAGGGTTAGGGGACCGGGACGGTTTAGGGTCCAGGTGAGGGTACGATGACGCTTTAGGGGGAGCGTACGTGTGAGGGCGCGGGTGAGTGTCAGCGTACGGGTTAGGATTAGGGGACGGGTGAGGGTCAGGCTTCGGGGAAGGGTTAGGGTTAGGGTTCGGGCTAGGGTTAGGGTTAGGGGACGGGAACGGTTTAGGGTCCAGGTGAGGGTACGACGACGCTTTAGGGGGAGCGTACGTGTGAGGGCGCGGGTGAGTGTCAGCGTACGGGTTAGGATTAGGGGACGGGTGAGGGTCAGGCTTCGGGGAAGGGTTAGGGTTAGGGTTCGGGCTAGGGTTAGGGTTAGGGGACGGGGACGGTTTAGGGTCCAGGTGAGGGTACGACGACGCTTTAGGGGGAGCGTACGTGTGAGGGCGCGGGTGAGTGTCAGCGTACGGCTTAGGATTAGGGGACGGGTGAGGGTCAGGCTTCGGGGAAGGGTTAGGGTTAGGGTTCGGGCTAGGGTTAGGGTTAGGGGATGGGGACGGTTGAGGGTCAAGGTGAGGGTACGACGACGCTTTAGGGGGAGCGTACGTGTGAGGGCGCGGGTGAGTGTCAGCGTACGGGTTAGGATTAGGGGACAGGTGAGGGTCAGGCTTCGGGGAAGGGTTAGGGTTAGGGTTCGGGCTAGGGTTAGGGTTAGGGGACGGGGACGGTTTAGGGTCCAGGTGAGGGTACGACGACGCTTTAGGGGGAGCGTACGTGTGAGGGCGCGGGTGAGTGTCAGCGTACGGGTTAGGATTAGGGGACGGGTGAGGGTCAGGCTTCGGGGAAGGGTTAGGGTTAGGGTTCGGGCTAGGGTTAGGGTTAGGGGACGGGGACGGTTTAGGGTCCAGGTGAGGGTACGACGACGCTTTAGGGGGAGCGTACGTGTGAGGGCGCGGGTGAGTGTCAGCGTACGGGTTAGGATTAGGGGACGGGTGAGGGTCAGGCTTCGGGGAAGGGTTAGGGTTAGGGTTCGGGCTAGGGTTAGGGTTAGGGGACGGGGACGGTTTAGGGTCCAGGTGAGGGTACGACGACGCTTTAGGGGGAGCGTAAGTTTGAGGGCGCGGGTGAGTGTCAGCGTACGGGTTAGGATTAGGGGACGGGTGAGGGTCAGGCTTCGGGGAAGGGTTAGGGTTAGGGTTCGGGCTAGGGTTAGGGTTAGGGGATGGGGACGGTTTAAGGTCCAGGTGAGGGTACGACAACGCTTTAGGGGGAGCGTACGTGTGAGGGCGCGGGTGAGTGTCAGCGTACGGGTTAGGATTAGGGGACGGGTGAGGGTCAGGCTTCGGGGAAGGGTTAGGGTTAGGGTTCGGGCTAGGGTTAGGGTTAGGGGACGGGGACGGTTTAGGGTCCAGGTGAGGGTACGACGACGCTTTAGGGGGAGCGTACGTGTGAGGGCGCGGGTGAGTGTCAGCGTACGGCTTAGGATTAGGGGACGGGTGAGGGTCAGGCTTCGGGGAAGGGTTAGGGTTAGGGTTCGGGCTAGGGTTAGGGTTAGGGGACGGGGACGGTTTAGGGTCCAGGTGAGGGTACGACGACGCTTTAGGGGGAGCGTACGTGTGAGGGCGCGGGTGAGTGTCAGCGTACGGGTTAGGATTAGGGGACGGGTGAGGGTCAGGCTTTGGGGAATGGTTAGGGTTAGGGTTCGGGCTAGGGTTAGGGTTAGGGGACGGGGACGGTTTAGGGTCCAGGTGAGGGTACTACTACGCTTTAGGGGGATCGTACGTGTGAGGGCGCGGGTGAGTGTCAGCGTACGGGTTAGGATTAGGGGACGGGTGAGGGTCAGGCTTCGGGGAAGGGTTAGGGTTAGGGTTCGGGCTAGGGTTAGGGTTAGGGGACGGGGACGGTTTAGGGTCCAGGTGAGGGTACGACGACGCTTTAGGGGGAGCGTACGTGTGAGGGCGCGGGTGAGTGTCAGCGTACGGGTTAGGATTAGGGGACGGGTGAGGGTCAGGCTTCGGGGAAGGGTTAGGGTTAGGGTTCGGGCTAGGGTTAGGGTTAGGGGACGGGGACGGTTTAGGGTCCAGGTGAGGGTACGACGACGCTTTAGGGGGAGCGTACGTGTGAGGGCGCGGGTGAGTGTCAGCGTACGGGTTAGGATTAGGGGAAGGGTGAGGGTCAGGCTTCGGGGAAGGGTTAGGGTTAGGGTTCGGGCTAGGGTTAGGGTTAGGGGACGGGGACGGTTTAGGGTCCAGGTGAGGGTACGACGACGCTTTAGGGGGAGCGTAAGTTTGAGGGCGCGGGTGAGTGTCAGCGTACGGGTTAGGATTAGGGGACGGGTGAGGGTCAGGCTTCGGGGAAGGGTTAGGGTTAGGGTTCGGGCTAGGGTTAGGGTTAGGGGATGGGGACGGTTTAGGGTCCAGGTGAGGGTACGACAACGCTTTAGGGGGAGCGTACGTGTGAGGGCGCGGGTGAGTGTCAGCGTACGGGTTAGGATTAGGGGACGGTGAGGGTCAGGCTTCGGGGAAGGGTTAGGGTTAGGGTTCGGGCTAGGGTTAGGGTTAGGGGACGGGGACGGTTTAGGGTCCAGTTGAGGGTACGACAACGCTTTAGGGGGAGCGTACGTGTGAGGGCGCGGGTGAGTGTCAGCGTACGGCTTAGGATTAGGGGACGGGTGAGGGTCAGGCTTCGGGGAAGGGTTAGGGTTAGGGTTCGGGCTAGGGTTAGGGTTAGGGGACGGGGACGGTTTAGGGTCCAGGTGAGGGTACGACGACGCTTTAGGGGGAGCGTACGTGTGAGGGCGCGGGTGAGTGTCAGCGTACGGGTTAGGATTAGGGGACGGGTGAGGGTCAGGCTTCGGGGAAGGGTTAGGGTTAGGGTTCGGGCTAGGGTTAGGGTTAGGGGACGGGGACGGTTTAGGGTCCAGGTGAGGGTACTACTACGCTTTAGGGGGAGCGTACGTGTGAGGGCGCGGGTGAGTGTCAGCGTACGGGTTAGGATTAGGGGACGGGTGAGGGTCAGGCTTCGGGGAAGGGTTAGGGTTAGGGTTCGGGCTAGGGTTAGGGTTAGGGGACGGGGACGGTTTAGGGTCCAGGTGAGGG